>NW_005871304.1:1368696-1489464 GCF_000147115.1 Myotis lucifugus
GAGTGACAGGGGGAGCTCTCAACCCCTGATGGGCCTGCTCTGTGCATAACAGGGGCAGCGCCCCAACCCCCTGATTGGCCCTGTTCTGTGCGTGACAGGGGGTGGCGCTGCAACCTCCCCATCGACCCTGCCTTGAGTGTGACGGGGCGGTGCCCCAATCCCCCAATCGGCCCTACCCTGAGCGTGACTGAGGGTGGCATCGCAACCTCCCAATCCGCCCTGCTCTGTGCATGACAGGGGGCGGCGCCCCAACTCCCCAATCAGCCCTGCTCTGAGCCCGACCAGGGGCTGCACCTAGGGATTGGGCCTGCCCTTTGCCACCCGGGAGCAGGCCTAAGCCAGCAGGTCGTTATCTCCCGAGGGGTCCCAGACTGCGAGAGGGCACAGGCCGGGCTGAGGGACCCCCCCCTTCCCCCCCGAGTGCACAAATTTTTGTGCACCGGGCCTCTAGTATATAATAAAAGCCTAATATGCTAAGTGTCCGGTCAGCTATTCAGCCAATCAAAGTGTAATATGCTAATGATATGCTAAGGCCGCTCAACTGCTCGCTATGATGTGCACTGGCCACCAGGGGGCAGATGCTCTGACTGGTAGGTTAGCTTGCTGCTGGGGTCCAGCCAATCGGGACTGAGCGAGATGGGCTGGACATGCCCTGGAGCCCTCCCGCAGTCCCTCCCCAGCTGGCCAACCTCCTGCATCCTTCCCCGGCCCCAATTGTACACCAGTGGGGTCCCTTGGCCTGGCTTACGCCCTCTCACAATCCGGGACCCCTCGGGGGATGTCAGAGAGCCAGTTTCAGCCAATCCCGCAGGCCAGGTGGAGGGACCCCACTGGTGCATGAATTCATGCACTGGGCCTCTAGTTAATTAATAAACCAAGTAAATAAATGACCAGAGCCCTGAAGACAATCACACTGTAGGGAGGACAGGGGTGGGGACAGGGGTATCCCTTTGCTGTAGCCGCCTTAGCTCCCACACTGCTCGAGAGGTTGTGGGTGAAAGAGTGGGTGCTGACAGCTTCTGCTTTTAAATAAGCCTTATCGCCATCACATGTATCTACCATTCCTTTACTTGTTGGCCTTGCTATAAAGAAAAGGTGCACCATTTTCTGAGCACACTTTAAAAGGGGGCTGAAATTAGAGAAAGATGCTTAGAGAAAGACATATCAGACAATATAAACAAGAAATGGGCCTAATATTAGAAGATTATGGAAAAATAACCTTTGTCACATTTTCCAAAGGAATAGAAGGTAGGAGAAAAAAGACTCTGCTGTCTACCAAACAGGAATCCGGGGACTGGGGAGAAGGCCAAATGAAACGACAATAACAAGGAGATGATTTCATTAACCTCCCATGGGTTCACCCTCTCAGAGGGGGTCTTTTGGGCACCATGAGCCATCTCCCTATCCTCCCCATCCTCCTTCGGTTTTTTGCCACTGCTATATTGAAGGCTGTTGTATTTGGAAGGTAAATGTTTTAAGTTTAAATTAATATAGTTCAGCTGGTTGGCCATGGTCATACGGATGGATCCCAAGAGAATGCTTGAGCAAGATGTATAAGGGCCCAGAGGCACTTCGGGTGAGTCACAAGGCCAGGAGTCACTGGTCTGGCTCTGGTCCAGCAGCCGCCCTTGGATGATCACATTTTCTGCCGTGCTGTCTATACTTTCCTTCTGAACTGGGAGCAGAGGAGGAAAAGGCACACTTGGCTACAGACATTTGTCCAGGAACAAATGGTAAAAAAAAAAATTAAAAAGATCCTGTACATACTGTAAAGTCTCTCCCCCCCTTTTTCCTCTCTCCCCAAACAGTAAGAAGCACCAGGCTTCCTGAACATATTGTGCTTCATTTTTCTAAACTTAACCCTGCGGTTGCCCAATTAGCTCCAGGTCTCAGCTTAAATAAACCCCGTGTTGGTAGAGGAGCCATGCTGGACTGGGCTGCCCTCTGCACCTATGCTGTGGCTTCCTGATCTGTCCTTATGACAACGCAGTTTGTTGTTTCATTACTTTGTTTCCACAAGGATGTAAGCTCTGAGAGAAGGGACCGTCTCAATCTTGTTCACAGAGGATTCTTTATTCCCTAGCACAGGGCCCAGCACCAGGAGGCACATGCATGCATGGACAGACATGTGAATGAATCAATGACAATAAAAAGGCAACTGAAACAAAGCCCTCCTCATGGGAAAACCGATGGCTGGCACTGCTGCTTCAAGGCTGCCAGGAGGGAATCTGGCATGACCTTTATTGAGTGAAAGTCCTCTGAAAGCAAGATAAGATCTGTTCTGTGGTTGATATAACACAGATATGGTGTTTCGTTCAGATACTGAGAATGAATGAGGAATAATAAATTATCTTTTTATCTGTAGGACCTACTATATCAGATTATGTTGCTCCTTTGCTTACCACCCTCAATGGCTTCCCATTTGACACAGAATCAAATCCGCAGTCTTTGCCAAGGCCGACACTGCCCCCTGCTCCCTCTCGCTCATTTCCTGCTGCTCCTCCCTCACCTTGTCCTCTTTGGCTCCTTGGGCTCGGCCTTATTGCTGTTCCCTCCCATGCTCCCTCCCACCCGAGGATCTTTCTAATGGTGCTCCCTCTGCCCAAAACGCTTAATACGGAAGAAAAGAGAAGAATATAACGAATCTGTCCTGGAATTTAGGTCGGCAGCTGAAGTAGGGCTCTAATAAGAGCAGGAAGCATTCACACTATGTCACAAGATGCATGAATATTCTCACAGGTTATGTCTAAATAAGATCATTCCACTGTCATGGTCTAAGCTTTGGGGTAGAAACATGGAAACACACACACACACACACACACACACACACACACACTCTTTCTGATAAGTCCTGGCACCAATGAGAAAAAGGAATTACTCATCTATCACTGGGACTCAGGGACTTAGCATAGAAGTTCCAAGAAAAATAAAAGTCTTTTGGTGGCTTTTCTTTTTATTTGGTCCTAATCTCAGGACAAAAGAGGAGAAAGATTGCTAACATGGGGACAATAACTAAACTTTTTATGCCATCTTGGCCACAATGACGACAGAAAACCAAACCAATGTTCCACAGGAGGACAGTGATGCCTGATGGGAAAAGGCATTTTTGCATCTCAAAAAGCATGTGTTTCACAAAATGAGGAAAAGTACTTAAGATTCAGTAATGATCCATTGTCTGGGGTCACACCCTGTATCATTCTTTGCTGGAGAAGTCGTAGCCAGGGGGAGAAAAAAATCTTACCATCATGAATCACTGTGACATATAGAACTATATTAACGGAATACTTACTATGTGCTAGGCACTGTTTTTAGGAACTTTATCTGTAGTAACTCACTTCTTTCTCATATACATGTGAGGTGGTTATTATTACTGACTCCATTTTAAAGGTAAGGAAAGTTCAGAAAGGTTACGTAACCTTCCCAAGGTCACACATCTGGTAAATAGCACAGCTGTGACTTCAGAGCCCAAGCTATTGCCCATCAGGACAGGCAGCTTCCTGGTATAACCATGCCACTTCACCTCAGTAGTCCATAAACTGAAAAACACCGAGTTAAAATGACAAGGAGAGAAAACCCTGGCAATGAAAGTCAGGGCCACAGAGCTCAGTAAAGGTACAGAGAGAAGACACTGTTAGGTCCAGCCCACATTTAGATGAATCCTCTTTCCTGATTTACATCCTGAGTGTCACCTAAACACATCTCTTCAAATCAAGAACTGAACGCCATAGGAGAACGTAAAGCACTGACCTAGTTGTAGAGCACCCTTGATCTGGTCCAGGCCCGACTTCCGCTCTGCTTCATTGCGGAAGCGTCTTCGGATAGTAGGGAACACCTTGGTCTCCCACGCTTTCACCAGCAGGGCATAGTGGTCCTCCTGGAGGAAGGCAAACTCATGATCAGAGAGAATGTTTCATGCAGTCATCAGTCCTGCTCTCACTTACAGCTCTCACCCCCTCACAGGCCAGTAATGGAAACACACTGTGTGGACCACAACTCACTACACCTCAGATGCCAGGGGAGGCAACAGCTAGACTTCCTTTTCTCTAAAGCCAACTTTACTGCTGGATTATTATCAAATACTTCATTTCTCTAACATCTCTAGATCAGTATTGGGCAAAAGAGCCCAATAGGTATTGCTATTGATGTGTAGTTTAGAAAAACAAACACTGCAAAGGCACTGATGAAACCCAATGACATCATTCAAAGTGTAACAGTTCCAGTCTTGTACGTTCAGATCAAAATCATTCCTCATGGCTTGTCCTGGGCACTAGCGAGCTAAGTGGATGCTGCAGGTCTCTTACCTGCGGGATGTCATCATCGTCATCGTCATCACTTTCATCATCTGCAATGGGAGGCGGATGGGGGTCTGGGCCAGAGGTGATGAAATTCTCATAGCTGAGCTCTACTTTGTAATGGCAGGACGTGTCACTGTCATATTCTGTAACAAAGCATAATGGCAGTGAGTTCTAGGCAAGAGCAGGCTGGAAATCATGCACTTCTCACCGTGGACAAACCGGATTCTCTTAATGTATGTGATAGAAAGACTCCTAGTATTTGTAGAGATTTTCAAGTGCAGAGCCAAGAAATAACTAATTATTTATAATTACCCTGAGTCCTGGGATAGGTTTAATGGGTATAATTCAACCCAGGGAAGAATCTGAAAAGTTCATCATTATAAAAATTAAACAGATACTTAAGACAGTTTGCAAACCAGTATCCTAAGGGCCTAATATGACTTGCAGACATCTTTAGTTCAGAAAGCTCAGTTTTATTCAGTTTGATTATGAAAATTTTCAAATAATAGAAAGCTTCCACAATCAGTTTTTTATTCTTTGATGACCTCAGATTTAAAACAATTCAAAGAAATTATAAACATTTTTAAATGAGGAGATGTCATAAAAAATTCTGGGGTTTTTATCTCATAAAAATGGACAATCTTGCAGGCTTGCACTTTCACGTGGCCACATTCCACGTGACACTGAGTGGTGGTAAGTTTCCTATATATGGGGGGGAGGGTTCTACTTTCAAGTCTGCCTTGCTTCCTCCTTATCCCCATTTCCTTTCATTGGGCCAGTTACCCCATTCCCACGGGTACCAGAACAGCATTTGCATCCCCAGAATGCAGTGGGGCCCTGGGAGGAGCTGGCTTACGCTGCTGAGGGGTGGCCACAGCGGCAATCCTGCACGGTGGCCCATGAGTGCCTGGGTCTGATGCAACACTGGTGCCAGCATCGTTATCACTGTCAGATGCCATGGCAAAGGGCAGGGCCTCGAAGTTAGCACTGATCTCCTCTGCCAGGTCAGTGCACAGGTCAGCAGCATTGCGGTGGGCCTGCCCTTCGGCATAGGCGAATGGGCGGGAGCCAAAGTTAGCTCGAGTCTTGGTGTTCTGGAATGGAAAGCAAATAAAGGACTTAAAAGGACTTAGGCTTATTTATTTATTTTTAACACCATGAGATGTTAAATACAGGGTGAGGTTAAATACGTTAGTGAGGTGACCCTCACTAAATGTCAAACCATAAGAATGGCCCCAGCTATGGGACAGCACGTAAAGCTAGGCCAAGGGGCTGGTATAACTGTGTACACTGGCACTAAAGCTCTGAGGAAGCCAGCCCTGCCTACCCTCATCTTGCACTCTCACGCTCTTTGCTACATACAGTGACCTTTCTTGTTTCTAACACGTTCCCTTCTACTTGATGTCACTGCATTTGCTGTTCCCTTCACCTGGAACATACTTTCTTCCAATTTTGCCCAGTAAGACCAGTAAATATTCTAGACCTGGCTCAAACATCACTTCCCCAGGGTAATGGAGACACGATCGGGTTTGCTTGGCATTGCTTTCACAAAGTCTACAATTTGCAAGTGCACTGTGATGATCAGTCTATGTGGCAGCTTGCCTGGTGGCCACGGGTGCCCAGATTAGACATTCTTTCTGGACATGGCTGTGAGGCAGTTTCCAGATGAGATTACCATTTGAATCTGTGGACTCGGTAAAGTAGATTTTCCCCTCCAATGTGGTTGAGCATCATCCAAATTACTAGCAGAATTTGTTTTCCTTCCCAACAAGATAACCTACCTTTTTCTGAATGTGAACCACAGGCCACATGCCACCAGAGACGTCCTCGAGATAAGGCGAGAGGCGCTGCCCACAGTATGTGAAGTACACCCGGCCCTTGGCTGGCTGCCCCGGAGGAGGTGGAGTCCCCTCTGTTCTCTCCCAGCCAATTCCTGCCACATCACCTGTGGCAGAAAACAGGAAGGAAGCAACATGTTTCCCCCTCTTACTATTAAAAAAAAACTTCCGAATTGCAACCAGTGTGACAAGGCCATGTATCAGTGACTATCTTTGTTTTACTTATTTATGCCATTGGTTACATGTGAAAAATACATGATGCTTCATGCAGTCATCAATGCTATTCTAACTTACAGCTCTCAGCCCCTCACAGGCCAGTAATGGAAATACACTGTCTGGACCACAACTCACTACACCTCAGATGCCAGGGGAGGCAACAGCTAGACTTCCTTCTCTCTAAAGCCAACTTTACTGCTGGATTATTATCAAATACTGCATTTCTCTAACATCTCTAGATCAGTATTGGGCAAAAGAGCAGAAACAAAGTTATTGCAGAAATAAACAATTTTAAAAAGAAAATGTTTAGAAGAAGAAAAACGCCTAGTGTCTGAGTTAAGTTAGCTACCACAATTACACATTAAATTTAGCCTTTTCCTGGCAGCCAAGACAAAAATGGAAAACAGCGGGTGGGTTTTTTAAATGGAGAAATGTAAGTTTTTTTCTTTTTATATGTGGAAGATTACTTATGGCAGAAAGGTAAAAAGGTAATTTCTTAATAAATTTATAGAAGATTTAAGAGATGATCTTAAGCCAAACCGGTTTGGCTCAGTGTATAGAGTGTCGGCCTGCGGACTGAAAGGTCCCAGGTTCAATTCCGGTCAAGGGCATGTACCTTGGTTGCGGGCACATCCCCAGTAGGAGGTGTGCAGGAGGCAGCTGGTCGATGTTTCTCTCTCATCGATGTTTCTAACTCTCTATCCCTCTCCCTTCCTCTCTGTAAAAAATCAATAAAATATATTAAAAAAAAAAAAGAGATGATCTTAAAATAATTTAAAACTCAACCCACAATGTAACCTAAAGGTACACCATTAAAGCGCCCCTTACTTATATGTATTTAAGGCATTTTTTCAGGAAGCTAAGATAATAGAAGCCCTGTTGTTTTCTCATGAGGTGACTGGATACTGGGATAGCATGTCCACTACATCCGCACTCCCACTTCCAGAGAAACTGCTAGCACAGGAGCTTTCTAACTAATCTATTGTTGCAAACTCTCCAATAAGTGCTTGAGGTTCTGTGATTCTATTTTTCATCAAAGGGCATCATATGTTTTAGATACACTAGGACTGGCTTTCCAGTGGTCAGGGAATAGTCAGTTTTATCAGAGATGATGCTAAGATGTCCTGTCTGAAAATACATAGCCAACATGTTTGGCTGCTTCTAATGTGAGGAGAACGCCTATATTTTGCTCCTGCTGGAGCAGGTAGGACTGATCCCAATTCATCTACTACAAAGATTATTACTTACATGGAGGTAAAAAAGGGGGGGGGGAGGGGAAGATTGGTTTTTAATTGAATTGACTATGTGACTGAAACATCTGGGCAGAATATTTGTTAAAACTGGACCAGATGTTCAGGTTACCAAGAGCAAAGTATACATTTCCTGTATAATACATTTCACAAATGCCTCATGGCTAGTGGTGGAGTTCTCCTTTAAAACACACACACGCGTGCGCACGCAACACACACACACACACACACACACAAAAGCCTAAGTGACCCTTACGACCAAAATGACCAGAATGACTAGTCTACCAGTTGCTATGATGCTATGATCCCCTGCGGGGATCAGGCCTAAACCGGCTGTCGGACATCCTCCGAGGGGTCCCAGATTGTGCAAGGGCGCAGGTCAGGTTGAGGAGCCCTCCCCCTCCCTGCACGAATCTGTGCACCGGGCCTTTAGTGTGTGTGTGTGTGTGTGTGTGTGTGTGTGTGTGTGTGTATATATATATATATATATATATATATATATATATATATATATAATTTTATTGATTTCAGTCAATAAAAGAGAAATAGAAACATCAATGATGACAGAGAATCACTGATTGGCTGCCTCCTGCACACCCCACACTGGGGATTGAGCCTGCAACCCAGACATGTGCCCTGACCAGGAATCGAACCGTGACCTCCTGGTTCATTGGCTGACGCTCAACCACTAAGCCATGCCAACTGGGCAAGTTCTCTTTTTCTGAAGCTATTTATCTGCTCATTAATAACAAGCTGATGAAAGACCAAACTTCAGAGAGAAGTGAAATCTCAGAATTTTCTCATAATGGAGGAACAAAAGTAAATGTGACTCCTAAGTTACCAAATGGAGGCTCTAGATGATAATGGCCTTATAAAATGACAGGGTTGGTGTACACTAGAGAACAACAATGACAAGTATTTCATTTTCACTAAAAGACAAATTGACTGTTTCCAGTTGCTAAGTTTATTTAACTTCAACCTACAGAGAGTGGAAAAAAAGCTCCTGCTGCACTCACCGGGAGAGAGAGTCACGTCTAAGCGAACGCTCTTCCACTGCAATAAACTGGAGCCATTGTAGTGCACAGCCCGGCCGTTGCTGTGGAAAAACAAGGGGAGTCAGAGACAAGGCTCACCCGCCAACACGGGGGCGGGAAATAGCAAGCAGGTGGAAGGGTCCAGTGGCATAAGAGTAATTAGTAGAGAAATCCTAGGAGCCATTCTCTTTCCCTCAACATGAACATATTTCCAACCAGTATTTTATACATTATGGGGGTTAGAGATTAAAATGATATTACTTTAGTATTAAAGCACCCAACCCACTACTTTTTTTTAAATTGATTTTTTACAGAGAAGAAAGGAGAGGGATAGAGAGTTAGAAACATCAATGAGAAACATCGATCAGCTGCCTCCTGCACGCCCCCTACTGGGGATGTGCCCGCAACAAAGGTACATGCTCTTGACTGGAATCGAACCCGGGACCCCTCAGTCTGCAGGCCGATGCTCTATCCACTGAGCCAAACCGGTCAGGGCCCACTACTTTTTTTTTTTAAAATAACAGCACTAGTAGCCACTTACTTGTGGAAAAGACAAGTGCCCACTGGATTGGTCCAAGCCCCATCTCGCTTCTCTGCTTCTGTAGCAAACCCAAAGGACACTATTGGTCCAGTGTCGTCATCAGTATCTCCATAGGAAACAATTTCTATTTCCCAGTAAAAAGATGGGGCCTGAAGAAACACCAGAAGCGGGCAGTCAGAGAGCTGAACTTGCTTTTTCTCTCAAATTTGAAAGAAAGAGGCAAAAGCCAGTATGTCATATGTTTTCTCACCTGAACTGGCAGTGGTGAGGTGGCGTAGATAAAGGTACCCCGGGGCAGACCGCCCCCAGCGCTGGGGTCAGCCAGGAAGGTGACGGAAGTAAGGTGCGATGAGAACATGCAGGCTCGAACAGGTGGGAACACTCTTGAGGCGCTCCAAGTTATCTCTTTGGGCTGCATTGGGGAAAAACTCTCATTCAATAGAATTGCAAATACAAATCCTTTCACTCTCTCAAAGAAGAAAAATAATAATAATTAAATAACGTATCTTTTTTTTTTTTTACCAAAGGAAACTTTTCTTTATTAAGAAAAGGCAGTTTCCTTCCCTATGCCCAGTCCTGCTCTCTCAAAATAATCACTCTTAACTCTTTTAACTGTTAATTCTGATCTTACCTCTATTTTCTCCTTCTATGCTTATGACACTATTTTTAATATCCTGTTAAGACATCATTTATCCTCTATTATGACAAAGAGGTTTCAATTCCCACTGACCTACTTCTCCTGACATACATGTACACAGTCCTCACCCCTCATCCTCCCAGTGCCGTCATAGGACACATTTTGGTTCAATCGGTAATCAGAATTTATATCACTAGGACTTAATATTCAGCTCAAATAAAAAAAAGGAGTTCTATGGTTATACTCCCTTTCTTCTTGGTTAGGTTAATTGCCTCATTTTTTTACTTTCATAGTTTTTAATATATCTAAGCATAGAATTCCAAGCTTCTCTCTCAGATGAAAGCATATTTTTAAAAATCCCTCCATTTCACTTTTATTCTAAAGAAAGAACTAAAAGATGCATGTGAAGATGAGCCCCAAGGACATTCAGATCTCTGTTAGAGCGAAAACTGGAAACAATGTAGATTTGCAACAATAAGAGCTTGAGTGAGTAAACTGAGGCACAAGTATATGCTGGACTATTCAGTTTTTATTGGTTGATGTGGAAAGGTACTCATCTATGGAAAGCCCATTTTTGTTAAATAGGAATTATAGGCAACTGGAGATGATGAGGTTTCAGGTGACATTACTTTATATATATTTTTAAACTTTGTATTTTGAAATAATTTCACACCCACAATACTACTATAATTTTTATATACTCTTACTAAGATCCATTGATTTTTTTGAAATATAATTCACATAACATATAATTTACCCATTTAAAGTATACAATTCAATGTTTTTTAGGATATTCAGAGTTGTGCAACCACCACTACAACTTACTTTTAGAAAATTTTTATCCCTCTTAAAAAATCTTTGCCCATTTGTAGTCACTCCCCATCCCACCCTCCCCCAAGCCCCTGACAACCATCAATCTGCTTTCTTTGTCTATGAATTTGCTTATTCTTGGCATTTCATATAAATGTGGTCTTTTGTGATTGGCTTCTTTTGTCTAGCATAATGTCAAGGTTTACCCATATTATAGCATGTATTACTGCAGCATTACTTTTTAAGGCTGCATAATATTCCACTGTATGGATACATCACATTTTATGCATTCATTCATTAGTTGATGGACATTTAGGTTGTTTCCATCTTTGGGCTATAAGAATAGTGCTGCTAGAAAGTCACAGATATAGCAATTGTTAAGATTTTGCAAGTTCTGCTTTTTAATCGCTCTCATTCTCTCTCTACATAGTCTTATTTTTATGAGATTGACTACAGATCTAACATTTAAAATATATATATATTTTATTGATTTTTTTACAGAGAGGAAGGGACAGGGATAGAGAGTTAGAAACATTGATGAGAGAGAAACATCGACCAGCTGCCTCCTGCACACCCCCTACTGGGGATGTGCCCGCAACCAAGGTGCATGCCCTTGACCGGAATCGAACCTGGGACCCTTTAGTCCGCAGGCCAACGCTCTATCCAATGAGCCAAACCGGTCAGGGCCAGATCTAACATTTTTGAAGAAGTGTTCTTTTTCTGTTGTTGATAACATGAAAATGTACAAGTTAATGAGCTCTGCTCCTCTACTGTAATTTATCCATATTCAGAATGTCAAAAGAATATGCTTTGACATTCAAAGATGATAGTATGTCCCTGCAGAATATATGCCTCCAAATGGCTTTCAAATGCTCATTCTAAATTCTATTGAAGTGCTAGTTGGCATTGTTCAATGTCCAGTGCTGCAGTCAGGCAGGAGGCGTGGTGCTGCAGAGGGCTCACCTGTCGCCGGTCGGCCTGCAGTGGCGGTGGTGGGGGCCTAGCACAGTCCCGGTAGAGCATCCTCAGCCGTTCACACTGCACCTCCACAACTGCCAGTCGCTCACCTGAGGGAATACATGGAATAAGTGAAAATGAGTCTTACAACCCCCCAAGAGCGCTCCACCTCTTTTGGAGAAGGGTCAAAGCAAAATAATGCTTGCAGAGATGATTCAAATCCTAACAAAAGAGCAAATAGCCTGAGACATCTTTGTCTAGTACACATAGCTTAGCAGCAGAGCAATGTGGGATAATGAGGAATGACTGCCTAATGGGTACAAGGTCTTTTTGGAGGGAGGATGAAAAAGTTCTGTAATTAGACAGTGGTAATGGTGGTACACCTCTGTGAATATATTAAAACCCATTGAACTGTATACTTTTAAATGATAAAATATATGGTATGTGAATTATACCTCAATTTTTAAAAAAGGTGTCTTAGGAAGAATAAAATATAGTCCAATAAAAGTAAAACACAGCCCTAACCGGTTTGGCTCAGTGGATAGAACGTCGGCCTGCAGACTGAAGGGTCCCAGGTTCGATTCTGGTCAAGGGCATGTACCTTGATTGTGGGCACATCCCCAGTAGGGGGCGTGCAGGAGGCAGCTGATCGATGTTTCTCTCTCATTGATGTTTCTAACTCTCTATCCCTATCCCTTCCTCTCTGTAAAAAAAATCAATAAAATATATATTTTTTAAAAGTAAAACACAGAATTGTTTACAATAGCAAGAAAGATTTATTGACTTGTACCACAGCTACAGACACCAACACAATCCAATGATACGGATTAGAAAGCGGAAGGAAAGTTGAGGCCAAGACACAAGGTCAAAGTGGAGGCAGGAGTGAGGCCAGGCCACGAGGTGTGTGCCCACTGTCCTTTATCTACACCGGAAGGCACACGTCCAGATCTGTTTCCCACTGGACAAGTCAAAGAGGGAAACTGTTTAGTTATAGGATTCATGGAGTCCATTACATAAATGTAAACTAGTCATAGAGTCCAGCTATTTTTGATAAGCTGCCAGGCCTGGGTCTCAGGGAGGGACTATCCACACAGAAGCCTGACAGCACAGGAGAGGCAGGTCCTGTGGGTCAGAGGAATTCAGAGCACTGTTCATTCAAGCGAGGCCTGAGGTCCATCCACAACTTACAATTGCGACTTTTGGTTAGAGCTTGGACAGCATTTTAACATGCTTCCCAGGGTTCCTATGAACTTTCAAAGTTTGAGAAAAACCTCTGGCTCAGGGAATGTGTGTATTAGGAAGAAGAGGAAACAGCTGAACCTGAGAGATTCTGGCTTCTGTAAGAGTACAAATTAAAATTGAGGACTTATTTTGGTTTCTATAAGCCTTTTTTTTTTCAGTTTTAAAATTTGTTCCCTATGCTATTTCAACCAAGGGATCAAGTTAACTTCTCAGGAATATTGCTTCATGGGAAAAAGTTCTGTAGTGCTATCTTTCTAGATCAGATGGAATTAGATACTCTTCCTTGGATCAAAGAAGCTATACAATTTAGATATGACTTAGTTAATATTATAATGGCAAATCTGCTGCTTAATTCATCCCAGATGAAATAAAATAATAGAAGGAATTCATTTAAACTTTTTTTCATTTTAGAGACTCAATATATTACTGCCTATAAATGTTATAACATTTTCATATATGAAATAAAAAATATCAACACATCCTATATAATAAAGAGCTCATATGCTAATTATACCGGAAGGTGGAACGAACTTCCAGAATGACCTTCTGGAACAACCAGTTGGTGGGGGCTATGGGGCTGTGAGGCAGCCAGGGCCGTGAGGCAGCTGGGGCTGCAAGGGCCGAGCCCCTTGCACGAATTTCATGCATCAGGCCTCTAGTTAAAAATAAAAATCAAAGAATTTTCTCTTCTACACATCACCTTGAATCCTCTTTATTAAACACCATTTCTTCTAAGCACAGTCTATGACTCCTTGTAGGATGTGAGAATCCCTTATTGTGTTGCAAAGTAACCCAGATGCTGGGGGTGGGAAGAGTTGTTTTTTACAGGTAAATGACTAAGGAGTCAGCAACTTAATATTTTAAGACATAGGGTGCTATTTTAGAATATAAATCAATAAGCTAATAGTTTTCTCTTTTGTAGCAATTAATAAGTACTTCTCATACGTTTCTTTCCAACCCTCTGTTACCACAGAGTTATTTTCCACAGGAAAAAAAGGTTAGGTGGGTTATTAGTAAAACCATTTGAGATCACTGCTCTAAATTATTATACTTTCTAGCCTGTACATTAAGTTCCAAAGTTAATTTCACAGAATAAGACCTCTTTATTTCATAAAATATATGAAAGAGGATACTCAAAAAGAACCCTATAGAAAAGCAAGCAATTAATTCAGCAAGTTATATGCTTGCTAAAGTCATTTAAAAATGTCCTATATGCAACCTAAACCAAGAATGTTAAAAAGGAGAGGCAGGGAAATAAGTACCTAAAATTTAGTATAACACAAAATTATGGGCAAAAATTAGTCACAAGTAATTTCACCCAAGAAGTCTAGCAAATTCCTTTCTTCTATTCTACTTCTCTATTCTCAGGGTCTCTCTGAGTTTTAACAATAGTCCCTGGCTCCAAAGCACTATGCTTATTAGAGGAAGGAGATTTGAGAAGTAAAACAGATACAGAACGAAGACTAATTAAAAACCAGGAACAAACCAATGAAAGTCAAATGTGAAAAAGGACAAAAATTCAAGGACAGAAACAAGATTAGAGAGTTACTGAAAAAGCAAATGAAATGAGGAATAGTAAATAATATGAATAAAAATGGCTAAAAAAGCATAAACTAAAACTATAAAAAGAACTATTAAGGAAGTTAAAGATTAATTTCTTCCTTATAGTTCATGAGAATGCTAGCACTAGAAAACTGAGGAATGAATGCCAATCTAATTGTGAACAATTTCATACAGGGTCCAGTTATATCCTTGGGGATAAGCATAAACTTTCACTTAAAAACACCCAGGCCAACCACCAATTTACAGGAAATTTGAGGACAAAAGGACATATTAAATGACACCACAAGGATACAATCGGCAAAATCCAGACTGTGGGAAACCTTTCAACAAATAAATTGCAAGGGGAAAAAAGATACTAAGGGGAATCAATATTTTAAAAGAAATTTAAAAGACATAGCTATAAAGCACAGTATATAAACTTTGCTTGAATCCTGATTCAAATAAACATATGTAAAAACAAGTATAACTTTTTGAGAGAATTAAAAAGTTGAACACTGACTAGATATTTAATAAAAGAATTACTGTTAATTTTTTAGATGTGATCATGGTATAGTGGTTATTTTTTTAAGAGTCCTTATTTTTTTAGAGATACATACTAAAATATTTATGGATAAAATAATACCTAAGAATTTTCTTTAAAACAATCAGGAGGGTACAGCATAGATGAAATAGGGTTGGCTATAGGTGATAACTATTGAAATGAGGTGATGAGAACATGAGGGTTCATTATATTAACCTTCCTATTTTTGTATCTGTTTCAGAAACACACACACACACACACACACACACACACACACACACAAAAACGGATGTTAGTGCAAACTCCTGATTTTGAATTCACATGTAGCCAATCACAACAGTCAGAAAGTATGTGCAGCCCAAAGGACCATTCATAAATAGTTCTAGTAGGGAAATTAAGGCAATGAATTCATATAAATGGAGAAAAAAACCACTTTGACATGGTCCTAAAGTTAAACTGAAAAATGCTGATTTCCTATTTGGTATACACTGAAAGCTTTTTATTTCCATTTCTAGATCTGGGATGAAAGTGAATTGTGATAAGTATTGTCTGTAGAATTCAACTGTTTGACAGTTGTGTGCATGAAAACTGTTTAATTTCCATTATCAAGTTGTAATGTGCTGACAAGACTCAATAAGATAAGATACTTTCCATAACAGGTACTCACCAGCACTGCATTCCTGGGCTACTAGGTTAAGAACTTCAACAGCTGCTGGACACTGTTGTATGAATTCTTCACAAAATAAGCTGTCTTCTAAAAGCTGGGCCATGACCAGGCATGCTCTTAATGTTAAAAGATTTACAATATTTCAAAGTCATCAATGTTCATTCTCTAAAAAGTCAACTGTGAAAAACATTTCAATCAATTTTGTCCCCTAATTTAGAACAAGGTTCAAACTCCCCCTTCCTCTTGCTTTTTTTCTGAGCTGGATTGGTTTGGAAATACAGAAGTAATTTATCTTTTCCCACATGGTAACTGCTGACCCTGCACGAACAATCAGAAAAGGGGAAAATGGTTGTCACCTCCATTAAATGGAGACACAAAGGGCCAGGTGAGAAATCAGAGCTGTCTCCAAAGAGCATTCCCTAAACTGCGCTGCATGGGCAACCTTAGTGTTCTGAGAACAAGAGGAATCCAAACGCTTGGATATCTGTATTTTTCTGACTCTCACCTGAATCAAAGTACATATGAAAGCTTTCTGAGAAGTCTCATTATCAAAAGCGAAACTTGTTTCTGTTGCTTAATGGTAAATAGATGTATTTGCAGGAAAAGACTGCTTTTCTTTCCAACACCAACGCTTGTGCGCATTCCCTAGCTTTCTCGTTATCAGTCTGGATATGATGAACTAGATATGAACTAAGGTAGACTGTACCATTTAAAAAAGGCAAAATGACAGAGGAATTCCCATGAGAGAACAAAGTTCTTTTACCAAAGCAAATCAGTGGAGCCTTCATTTCACATATCACATTTTGATTATTTTTTATTTTCTCAAGGGAACAGCTAAACTTTATTTCAAGGGCAGAAACTGGGGACCCGCCAAGCCTAGAGTGCAGGAGCTCACCAAGGACCCTGCCCCTGCAGCCTACACCACCTTGGCATATTAGGGGATCTCTGGAGGGTGCTCACCTTGTTCTTATTTCAGCCAGGAGCCGAACGACTGCCATCACAGGAGCTGACCCATCTCCTGTTGCAGGAAGTGAGGTATGAATAGAGAGACTTCCCTCCTGAGGAAGCAACATGGACTGGACTGCCTGTACTACCTTCTCAGTAATGGACAGTTTATGAAGAGGCAATGCCTGATGGTGGTGGTGGGGGGGCATGGCAGAAAGTTAAATTCAAGTAGTTAGTTTATAAGAAATGAGGGTGTTATTATCTGGAGTTAATTCTCAAAATATCAGTTAAAAAAATAAAATCACCATACAGAAAATTACAAACTAGACCAAAATAATAAAAAATATAACACAATGAAATATTTCTAATTAAATAATTGAATTTTGGCATCAAGTTAACAAATTTCACACAATGTGACTATTAAATAATTATCCCCAATATATAAATACACATCACGAGTAAAACTCAAGATAATCAAGTATTTGTGCTTTTGTACTGTGCACATTATTCATTATAGTGCGGTTACCATTTGCAGTGACATTTTGTAATGCATTTAAAAATCACCTTACCTCTGATCTTGGAACACAAAGTCTAGACAATGGAATAGTCAGTGTGTCTGATGCTTGCGAAGTCTTTCTACAGTCTATGGGTGGGAATCTGACTGTAGCTATACCTTCCTGTTCATTGATAGAAGCCACTACTCCGATGCTTCCTGATATTCCTCTGCCTAAAACCTAGAGACACAGATGGATCAGCACCACCTACCAGTTCCGACAGTGGAAGTAACTCTACATGTGACAAGTGGGAAGAGTAAATTCACAGCTGTCATTAGGGCATTACAGTAACAGTTGATTATAATGCTGATATCATATAATATCAGCAGTTTATTATAATACTAAGTCCTGAACATGAGTTAAAATAATAGGCCCTAAAATTTTATGTCAAGGTGGTCACAGTATGATTTAATCTCAATTAAATACCAAAATTTCAATTCTAAAATACTGCCGATACTGAAGATACCACAGGACATAAGTATTATAGTATCACAGTTAACAATATACAGTAATATTTTAATATTCAGTCTGCAACACAGTGTGAATTAGAATGCATTTCTCAGATTCCTTATTTAGCTTGAAGGACCAAGGATTTTATCCAACAGGTGGACAACACTTGTCGGTACAGATAGTCAATTAATCAATGGATGCTTATATGCAGAGGAAAACAATGATATGGGGAAATGGTGGCTGGTTACCTGAACCTCGGACCCTATCTTGATTGTCTCTTTAAAGCCTCCAAGTGCACACAGTGCGGCGACGGCCTGGCGGGCAATTCTCTGAAGTTTGGCGAGTTTTCTACCACTACTGCTTCCATTTTCCAGAATGCTTTCTGCATATTTCCCCAGTTGTGGAATGTACATCAGTGCACGAGACAGAACCTAAATATAAGAAGCAGTCCATGTAGGAGGAGCTGGAGCTTTGGTCATTTTGATACAAAGGGTGATGAAGTGTCTACAACAGTGACTGGGTTTCATGTACTGAAGTAACTGTGGGTATGGGAGGGATGAAATAACTATTAGGTAAGACCCCTGACATTCCTGTCATATTTGCCTTCGGTAGTTGGACAGACTGGAAATACACAACCTCAAAATAGGGGAGAAACAAACACTGTATTAATAAAACCCCTAAAATAAAGCAAACATTTATCTGAAGGAAAACCGTCAGAGCATACTCCCTACATCTCACACCCAACTACCTTTAGGACATGGTACATAGAGTCACTTGAAGAATGACCATGGGAAAGGGGAACTGATCACAGATCTCTAGCTGCATTGGTCATGATGCATTACTAACAGAACACTCAGGGAGTGTAAATCACACAGGGGCCACCGTAAGACTTAGCAAGTACCTTCATAAATGCAATAAACAAGGCTGCACGATGTCCTAATGTCGGCACCACTCAAACACAAGCAAGAAGGAGAATCAAGGGGTGCCATTCTTTCCCTGAGAATTCTGTCCTGTTTTCTGTAAGATTAGAACTGGTGAACAGAGCTGAAACTACTAAATCAAAGCAAATTTGAGGGGGAAAACAGGGAACAAGTATAACTGGCCAATACGGGAACTCTCGCTTTCCTAAAAATGTTCCTTGCTAGGCATGATTCAAAAAGAACCCTAGTCTCCTTAGTTCAGCAGCAACACCGCACTGACCTTTTCTGCCGTTGTGGTCCATATCTGAGCGGCATTTGATTCAGGTGCCATTAGCAAGCTATGCAGCAGGGCGATCACTTCCGCAGCCATGCTGTTTGCCACATGCCCACTGATGAAGGGTCGGACGGGGTCGGTCCTGCAAGTGCCAATAGGGAACACTGTCAGTGCCCAGTGCCAAGAAGTGGCTTTTAGTGTTGGTGTCAGAATTCACTGACTGAGAAGAAGCTAAGTTATCATTAGGAAGAAATCTTTTCGGTAACTAAGACTCCTCTGAAACGATGAACCTCCGATTTTGATGGTGCAAGCCGTAGGATCGTAGGATCGAGGAGACCAACTGTACCTGCACTGCTCACAAGCATGGAACACCTGGCAAATGCATTCACCCACTCCTCTCCCAGAAAGAAGCTCATGTGCACAGCGGGGATGGTGGGAAGGATTGTTTGGAAGAAGTAAAGGCAGCAAGGCCAGAGTTCACTAACACTCAAAAAACTGTAGCTAGTGTTTGTGGTTGTGGCCTTTCTCAGAACAACAAGCCTCTGAAAAAAATAAATGTGCCCTGGCTGGTAAGGCTCAGTTGGTCGAGCATCATCCTGTGCACCAAAAGGTCGCCGGTTTGATTCCCGGTCGGGGCACATACCCAGGTTTCGGATTCAACCCCAGGTCAGGGTGAGTATGGGAGGCAGCCGATTGATGTTTCTCTCTCTCTTCCTCCCCTCCCTTCCTCTCTCTCTAAAATAAGTAAAAACATATGAAAACAACAACAAGCCTCTGGTTATAGGTGTCCTCTCAGCCAGGAGTGCCTCCCTGTTTGTCCATCACAACCTCAGGTGGGTATTTTAAGCCCCCAGTCCCCATTTCCAGCAGGTCAATGGGTGATATAAAATTAAAACCCTAAAAACAAACCCATCACAAAGTAAATGTGAAAAGAGAGTGGACAGGCTCGACCTATGGAAGGACTTACCTCGCAAGTTCAGAGTTCCTCTCTCGGCAAATGGAGGTCTGGGCAGTTTTCTTTTTGTCACCCGTGGACAGTCCACTCACAGTCTCTGGGTTGACCGATTCCACAGGTGGCCCAACACTGACGATGAGGCCTGACTGTGCCCACTTGGTTGCTTTCCGGAGAGCAGCTGCGGCCTCCTCTGTGACCACCTCGCAGCAGCCACCCTGCAGGGCATTGGAAGACGCTCTCGAGATCCATGTCACTCCTCTCATCACTAAACTCTGTGAAATCTGTGTCCCCAGCTACCAAACCAACCCAGACTTGTTTCCAAAACTTCACATATTAACATTGTGCAGAGGAAGGGAAATTCCCCAAAACATCCTGTGTCCTCACCTAGACAGAGAAAACTGTGAGTCTTCTAGATGTTTTCCATGCACATTCTCACTTACATTATCATGGATCACTCTACATGCAGTTTTTCCACTTATTTCTATCAGTTATCAAAACATCATGAATATGTTCCTGTATTGGTATAAAGAGTTATCTGACTCTTTTTGAGAGTTGTACTGTATTTTATCATATAAATATAACAATTTTTAAAATTTTTATAATTTAAAGCAGTGGTTGTCAACCAGTGGTCTGCAGACCACTGGTGGTCCATGAAGTCTGAAAGGTTGGCGACCGCTGAGTTATCAAAACATCATGGCCGAAACCGGTTTGGCTCAGTGGATAGAGCGTCGGCCTGCGGACTGAAGGGGCCCAGGTTCGATTCCGGTCAAGGGCATGTACCTTGGTTGCAGGCCCATCCCCAGTAGGGGGTGTGCGGGAGGCAGCTGATCAATGTTTCTCTCTCATCGATGTTTCTAACTCTCTATCCCTCTCCCTTCCTCTCTGTAAAAAAATCAATAAAATATATATTAAAAAAATTTAAAGAATTGAGGTATAATTGACATATAACAATGTCTTCAACCAATCCCATATGTATGTGTACACAGATCCTATTTGTTATTTACAAACGGAACTGTGAAGAGCATGGTTCTCTCTGGATACTGGAAAATGCCTTTGTATCCTCACCTTGACAATACTGGGCATTATCCAACTTTCTTAACTTTCCCATCTGCCAGGCGAAAATGACACATTACTGTTTTTATTCCTTTCCTTTATTAATATACTAGACTAGAGCCCCGGTGCATGACATTCGTGCACTGGGGGGTGTGTGGGTCCCTCAGCCCGACCTGCACCCTCTCCAATCCAGGAGTTTCTGTCTTTGCAATCATATGAGTGAACTGTCTGTGACCCCAACTCAGTTTGGTTTGTTGCTCACAGAATAATAGAGGCATTTTTTCT
Source organism: Myotis lucifugus (assembly GCF_000147115.1). Lineage (NCBI taxonomy): Eukaryota > Metazoa > Chordata > Mammalia > Chiroptera > Vespertilionidae > Myotis > Myotis lucifugus. The sequence goes on from NW_005871304.1 coordinate 1,389,703, forward strand.
TTCTTTGCTTCATTGGTGGAGATTTCCTAGAAGTTTTAGGATATCTTCCCTTTAATTTTTCCTAGACACTCTGATTTTACTTATGTCTCTCACCTTTGCTTTCCCTCCATCCCCCACCGCAACAGTAACTTGCTCTAGGCTCACTTTGCTCTAGTGCAGTGGTTCTCAACCTTCCTAATGCCGCGACCCTTTAATACAGTTCCTCATGTTGTGGTGACCCCCAGCCATAAAATTATTTTCGTTGCTACTTCATAACTGTAATGTTGCTACTGTTATGAATCGTAATGTAAATATCTGATATGCAGGATGTATTTTCATTGTTACAAATTGAACATAATTAAAGCATAGTGATTAATCACAAAAACAATATGTAATTATATATGTGTTTTCTGATGGTCTTAGGTGACCCCTGTGAAAGGGTCGTTTGACCCCCAAAGGGGTCGTGACCCACAGGTTGAGAACCACTGCTCTAGTGTCTAGGAGACCTGTTTGCCACCAGAACTATGATTCCCAGCATTCCTGGTGCTCTCTGCGCTCTGGACTTCTGCTTCCGGTCCTGGGGCTGCCACCAGAACTACTATCCCCAGAATTCCTGGTGCTCTCCACACTCTTAGTTTTCCCTTCCTGCTCTGTCTCCATCCCATGGCCTCCCACTCTGCCAAGTCCTCCAAGCGCCAGTTCTCCCTCTCTGCTCTTCGCCTGGCGGCTTGGGGGGAGCGACTGAGGGAGCCACATCCCCCCAAGCCGCCAGCTCTCCAGCTCTGCTCTCCACCTGGCGCCTGTGTATGCAAATTAACCTATCTTTGTTGGGTTAATTTGCATACTCACTCCTGATTGGCTGGTGAGCGTAGCAGAGGAACAGTCAATTTACATGTTTCCCTTTTATTATATAGGATTACTAGAGGTCCAATGCATGAAATTCGTGCACTGGGAGGGAAGGGTGCACGTGCCCTCAGCCCAGCCTGTGCCCTCTCACAGTCTGGGAGCCCTTGGGGGATGCCCGACTGCTCAGTCAGTCAGACATCCTTAGCACTGCTGTGGAGGCAGGAGAGGCTCCCGCCACCACCGCTGCACTTGCCAGTTGTGAGCCCGGCTCAGGACTTCTGGCTGAGCAGTGCTCCCCCTGCGGGAGCACATTGATCACCAGGGGACAGCTCCTGCATTGAGCATCTGTCCCCTGGTGGTCACTGAGAATCATAGCAACCAGTCGTTCTGTGATTCGGTTAATTTGCATATTAGCCTTTTATTATATAGGAGGATGTGATTTGTGAGCCTGGGCATATTTTTATATTTTGATGGGCTATTCATCTATTATCACTTTTAAAGTATTTTTAGGCTGTAAAACTTTTTTAACAGAGCTAAGAAAAATTTGTAGGTCAAAACCAAGGGTTCTCTTTTACATTTTAACATTAATGACAAATTGGTATTTTTAAAAATATATATTTTATTGATTTTTTACAGAGAGGAAGGGGAAGGGATAGAGAGTTAGAAACATCGATGAGAGAGAAAAATCGATCAGCTGCCTCCTGCACACCCCCTACTGGGGATGTGCCCGCAACCAAGGTACATGCCCTTGACTGGAATTGAACTTGGGACCCTTCAGTCCCCAGGCTGACGCTCTATCCACTGAGCCAAACCGGTCAGGGTGACAAATTGGTTTTGACTACTTCTCTTTAAAATGGCCTCAGTTAAGCCATGGACTTCAATTTCTCACCCTGCCTCTTTGTGGGAACTTAAATTAAAAAAAAAAGTCTTGTGAAAACCTGAAGCACAGCAAATGTGCTTTAATTTTGTGTCTTCTCAGAGCAGGTGTCTGCATATTAGGGTTACCTTGGTCATGTCTCGATCCATTTTCACAACCTTCTCCATGTTGGCACCAGTACCAAGTCGGAAGGGCCGTCCTTCTGAGCTACTGAAAAGGGGAGGAGAGAGAGGCACCAATATTACCGGCTCAGTCAAAGGTGGGGCTGCATACTGTGGGGCCATCCAGCAATGGTCAGGCCACCATTACTGGTTTTTAAAATGCACTGTTAAGACTCAATTTTTCCAAAAGGACATGATCTTATGTTGCTTAATTATAGACTTTAAGGAATTAAAACAACAGTTGTTTTTAGAGTTTAAGGATAATTAAAAACCTATGTGAAAATGATGTACAGACTAAAGGGCTGAATGAAATTGAGAGTCTGAATCTACAATAAAGAAGGCCGAGCACACAGGAGACACTCAGTAACTGACCTGAATCCCCAAGTGAGGGGAATTTTAATAAAAGCATGAATTCAATGCCTTGATGTGAATGACTGGATCTCCCTTTTTTTGTTTGTTTGTTTTGTTTTTTTGTTTGTTTTTGTTTTAAATCTTTATTGTTCAGATTATTACAGCTGTTCCTCTTTTTTCCCCCCATAGCTCCTCTCCACCCGGTTCCCACCCCACCCTCTGCCCTTACCCCCCTCCCACTGTTCTCATCCATAGGTGTACTATTTTTGTCCAGTCTCTTCCCACACCCCCCAACCCCTTTCCCCCCGAGAATTGTTAGTTCACTCCCTTTCTATGCCCCTGATTCTATTATATTCACCAGTTTATTCTGTTCATCAGATTTTTTATTCACTTGATTTTTAGATTCACTTGTTGATAGATATGTATTTGTTGTTCATAATTTTTATCTTTACCTTTTTCTTCTTCTTCCTCTTCTTAAAGAATACCTTTCAGCATTTCATATAATACTGGTTTGGTGGTGATGAACTCCTTTAGCTTTTTCTTATCTGTGAAGCTCTTTATCTGACCTTCAATTCTGAATGATAGCTTTGCTGGGTAAAGTAATCTTGGTTGTAGGTTCTTGGTATTCATCACTTTGAATATTTCTTGCCACTCCCTTCTGGCCTGCATAGTTTCTGTTGAGAAATCAACTGACAATCGTATGGGTACTCCCTTGTAGGTAACTAACTGTTTTTCTCTTGCTGCTTTTAAGATTCTCTCTTTGTCTTTTGCTCTTGGCATTTTAATTATGATGTGTCTTGGTGTGGTCCTCTTTGGATTCCTATTGTTTGGGGTGCTCTGCACTTCCTGGACTTGTAAGTCTATTTCTTTCACCAGGTAGGGGAAGTTTTCTGTCATTATTTCTTCAAATAGGTTTTCAATATCTTGCTCTCTCTCTTCTTCTGGCACCCTCATTATTCGGATGTTGGATCGCTTGAAGTTGTCCCAGAGGCTCCTTACACTATCTTCATATTTTTGGATTCTTTTTTCTTTTTGCTTTTCCGGTTGGGTGTTTTTTACTTTTTTGTACTTCAAAGCTTTGACTTGATTCTTGCGATCCTCTAGTCTGCTGTTGGAACTTTGTATAATATTCTTTATTTCAGTCAGTGTATGCTTAATTTCTAGTTGGTCCTTTTACATATCCTTGAGGGTCTCACTAGACTTATTGAGGGTCTCACTGAATTTATCGGCGGGTTCTAGAAAATTCTTGAAAAACCTTATAACCGTGGTTTTGAACTCTATATCCAGTAGTTTGCTTTCCTCCATTTCTGTCATTTGTGACCTGTTTCTTTGTCTCCACATTTTGGCTGCTTCCCTGTGTTGATAGAGTGGCTTTGTGTGCTAGGTGTCCTATAGGGCCCAGTGGCTCAGCCTCCCCAATTACCTGAGGTGGACACTCTTGGTTCACCCCTTTGTGGGCTGTGTGCACAATCTTGTAGTTAAGCCTTGACTGTTGTAGATAAAACTGGGAGGAATTGACCTCCAGGCCAATTGGCTGTGAGAATCAGCTATGTCTACAGTGGGAGAACTTCTGTGCTGAAGACACCCTTATGGGGCAAGACTTGCTTCAGTGGGGCTTTGGTGCTCACTGAGTCTGCCCCGAGTGTGTCCCTTATGGATCTGAGGAGTTGTAATCTGGATGGTCCATTCTGACTACTGGGTACACTGGCTCTTGGATCTCTAAGGAGGTGCTAATTTAGCCTCTGCCTGAGGCTACCCAGCAGGAGCTATGGAGAGATCTGCAGATTCCTCTTCTTTGTTTGGGGTTTGGAGGTGCCCAGATGAGGCCCAGCTGTGAAGCAATGCAAGCTGCTGTGGGGCCTTGGACCTTCTTTTGGATGTTCTGGGACTCTCTGACCCAGTTGCAGTTTGTTAGGTAATTGTAGATTGCAAAGGGCCAAGTCATTCATATGCAAAAGCCTCTGCCCACAGCTTGGGGTGGGGCGGGGTCTCAGGGAATCAACAGGGCAGAGCCAAACCAAGCTATGGCTGATCCTCAGTCCTGCCCCTAAGAGGGTCTCGGGTCTCTGTGTCCCGTGGTAATCGCTGCAAAGCCCTCTGAGAGAAAGCCGCCCCTCGAGTTTCCGCCCACTGCTAGACAGTCCAGTTTCTCCCCATATGAGTCTGGGTCCCCAGAGACTCACCCGGAACTGGCGTTCAGAGCAGTGGGGAGCTTGTGACTCCCTCCTGATTGAAAAAGACAACCATGTCCTCAGTTGCCAGCCCCTTTCCGCATGCGCCTCCATACCTCTGCACTTTACTTCCGCACTCCTCTGAGTCTCAGTGTGCTTTTCTCTTTCCTTCTAGTTGTAGACTTTCCACTCAGCTAGCCTTCCTGTGGTTCTGGATGATGTCCGTGTCTTTTAGTTGTATTTAGAATTTGTTGTGTGAGGCAGCAATTTCAGGGGTTTACCTATGCCGCCATCTTGGTTTCTCCCCTGGATCTTCCTTTTTAATAATTCAGCTTCCTCTGCCACCAATCTTACACTGTGACGTTTTGCAACGCCCAAGATGTTTCTTAGATATTTCTTCATAAGCACTGACCTGCCTTGAACCTGCTTAATTTATGCCAGCAGCCCATTAGTGTTTTCAGTTGCCACGATGGCAGACAAGGGACCCAATTATGAAGATGAAACCATCACCAAATCATGTAGAGCAGGTGTTTATGACTCTTCCACCGGAGACATAAACACCTGCTCTACAGTCCCTTGTGCTCTATGGCAGGCCTCCCGATGTCCTGGATCCCACTAACAGGGCCCCAAAGGCTTGTGGTCATTGGACAATAATGACATATTTCTACTTCTTTGAGCAATCATACCATTCATACTTCAATGAATAAAACCTAAAAAAAGTTTATCTTACATCTCCACCCCACAGTCAATGGCATCTTCAAATTTACTGATGGCTGAAGGATGCCAATAACACTGTTTGCATTATTCCTTCTCAAAGCCCAAGTCACACAGTAAATTCTCCATCGAACACAAACAATACATTGTCAACAGGGCTTTTGCTCTGTTGGGTTTGGAGAGATAGAACTGAGCTGTGGTCAAGTTGTGAATAGAGACCCTGTGTCTGCCTTTCAGCCCAGCCTGTTTTTCCATGGGTAATGACAGGGATGACAGTAGCAGTGATTACGTCTTAGAATTGCTAAGAGGGCTGAGACAGTTAACATATGTAAGGGGCTTACTCAGCACAGGGCCTGCGACATGGTTAGTGCTTGATGACGTGTAGCTATTAAATCTCTGTTACCTTAGTAATGGCTGGAGAACTTCATGGGATGACTGGTCCTCCCGCTTGTGGATAAAGATAGAGAGCTTGCCATCCACTGCTTCACTCTCTTCTCCAGGATCTTTATCTCCTTTTAAGGAATTCTTGGGACTGGTTTTTGTCAATGTGGTGTCAGGTTCAGAAGCGGTTGGAGAAAGAACTGTCTGACATCCTTTAAGCAAACAGAAAAATTGCAAAGTTGTTTGTGCAGTGAGGACACTGGTTTTGGAATCTCTCTTCCTCCCTTTCTCCCCGTGTCCCTTCCCCCTTCTTCATCTCTTTTATCACAAAGCACAGTTGCCACAGTGGACAAGTGAAAGCTCGTGTGAGCGTCCACAAAGGCAGTGCCAACTTTCCCGTCCCAAAGTTGCTCACCTGGGACCACGTAATCTGCCAGCTTTGCTAAGAGCAACGAGGCGATCTTAGATGCGGGGTCACTGGGATCCTCCTGCTCACTGTTTAGGGAGGGAACAGAGTAGCTCCATGGTGGGAGCTCCACGTTCCCACAGTCTTCTACGCTCATTAGTGGGAGTGCCGCCCGGCACAGCTGAAGGATGATAAGGACCAGCTTCGGAGACGGGCGTTGGTCAAGCAGCAGGGAGAGGAGTTTGGACACACAAGCTGGCTGGCTTAGGATGGCTTTACCTATGTGACTCCTGAAAAAGAAGGAAGAAAAGGTACATGATGCTGGGAATGTTAATCTATAGAAATTCAGAAGCAAGAGGTCCCTACCTGAGGTTAAACCAATGGATCACTTCAGATTTCATGAGGAAGACCTGGATTTGGAACTGTGCTTTGATGGTCAAGAATTGAGGTTTTTTGTAGTTATCTGATGAAAGCTCATAATTCACCAATAATACTTAAAAAGAAAGATTTTTTAATATTTTCCTGATCCCTGATGCTCACTTACATGAGATCCTATAGTTCGGCATGACTCACAGAGCACCCAGACTTAGAAACCTAACCTAGGAGCCTCACAGTTCATCTTTCAGTCCTTTTAAAGGAGTACCTCGAGACACGAGCCATCATGCGGTGCTGGGCAGGCCTCACCAGTCTGGGATCGGCCACAGCTGTCACTAAGGAGAAAGCATTGAATCCAGCAGGAGCCACACAACAAGCAGCCTGTGTGGACAAGCTCTCGTGGGCCTCATGGCTCAACATGATGGTCCTAAAGTTCCACAGAAATCTTCTTTTAAAGACACAGCATGAGGCCCTGGCTGGGTAGCTAAGTTGGTTAGAGCATTGTCCCGATATGCCAAGGTTCCGGGTTCAACTCCCGTCAGGGCACATATAAGAATAAACCTTTGAATTCATAAATAAGTGGAACAATAAATCAATGTTTCTCTCTCTCTCTCAAAGTCAATAAATAAAACTTAAAAAGACACAGCATGAGAAAGTGAGTTAATGAAAGGTCCTGACTGATTATTCCTTAATCTTGTTATAATGAGGGTAAGGATTTTTGGTTATTGAATGTAAATGCATAGACCTGAAAGGCAAGCAGATGTTACCAGCAAAGTATTGAAGCAAACTATACTACTTTATGATGTGGATATTCATCTAAATAATCCTCACATTTTGGAACGAAATACTATTTTTCAATGACTTTATTCTCTATTATTTTTCTTGAGGCAGGAGTATGTCAGAACAGCCTAGTAATTTACATGGTTCAAAAGATAAGGCAACCAAAGGAACCCCAATCATTCAAGAGGCAAGCAGCCTGCTCCCAGGGCTCGGTGGGCCTGCCCTACCTCGAGAGATCATTGAGGAGACTGAGGACGTCCTGGAGAGCATCGTTCCCTGCAGCCTGGTTGCCACAGCACTCAGTCGCTCGGGCAAGATGGTTAGTGAGAAGGCTGGACACCTGACGGGCCAGACCTGAGTGCACGGCCTCTGTGGAGCCACCTTCAGAGTTAAAGAGAGAAAAAGCCTGGTGAAACCCCAAGAAGCCATGGTGAGCCTGCAAGTTGGCAAGTCCTCCTCCTTGGCCTCCCTGTTAAAGCCCTCCCCTCTTGCCCATTTTTTTTAACTTGCTCAGTATTTCATTAGCTATCCAATTAGCATCTCCTCATTAGATAACATCTGCACACAAAAAGGTAATAGCAACTTGAAAAATGATTCAATGTTGAGAAAAGACACTATTCTTAATTAAAACTGAATATAATCCTATATTTTATTATAATAAAAGGGTAATATGCAAATCGACCAAAGGTGGAATGACCAGTCACTATGACGTGCACTGACCACCAGGGGGCAGACATTCCATGCAGGAGCTGCCCCCTGGTGATCAGTGCACTTCCACAGGGGGAGCACCGCTTAGCCACAAGCCTGGCTGACGGCTGGCGAGCACAGCGGCCCGCCTCCACAGCAGCGCTAAGGATGTCAGTCAGACATCCCCCGAGGGCTCCCGGACTGCAAAGGGGCGCAAGCCGGGCTGAGGGGACCCCCCCCCCTGCCCCCAGTGCACGAATGTCGTGCACTGGGCCTCTAGTTAATCCATAAAAAACCATAATAAAACAGACTGTGACTGGCAGGGAAGAATCACCATTTTACTGCAATGAAAACATTAATTTTAACCCACACCCTACCTCTTCTTGAAATAAAAAAGCTTTTTGGAGCTCCATTTTCACTGTAGTTTCAGAGCCTCCCCCATCCCCGCTCCCAAGCATCCTATATAATAAAAGGCTAAAATGCAAATTGACTGAACATTTGCTATGATGCACACTGACCACCAGGGGGCAGACGCTCAATGCAGGAGCTGCCCCCTGGTGGTCAGTGCGCTCCCACAGGGGGAACTCCGCTCAGCAGAAGCCGGGCTCATGGCTGGCGAGCGCAGCGGTAGTGGCGGGAGCCTCTCCCACCTCTGTGGCAGCACTAAGGATGTCCGACTCATGGCTTAGGCCCGCTCCTCGTGGATGACATCAGTCGGACATCCCCCAAGAGCTCCCGGACTGTCAGAGGAGAGGGAACAGGCGGGGCTGAGGGAACGCCCCCCCTTCAGTGCATGAATTTTGTGCACCGGGCCTCTAGTTTCTTAGAAAAGCCACAACAATTTTTTGTCTTTTCCTGAACTTCCTATGATTTCCTGGATCCCAGTGTCTATGTGCACTGTTTATTCTGCTTGGAAGTCTTCATTATCCCTTCAAGAGTAACTGACATGTCACCTTCTTTGGTAAGCTCTGCCTGATCTGTAGCACAGCTGGTCTATAGAAACCTCTATGGTCCCACATCACTTTGTATTCACCTTGATTATGGCATTGACTACCCTGTAATTATATGTTCACTGGTCAACTTCCCCCACTAGACTGTATCTTTTTTTTTTAATTGATTTTAGAGATAGAGGAAGAGAGAGAGAGGAGTCCTGCTTCTTACCTTCTTCTTTTTCCCATTCAACACAGCGGTTGGCAAGCACCTGGAAGGCTGCCCAGGCCATGGTGGCCACCTTCTGTTTCTTGGTTTGTTTCTCACTGGAGCTGGACTCGGTCTGACTGCTCAGGCTACACAGCCGATCCATGAGCTGAACGAGGCCACTGCGCACCAGGCACTTCTCTTCACTCCTGGGCCAGGTGGAAGGGTTATACAGAACAAACATAACTGACCAGCCCTCAAGAATCTCTCACTTAAGACTCAGGTTATCAAAGGGGCAAAAAACATGTCGGTATAGGTCTTTGTTTACAACTTAGAATACTCCCATGTATAACTGAACACAAAATGTTTTTATAGAATGAGGATCTCCTTCATTAATAAGGAACTTCAAGTTCTGGTTTGTTCATACAGAACAGCAAAGTAAAAACTGATGGCATCAACTTGAGGTTGCTCTAACAGAAAAAAATTATATGTTTTTATCATAAGGGGATTCAAAGAATGACTTCATGAGTGCCTGACATCTTCAAACTATTAACTGAGTGACTAAGAAAGGAAATAGATGCGCACATGAAAAAAATTTTTGACAAAATTATAAGTAATTTCCTAAGGACCTTTTTCTTTTCTTCAAACCTCTTCATTCTCGCAATGTAATATAATCTCTAATGGCCACATTTGATCATGTAGGAAGTCATCAATAAAGAATTTACATAGTAACATCAGGAGTCAGGAGGCAAGCTCATTTAATCAGCACGATATCATTGGATAATCAAAGCAAAAAAATCCAATTTTTTAAGTTAAAAATATTTTTATTTAATTAACTACAATGTGGTATAACTTACATACAATAAAAAGCATTTCCTTGCTTACCTGGTATAAGGTATGGTACACAAGAGTCCAATGCTATTTGCACACGCAATAGGGTAACGAGCACACAAAGACACAACGGAGGTCATGGTCTCGCCAAAGGCTTCCTGGACCTGCTCAACCATCCCACCACAGGTTAGTTCTTCAATTCTAGGAAACAAAACCAAAACTCAGGCTTCCTGAGCCATGTCAAGAACAGTGACAGTGAACGTGAGGGCAAGAGATTTCTTCTGAGAAACCTGAGTGTCTAATGAATTTAGAACTAAAGGGATCTTGGCCATCACTGGTGTTTCCCTAACTGCAGGGCCACAGGAGACCGTTGGGCAGGATTTCTAAGTGTGCCTCCAAGACAATGCCACACACTCAAGAGAAGTACAAGGAATCCTAGGTTAGGTAAAGTTAAGCAGGCTCCCTACTGCAGGACTTCTCAGAGCCTTATAAAGTTAAAGTCCATAGCATATCTAAGAGCAAGAAATGGTACCCAACATTTCCCAAATGTATTTAATAATGAAAACTACTTATTTGAGACACACCTACAGTGTCCCATGCAGCAATGAATGCTGTAAATGTGATTGTACCTTGTACCTAATGAGAAAGCCAAGGCCCAGATCAGCTAAGTGTCCTTTTCAAGTTCACACTCTATTAGCAGAAAAGGAGAATCTAGCTGACTGAAGTAAGACTTGCCCAATGTAAAAACACAACTTGGGCTAGCAATTGCTATTAGTTTAGAACTGGAACTATCTAGATATACTGACAAAGATATGCAATGTAATATTGTTTATAATAGTAAAAATAAATCCTAAGGTTTAAAAATAGGGGGTTGGCTTAATAAAGGTTCAGCAACATGATACAGTGCTATAGAACCACTAATAACATTATAGGAGATGAGATCTATGGTTAGAATAAAGACAGAATACACTAAAATGTTAAGTTTTATTTTAAGATACTAGATTTACAGGTGATTTTACACTTCGGGACTTTTTGCATTTTTTCAAATGTTTGACATGTGACATTAGTAATTGAGGGAAATGTTATGGAGAAATTATTCTGGAAGTAAGTTGTGGTATTGTTAGTGTTACCCACTGAGCCTTCTGGGCACCCCTGTGGTAGGGTGGGCATGTGACTAGTCTGGCCAATGACCAGAGCTCTGACAAGGGGACCGACAGCTTTTGAGATGGTGGTCTCCTCTCTTTCCTGGGCTCCTTGTGATTACCATGAGCCAAGATGGACCTGTGATGGGCATGAGCAAGAACTAAAATTTTGCTTAAACCACTGAGATTTTGGAGTTGTTTGCTTCTGAAGAATAACCAGCCTTCCCTGATTAACAGAAATTTCTCAAGATATTCACATGAGCTCCTGGTTAACACATTTTCCTCCAGCCACTGCCCTCCCTTGTTGGCCAGAATTCCCTAGAGAGTTGCCAGGAGGCACATGCAGCCTCCAGCAGTCCCAGCCCAGGACTGGGAGAGAAAAGCCTTTCTATTTCTCTCTGAAGATCTCTAAAGCACAGTGGGAAACTGGTAATGCAAAATTCCTCACAAATCAGTTACAAAACCTTCTTCTAAGTTAGTATCTACAATTATGTTTTTAGAAATTAATACAGTAAATAAGCATAAAAGTATACAAAAATACAAGTCTAAGGATATTGATTAAAGCCCTATTGTTAATGCAAAAACAAACAAAACAGAAAAAAAGGAAGAACAAACAGAAGGGAGGGAGGAAAAGGAAGAGAGAGAAGAAAGAATGAACCGATGTGTCCATCAGCAGGGGATGAGTTAAATAATATAAAATTTAGACATCCATACAATGGAGGTCCATGAAGTTCTTAGAAACTGTAAAGCAGATTCATATGTAGTGACATGAAAAGATAGATCCAAGATATACAAAGCAAAACAACTCAGATTACAGTAAGGCATGTATTGTATAATAGGAATTAAGTTTTAAAAAATCACACACATACACACGTATGTGTACAAAGAGAATTAAACAGCTATTTATGTATGTGTACTCGATACAACAAGCTGTTAATGAACAGTGGAATTTAAGAGGAAAAGGTGAGTAAAGAGACTTATTTTCTGTATATGCTGAATGTTTATAAAATCATTAACTACTTTTATAAAAATAAAAATATAATATTTTAGGAGGAAACATAAGCAAAACCATAGTCTATGATTTGGTCCCAAGGATAATCTTTGGAAGGTGGTGGTCTCCTTTGCCCATTCCAGACAGGACAGTATAAACCAACAGAAACAACTGACCTGGGTCCTCCCTGAAGAACCATTGTCACTGGACCCACAAGATGCGTCACTCCCCCAACTCGCACAGCTGCAGTCAACAGTTCGCGCATGTGCACCAGGGCCTGCTTGCGAGTGTTTCCCCGCCTCCACCTTGTCTGTGCAGCCAAAAGGAAGCTGCTGCTGGACACCTGAAATGCATGAGAAGGAAGCATGCCTGATTCTGGCTAACTGTCACAGGCCTGTGCTTTTCAGTATTATTTATCTATGGTCGGCAATATGTGACATACAGCTTGGTCAGGGTTGGTGCCAATGAAAGCAAACAGCTGCCCTAGCAGGACACTGTAGGTGGGCTTGTCCCTGCTGTCCTCGATGGCCAATGACTGCAGAAGCGTAAAGGAGCTGCTCCGGTGGCTGGTCCCATGGCGTCGCCTACGAAAAAGAAAACTGTTGGCTCAGAAAAACAAGAGACCCTCAGGGAGTGTGTTTTTTTAATTGAAAAGCATTCAACTGCATGTGGGAATCCAACCTTGGCCATTAGCCATTTACCTCTGATTTGCTCTAGTAAATTCCAAATCTTCATTACCAATCATTTCCAGGTCAGAAGGAGCCGACATGCTACGAAGAAAAACAGGCTGCCGCACAGCATGAGATATCACCTTTGTTTCAGAAGCTGATTTACAAGCTGGAACAGAGAGGAATAAAAGGGTTCACATATCTGCTATCCCATTTGTAAGGATAGCAGCAACCTGGAACTACCGAATAGCTTCGCTTTCTGTGAGACTTCAACCACCAAACCAGCAAGCAAAGCACAACTAATATTTTTAGGCCAATTTTTAAAACCTAGATATTAGATTAAAAATAATCTTAGCTTGGAAAACTAAAATCTTTTCACCAAATTGGGTTTCCAAAGAAAGACTCAAAAATTCATTTAATTTCATAGACTATCAATGTCCACTTTAGATGAGCATTTTAAAAAGCAAGGGAGAATAAAGTGATTTCTGGCAGCAAAAATTTATTAATTCAAGTAAATCCAGACCCTTTTTTTCACCCAGAGATGGCTTTTGTTCCCCTTTAATCCTGGATTTGTTTAACGAACTTACTACCATTTTGCGACACCTGTTTTGATCATAGTAAGAGTAAATATCACACTTGAGCTAGAATCTGACCAGCCCCTTCCTATAAGATACACTCCTTAACCCTATCCAGGAAAACAGTTGCTTTATAAAGGAACACTTTCATGTAAGAGCCGCTTGGAAAGCACCCCCAGCCTTAGTGAGTCGTTGTCTTTCTATGGGAACTTTAAGTAACCAGGGCTAACGGGGCCAGGGACATTATGTAGCGGACCATCCTGGCATGCGATCTCGCCGCACACTTGGCACACTTCCCCTGATGTTCTCAGGGAGCGTAGCCTATGGGGAGGGTCAGAAACCTGGGAGTCAGCCTAGACTTCTCTCCTAAGTGAGAGGAGCCCTAGGCAATCAGCTGATTGCAAACGAGTTTGCTTGCTGAATAGTGTCCACCAGGTAATGGGCTGGATTACATGCAGTCTTTCATTTAAGAATATGTTTACTCAACTTGTGTTTTCAGGAGAAGAATTAACACTTGTTATTTTGGACTATGCCCAAAGTTGTGATCCCACTTAAGTAAGAAGACTCAATGTCCCTGAGAAACACTTTTTCAGGCTAACAATTAGAATGGGATCAGGGGGAAAAATCTAATAGTGGAAATTCATGCTAGAAGATTCCACCTAATTATTAAAAGACAAAATGCGGGGGGGGGGGGGGGGCACGAAATGCAAACTCAGTTTCAAGAGGAAAATATGATGCATTAAAAGATTCACAATACTGCCCAGCTAGCATGGCTCAGTGGTTGAGCATCCACCTTTGAACCAGGAGGTCACAATTCAATTCCTGGTCAGGGCACATGCCCGGATTGCTGGCTCGATCCCCAGTGTGGGGCATGCAAGAGGCAGCCGATCAATGGTTCTCTCTCATCATTGATGTTTCTCTCTCTCTTTCCCTCTCCCTTCCTCTCTGAAATCAATAACATATTTTTTAAAAAAGATTCACAATATTGACTACCTAGTTATATATGTTACTATGAAAATGGCAAACCATCAACTAAAAATAAAGGGCATAAAATTATAAAAATACATGTCATTGGGCTCCTTAGGATGCTCTCAAGAAAAATGGAAGAGGCAGGAGAGGAAGCATCCCCGGTGCTCAGCTGCCTCACAAAACACCACGTGAATTCAATGAAAAGCATTTCGTGGCTGGAAAAAGTAAAAGGCAAAATAAAAAATGTTAAAATGTCCTTTTTCTTCCTTTCTGAGAGTACACAAGAGTGATTTTTTAAGAAGTAGCTGATGCACATTTTGTGAGCCGGCTAGTGCAAAGAGCCTGTGCAGGGCTGGCTTGGAGCAGTACCCGGAGTCTCTGCAGGGGTCCCCGAGATGCTTCTGGTGAGGCCAGAATGGGCCGCAATGGTGACATGCAGCAAGAGTTCGGCTCGGTTCATTAAGCTCTTCACTAACGTCTTCGTTTTAGCCAGTGGGTGCGAGGGTTTCTGAATAAGAGAATTCACTTCTTGTAGGAACTTCTCCCTATAAAGAAAGGCTCAGGTGCATTTAGTCATTCTCTAGTTTACCAAATCCAAAGTTTTTTTCATTACAAAATATATGAGAAGATAGACGGGAAACGAAGCAAAAGTCAACTGATCAATATTGCTCACCTCCCCTTTTCCCCATCAGAGGGGAGCAGGGCTATAAAACTGTGGTCAGTTTTAGTTCTTTCTGCCCAGTTTCAAATGCCATGGTGCTAACTTTTGAAGGTTAAAATCAAAATTCACAAGTCTAAAGTATTTCGAGAGAACACACTATTTTATAAAATATCTGTTGAGACTAGATCTTCACATTTTTTGAGCACCAAGGGAATAAATGAGCTTTGCATAGTTATTAACATCACTAACCTCAGTGATAGGACCATGTTTTCAAGATCATTTCCATCAAAGGAGACTTCCTTCATTGAACACAAAAGTTCTAGTTCTTTCACTTTGTTCTAAAGAAGGAAAAATCAAGAAAAGATGGTATGTGGGATCTGCAAAGACTGAGTTTTTCTGCACATATTAAAAGGAATAGAAAATTTCAGGGGGAAAAGCACCCTCTTTGGTCCATATTTCTATGCCAGAAGCACATTTGTAAATTATCACTTGATACTTCAGTGATTAAAAATGGTATTGGCCACTTTCTGAGGATTTTTTTTTTCAGTGCTTATAACTCTGCCATTGATTTGATTTTTTAAGGCTTGAAAGCAAAATTTGATAATGATGCTAGCTTCTTTATAACACTATTAATCAGTTAAAAAACAACTTAACAATCCCTAGTCGGTTTGGCTCAGTGGCTAGAGCATTAGCCTGCGGACTGAAGGTTCCCGGGTTCAATTCCGGTCAAGGGCACATGCTTGTTTTGCAGGCTTGATCCCCAGTAGGAGGCCCCGTGCAGGAGGCAGTCAATCAATGATTCTCTTTTATCACTGATGTTTCTCTCTCTCTCTCCCTCTCCCTTCCTCTCTGAAATCAATAAAAATATATTTTTAAAACAAGGGAGTCAACATGTGCATTCCCATAAAAATAACTTAAGAAGTAATTTATTATTTGTATTGACATGTTGTTCTAATACATTTTATTTAACTCTTTTAAAGAATGGGTGCATTTTGGGGTGTGCAACATTTTAGGAAGTGACCTGATTCTATCTCTGTGCACGCGGCATGTACTCGCACCTCGTTGAAGTGATAGTCATAGAAGAATGGCGTGTTGCTCTCCAGCTTCCCCTGCGCGGCTTCCTCTGCCTCACTCTGCCATTTCTGTTCCAATTCCGCAACACTCTGCCATTGAAATAAAACAGCGTGAACGTCAGTGCAAACGGGAAACGCATGCGGCCTACAGATGCTGAGTGCTAGTCCTGATCGTCATAAACATTCAGTCACTTTGTAAACTTCCTTACATGTCTAGGAATGAAGGGATTTCCAACAGCTATAGGTTGGTGTTTAGCTTTCCCTTACCTGCAGTTGTCTCTCCATGGCATTGAGTTTCTTAAAGGTCTCTCCCATAATTTTACACAGTAAGTCATACTCCTCAGCGTGCTCTTCTTGATACTGGAAGTTTATGAGAGACTGCAGTGCATCAACCAAGTTCAGGTGCTTAATCACACATGACACCACCATCTCCTCCATCACATCTGGCTGAATTACCTCTCTGTGATTACAAGGGAAAGTGGTCAAGGATATGTCATGTGCTCAACTTACCAGTACATAGGCTTTGATTTAAATATATTAAATATTCACCACACCTATTCCAATAAAGAGGCATGAACATTATATGATGGCTTTCCTATCAAGTTGGCAATAATTAAATATATTTAACTGATAAAACTAACGTTGGCTGATAAAGCTGAAAATCAAAATGAATGATACTTCACTTTCTATGATTCATACATTTTGAACTCTAGTCACGTTAGAGCTGGAAGAAGTGTCAGAATCAAAAAAAGACGTTTGGCACCATTTATCTGCCAATTGATTTTATGCAGTTTGTGGCTTGTAGTATTTCCTGTGTATGGATGTTGGGCTGAAAGCAATGGTGCTTCTGTATTTTTTTCATTTTAAATGTCATCTATTCTTTATATTTTTCTCTGAAATAGGCAATCTTGCCTCATTAGGCAGAGCAGAGGCTTGCAAAATAGGGTTCACTTTAAACAAGAATACCATGAAGACATCTGTAACTGCAAGACTTCTAGAATAAAGACCCCTCCCTCACCATCTCTCTAGGCATCAAAAACAAAGAAACACCACTTGACTCTATGGAAATGAAAGTAGAAGATAAATCCACCTGAGAAAAACCTAGAACTTGTCAAACTGTAGCATGCATCAGAATCATATGGAAAAATTGTGAAAACAGATTATTGGGCCCCATCCTCAGAGGTCCTGGTTCAGCAGGTGTGAAATGGGGCCCAAGAACTAACAAGTTCCCAGGTGATGCTAACTGCTGACTTACAAGCCCACAGCAGAATACCACCTGGGATACTTGGTTAACAATCATTAAATAAACATTAAATTAAAGGTTCATTTGCTAGACTATAAGAAAGTTACCCCCCTTCAACTATTTAAACATGTTTTTCATTGGAAAAATGAAATGCTATACAGAAACATACTTTATGCTTGGTCTAAATTGAGGTCTAGCACGCCCAGAAATTTCCCTGAGCTTTATCATGATTCCTGGAGGCAGCCTGATCCGGGGCAGGTCAAAGTAGCTTCCAACTGGAGGCACGAGGACGTCAGAGGGGTAGGTGAATTCTCTGTCTTCCTCAATGGTCAGAGGCAATGGAGACGGGCTTGGAGTAAGGGCAGGGGAGATCACGCCATTGGCTTCCACCTGCCACTGGCACCTGAACAGACAGAAAAGAGGTTCTGCACTTCCTCTTCCATCTGGAAAGCTACTTAAAGTTTGCAGACAAATAAAACATGAAGGATCACATTATGTATTTATTCACTACTTAAATATGCTCTAAAGAAAATGAGCATATTATACAAAACCACATCTTTGGAAATCTACCTCCTTCACAACATTTCATTATGAAAACTTTAAAACATTTTAAAAACTGAAAGAATTACATGGTTATCAGCCATATACCCATCGCCTAGATTCTCAAATAAATATTTTGCCCTATTTGCTTTATCATCCATCTACCCATCCTTTTGGGGATCCTTTAATTTAATTACACAATGACACCCACAGGATTGTCAGGCAGTAGGCACGATCATCTGGGAAACACTAAAAGTCGTTTTCCACATCAAGTCATTTGTCCTTTGTGAGCAAAACCAGCCCCATTTGAGCCTTTTGTTACCTTTGTAAAAGTTTGGACCGCAATAGCTCCTGACAGGCTTCTTCTTCTTTGGTAATTTCTGGTCCATTGTACAGGATTCTTAACATGGAACAAGCTAACACAGACAGACCTAAAGCCAGGTCTACCAGAAAGGGCAAGCCTCCTGACACATCCTCCGAAGACTCCTACAATGCAGACAGGGGCAAACCACACTGGTCAGTGCACATGGCAGAGCCCTTCCACCTGCACTCACCACACTGCACTGTCCCCAACCAGAGGGCTCACAGAGCAGCATCAAGTACCATTGCTATGGGACACAGGGACAGCACCCAACCATGAGCAGAGAGATGGTGGCACTGGAATGACCACAGAGTGAAGTCTCAACACAGTTCTGGAGAGAGAAGAGCCAATAAGACTCCATATTAGAAACAGCACAGATCCATGCATGAGTGTTTGGGTAACTCCTCTGCTGTGCCTACCTGGGTATAAGTCACTATTTTGTTTTGTCACCTCCATCCTGTGCTCAAACCAAGATGTTGTCAATGATGACAGAGGATTCATTCAATAAATATTTATTGAGTACCTCCTGTGTACCAGCCATTGCTCTAGGAGCTTGAGATACAGCAGAGAACAAAATAAAGATGCCTGCTCTCTCAGCGCTTACGTTCTAGCAGAGAATTCCACTCCAAAGAGTCTTAGCTTGCTTAACCTTAAGTGATCCCCAATCTAAAACACACTGTACAAATCAGGCACCTTGAGGGGCTAGTAAACTCCTACTCGTCCCTCTCCTGTTTTTTTTAGGTGGGAAAATAATTTATTTACATAGATTTCGGGGTCAGAGGGAGGTGGGGAATAACTATTATGCACTGCTAAAAAGAGTAGATAAAACCTGTACACAGAGTATAACACAAATAATTAATCAGAGACAGACCTAGTCTAGCAAGAAGAGCCTTTGGGACTAGGATGAAAATAATCTGACCCTACTACTCTTAAAACCCAGAGTCCAAACGCTTAGTGTCTAAGCTTTCTTCGTCCTATGGAAAGAGTCTGGAGGCAGATCACCTCTTCCCGGCTTCGAAGACAGAGCCCTGGCCCTGGTTCTCTGTGCTGCTAAATGGATCTGAGGTCACAGCTAGTTTTATTCCATAAAACCACCACTTACTACCAGTAGTCTACGCCTTTCAAATGGAAGAGATGGATGAAACAGTGACTCATATTCTGCCCTGCTTCCAAGGCAAATATGATGTATGCAATCAAGGCACAAAGGAGAAAGGACTATGTCCACAGCAGAGGTTAGTCAAGTACCTGAGCTCGAACTGTGCAAGCAAAGCCCCACATGGCTTTGTCAGGAGTGTTGTGTTCACGGCCACTTCTCATTTCAAAGGAGAAGGTGACTGTATCTCCTTCCACCTTAAAATTTAAGGGGGGGAAAATGCACTTTAAAAACAAGACACACAGTTTTCAAGAGAGCAATGAATTTCAGAGATTTACTTTCAAAAGGACCACAGCAATACTTCACTCCTTTCCTCACTTGCTTTTTAAATTCAAATTCCATCCCCTCTCATTTGGACATCAACCTTTCAGGTGTCTCTCCTGCCCAGGTGGCTTTTGGGACGAGGCATCTGTGAAGTGGATCACAACTGCCCAATAGCAGGATCAGAGTAAAGATGAATCAAATCTTAAGCATAATTTTAATAAATACCTTAAATGTCTATTCTTTCTGCCCTCCTCCCCCCTCTTCACATCACCACCTCACTTGTGCCAATAAGGCAAGCAAATGGCCCGTGTTGTGCAGAACACAGAGGCAGTGCTGGAAGAGCCTGCTCTGGGTGGTAGAACCAACACAGTGTTTGAGAATCAAAAGGCAGGAAAAGAGAACAGCTAAAAGTGCTGTGCTGATCTGGCTTCGGATGCTCGGGACTAACCCTCTGAAGAAACTCATTGTCTGTGGCTGAATTAGAGAGGGCACATAATGTATATGAGATAAAGGCTCTGGGAACACACTTGGGAGAGGTTTGGGGGTCTTAATGGGTTTTTCAGTTCATATCATGTTCTAGGTAGGTATGTTGTATTTCAAGGGCCCAGATCACAGAGCATGGCTCAAATCTTATCAGTCTGAGAATGGATCATTTTTGCTCCTAAGGCCCAAATTCATCTGCAAACATTTTTAAACTTCAATGGCCCTGTGGGTCCAGGGCAGCCACAATAAGGGTGTCCTTTCTCAGAGAAGAAGTGAGCTGGAAGAACTAGCAGTCCTTTTAGTGGCCAGGGAAGGAAATGCTGTGACCACCTCAGTCCATGCAGTAACCCGTGGGACAGGCTCTGCAGTGGACAGGGGTCTGATGCCCTGCAAGGGAAAGGAGGGTCATTTTGAATGAAGTACTGACTTCACAGGCCTGGCAAGGTAGCCCCACCTCAAAAAAGCCCCCGTGGCAAAGTTTTCTGGAATTCTAGTTAATATACTTGGGCCCGTGAGGAATATAAGTTCATTTTTCTTTTCTATGAAGTGAATGTGACTGGATACCATACCTTCACCAAGTCTTTCGGCCAACCAGTTCCTAAGACACTACGGCTGCCATATCCCAGTGTATTGCCTCCATACTCAGCAACCTTCCTACTGTTTGTGTTAGGCCCCGCGTATATCACCAACTTCAAAACAGAAAATATACTGTTAGACTGTAAAAGAAAAACAAAAACAACATCTACAAATAAAAAGGCTGCAGAAAATGTTTGTTTAAAAATACATTTATAACCAGGCACTGAAGTCATAATATAACTAATATTCCCTGACTTTTTTTTAAAGGTACAACTGATATTAGTTTGAATGCAATCAACCATTGGTATTTACAAGGCAGCTACAGAATAACAAATATTATCACAATTTAATTGACTTGGGCACTTCACATTAAAATAGTTATACTCAGTTAACATATATATATATATATTTTAAATAGCTATTTGAATCCTAAATAACTACATATAATTCATTAATAAAAGGTACAGTTTGCCCCCTTAAGTCCTCCCCAAAATTAATAAAGTGAGCAAATACAGGTAAAAAGATGGTTATATCTCATACAACAACAAAATAAAAGCAAAAAACAAAACAACTCAAAAACCTCAATGAATGAGATTTTAAAAAATGCAACAAATTGAAAATAAGCCATATATTCTTAGAATGTTGCTTCATGGTATAAAAAGAAAATGACACAGATTTGGGCAGAAAGCGGGCTGCTTCTTGGGTCAGTTTTCATGTATCAACGCTTTTCTTCAATAAAGGCTCTTCGCTGATATCCAATTAACCACCTTTCGAATTTAGAGGTCGTGTGGCATTCAAATACTCTCACAGGAAGAATAAGGCTCTGGCTACTGTGAATACCAAATCCTGTCTTCCAACATGTACTGACAGCCTCTGACTGCATCAGAGAGATCAGTTTGGATCTAAAAGCTGCACTTTTAGTCCTGGACACTTATCATTTTGTGACTTTGTACCCTCCTGACACCAGCGGGACCACTGGAAAAGTATATGTTTCTTCTATCCATGTAGTGAGCATCCCTGTACCTCCACATTTAACACTAGTATCTAGTGCAGGTGCAGGTCAGCATCCATCAGAAGATGCAAATTACTGGCTTTTAATGGAGAAACTTAATGACACCAACTAAAATGACAACTCTTCCATTTCTATTTTAAATAGTCATTATCGTTTGAATCTAAAACATGGGGGTAGCTGATACCAAGGGCTATGAAGTGGTGTAGACTGATGCCACTTTTTTTTTAAATCTATTTTTTGAAAGGCCCACCAAAGACTATTTTCTAAATTCTCTTGTTTGCAGCTATGGTGATTTTGGGGGCAAGTCTTAAGTCCCTCCTGACATCTGGGAATCTTCACTAGCCTAAAGATAATAGGGAAGAGGATTCTATAATTTGCCAGTAGTGTGTTTTACTATTTCATTGTATATTCAGTTAAGAAGTCCTTTATTCTTAACCTAAGTATCCCTCGGGATATAAGACCAACTGCCCTTACAAAGTTCAGGAAGGAGAGATATAACAGACAGCTAACAATCTACATAAAAATAGTCCTGTGTAAGTACAAAGCTATTAGATAATCCTTCAGTTGTTCTTTTATATGTTACATATCACGATTTCATTAGCCTTTCCTCATAAGTTCAGCATAATGGTTTATAATGTAACAATTATAAACAAGAAAACATCTCAAGCCCTAAACACTTCCTTTTACTTATAATTTGGTTTGGCCACCAGGTTGGAAACTACACCTCCTCCAAGTATGTGGAGGTGTAGTCTCCTGAGACAATGGCAAAGAATAACCTAAACAAAGATAAGCCCTAACACACCTTTAACCCTTCTAAAAGGACACCTTCTCCCCAAAAGATACATGAGAAGCCCCAAGAATTGGGCTTCTAGATGAATGGACACACATCTACAGGAATTCCAAGCACAGAGGGAGACAGGAAGTAAGCAGAACAAAAAGAAAAATTTCCTTTGACTCGGATCTAAACTTTGAAAGCTTACAAAAGCCCACTTTCAACATGTCATTAAAACACTTCTTAGACCCCAGAGGTGCTGGCTTTTTGACTCTTCCAATCACTACCTTCAAGGCATTATCTTAGGGAAGTTCTCCTAAGAGATATCTGCAGACAGAAATACGTCAAGAATGATGACAAGCAGCAAAGGAAAATAAGAAGCATATAAAGATAATCAGCTTATTAGCGGTGGAACCAATTCTAAAGCGGTTCTTGCTTACTTTGTCATAGTCATATTGTGAAGAGCATCTGCTATCGAATCTAAGATACAGGCAGCGGGCTCCTGGGATGTGGACAGTCTCTTTAAATTTATAGTTGTCTCTGACAGGATGGACTGTTTCCACAGTCTTGCCAGCAGCCCATGGAGCAGGAATCTTTAAACCAGTGAGAAAGCCTGGCTCTTCCTTCTCTTCCAGCATCCTACAACCAGACAAAGAGAACATGACTAGTTTCTCTTTAGAAGAAAATTAACATAGTGAAATAGAATAGGTTAAGAAATGTCACTTTAATTTTCCACAGCATGCAGTATGACAACATTGTGGCTTTTGGATGCTTGATATCAGTGGCGGTCAGAAACATTTAAAAAAATCCTACATATAAGGTTCTTTTCTTTTATTGTTGTTATACAATATATTTGCATTTCCATCTCTTTTTTCAAGGCGGAAGTCCAAATCATACCCAAGAGGAGACCTCGCCAACTCTCATTTAAAGTTACTCAGAAAAAAAAAAAAAGAAGATACTGTAAGCGTTTAAATTGGCCAGTTTCCAAATCCCACATGATCAGCATCCTATAAAGGTTCCTTTTGTTGATATCTGAACATCAATTGCTGAAAACTCCATAAGTCTATGCAAGTACTTTATACTGTAATTTTTACTACAGAAAAGTACCTTCAAAGTTCCTCTTATCTATGATAATTGAACTCTCAAGGACGTCACAGCCCCCGGTTGTGGGATACAAACTCCCAATCCTGCACTTAGCTGCTGTGGAATTCTTCTCTTTCAGCTCTGTGCTATCCAATATGGTAG
Organism: Myotis lucifugus; assembly: GCF_000147115.1. NCBI lineage: Eukaryota > Metazoa > Chordata > Mammalia > Chiroptera > Vespertilionidae > Myotis > Myotis lucifugus. The sequence goes on from NW_005871304.1 coordinate 1,413,127, forward strand.
TTACTTAGTCAAAATATGGCTACTTAAATTGAATCTAAATTAAATACAATTTAAAATTGAATTTCTGGTCACATTAGTTACACTTCAAATACTCGATAACAGCATGTGGCTGTTGCCAACAATACTAGACAACAAAAATACACATTTTCATTACTGCACAAAGCTCACTTGGATAGCATACTGCTCTAGAGAAACCCAGAAGTCCCTCCTTTCTGATCAATGCTTTTAAAGACAACTTTAGTGAGATGTAATTAACATATAACAAATTGCACTTATTTAAAGTGTACAACTTGGTAAGTTTGGACACATGGATACACCTGTGAAATTTCCTCCTTCTTCTTGATAATCCAGACCATTTTGCTTTCTGTCACTAGAAATTAGCTTGCATTTTTCAGAGTTTTATATAAATAGAACTATATAGTATACCAGAGGCCCGGTGCATGAAATTCGTGCACTCAGCGGCTGAGTGGGGGGGGGGGGGTGTTCCTCAGCCTGACCTATGCCCTCTCGCAGTCTGGGAGCCCTTGGGGGATGTCCGACTGCCGCGGAGGTGGGAGAGGCTCCCGCCACCACCACTACGCTCACCAGCCATAAGCCCAGCTTCTGGCTGAGTGGCACTCCACCTGTGGGAGCGCACTGACCACCAGGGGGCAGCTCCTGCATTGAGCTTCTGCACTAACCCCTGGTGGTCAGTGCGTGTCATAGCGACTGATCCTTCCACCGTTCGGTCGATTTGCATATTAGCCTTTTATTATATAGGATACCTTTTGTGGGGGTTTGGCTTCTTTCATTCAGCATAAGTAGTCTAAGATTCATCCATGTTGTTGAATATATCTATAGTTCATTCCTTTTTATTGCTGAGTAGGATTTCATTGTATGCTTATACCAATGTGTGTATATATCCCCTCACTTGTTGATGGACATTTGGGGTGTTTCTTGCTTCAATACAAGCCTTTGTCAGAATCTATGCTTTCTTTTCTCTAGAAGTGAAATAGCTGGGTCATATAAGTTTAACTTTTTAAGAAACTGTCAACTGTTTGCCAAAGTCATAATGTTTTACATCCTCATCATTAATATTTGACAATTTGTCAATTCTGAACTAATCTCTTGATCAGTGGAGAAATTTATTCTAACCTGCTCCTATAAGACTACAAAGCAATTCTATAATTATCCGTAAAATTTTGTCCCTGAATTCTCTTTCTTTTTTCGGTTAGATGATCCTTGCTAAAAATCACTGTTGTAAAAGAAGCACTAGGCTTTCACCAGAAGAAAACAAGGCAGGGGTTCCTGCGAGGAAGCAGCATCGCTCACCTCTCATCAGGGAACAGCCTGCCCTTCTGGTCTGATGCACCACATGGGGAACAGCCCACCTCGGCAAAAACTGGACACTGGGTTTTAAGCAGCAAAGCCGTCTGAAACACAAAACCATCATCATGTCTTAAAGTGCTTACGTCAGTTATCTGGATGGTACCAGAGCCAAACTTAGAATTATCACTTAAATCATCTTTTTGCAATCCTAGTCTGCCCTCTTTCACTAAAAAATGCTTTGCTACTTAGACCATTTAACATCATTTTAATCAATGCTGGAATGGAACATATTTATATTGGTTACCGATAGCCACCAAGAACTCAGAAGAGGAAATATCATGGCAGGATCTCAGTAGCATTGTAGATTAGCACTTTTATAGCTGACCAGCAATTAGTATTTGCTAAAAGATTGCAGTAAATAATTTAGTCAAACAAATAAAATGTTTTCCTTTAATGTTTCAGTTTACTTTTAAGACACGATGTTTTTCTTCATTCCATTGTTAGTTCCCTTGGCTTCTGAGAGACATGGTTATATTTATTCTGCCTTCAGCGAATGCACATGGCTGCAGAGCAGTGCACGCGGGCACACCAAGGATCGTACCTGACTGGTATAGAGTACCAGCTGCACTAGCTGAGGCATCAGGGCGTCGGCCATGATCAGAGTCTGCAAATTTGGATGCATCAGGGAAGTCAGTAGCACTGGAAGAAGGTGACCAAGCATGGTAGCTTTAGTAACTTGTTCCAAGCCTTTTAACCTACAAAAAATGTCAAGAAAACACACTGCTTATGTAATCCCCCAGCATGTGAAAAAGCAACTGACATCATCTTTATCTGACAAATTCTCTTGAATTAGTGAAGCACTTATAGTTGACAGCAATTTAATCCACAAATTTCCCATCTTCTACTACTAAGAGAGGAAACAGAAATCTCAATAGATTTCCTCTTCAGCCTATGATTTTGCACACACAAAAAATGTTTACATGGTGAATTTCATAGCACCTCTAAAGCGCTTTATAAATGGGTCTTCTAGCCCTGACCTGTTTGGCTCAATGGATGGAGCGTGGGCCTGCAGACTCAAGGGTCCCGGGTTCCGTTCCCGTCAAGGGCATGTACCTTGGTTGTGGGCACATCCCCAGTAGGGGGTGTGCAGGAGGCAGCTGATCAATGTTTCTAACTCTCTGTCCCTCTCTCTTCCTCTCTGTAAAAAATCAATAAAATATATTTTTTAAAAAGAAATAAATGGGTCTTTTAGGTAGGCAAATGGCTATTCTAGGTAGCTACCATCTGCAGAGCTCCCTTGGCTCTGGGGCTGCCCTGAGTCTCTGACAGCAAGAAAATGAGTGGCTACACCACCAGTTCACCTGCCCACAGAAGTAATCCCCACTTTTGCCTAGAGAAACTGGCTCGTGTGGGGTACAGAGGCAGGCAGATTTTTCATTTGACTTTAAAATCACACCACCCCATTTTATTGAGATCTAATTGACATATAAAATTGTATAAATTTAAAGTGAACAATGTAATGACTTGATATATCTGTATATTGTTAAATAATTACCTAGGCACAGTCTTTTTTATTTTTAAAGAATTTGCAATGCCTCTTTTTTTAAAAAAAATATTTTTATTGAGTTCAGAGAGGAAGGGAGAGGGAGAGAGAAACAGAAATATCAATGATGAGAGAGAATCACTGATTCTCCTGCACACCCCCAACTGGGATCGAGCCTGCAACCTGGGCAATGTGCCCTTGACCGGAATCAAACCTGGGACCCTTCAGTCTGCTGGGCAATGCTCTATCCACTGAGCCAAACCAGCTAGGGCACCTAGTCATATTCTTAACATCCTAATCTTCTGCTAGAAGAATTAAGATATGTGACTTACCCAAAGAAAGATGTGGGTTAGGTAAGTTCTCTAAGACTACTTAGGATATTGGGATTGGAACCAGAAACAGAGCTCAGGTCTCCTAGGCTCTCAGACTGTATCTCCTCCCAGGCAGATCTGTACCACTTGCCAACAGTGGACCTCACCTGCCTTAACAAGCCCAAATGCAACTCCGTTCTCAGTTCCAACCTGCCCACCTACTCCCTGGGAGAGGCTCAGAAACAGGGGCGTGGGGACAGACGGGAGCCTGCAGGAAACGTTACACTGCAGGCTTGTTCTAGAGCAGCATCTCTAACGTTAAAGCCATCAACACGCATGGTATGTAAGTTATCTTTAACAGCAAACCACAGCAGAAATTTTAATGGGGAGGACTGAGAAAAGGCTTTATTCCTGGGAATGAGACGTTCATCCTATATATAGGTCACTCCTCTGTCTGGAGCAGTAAAATTACAGTAAAATCTGAGATGTCATGTCAGTGTTATCCTTTGCATAGCAGTTAATTGTCGGCATCACTAAGTCACTGCTACCTCCCTAAGGTACTTATCAGGAGAAACTAAGTGCACATGGTGCTGAGCTCGGGACTAATGAAGGTACAAGACCCGAAGGTCAGAGACGATGCTGCCCCCACAGCCTTGCTACCCTCAGTTCATGACTGTTAGCCCAATCATACCTATAAGCACCATCACTGAGATCTAATTGACACATAAAATTGTATGAATTTAAAGTGAACAATGTAATGACTTGACATATCTGTATATTGTGAAATGATTACCTAGACACATTCTTTTCTTTTTTTAAGAATTTGCAAATGCCTCTTTTTAAAAAAAATATATATATATATATATTTTTTTATTGAGTTCAGAGAGGAAGGGAGAGGGAGGGAGAAATAGAAACATCAATGATGAAAGAGAATCACTGATTAGCTGCCTCCTGCACCCACCCAACTGGGGATCGAGCCCACAACCTGGGCAGTGTGCCCTTGACCGGAATCGAACTCTTTACCATTAAAGAGTTCTTTTGCACTTGGCTTTGAAACACCTGCCCTTTCAACTTATTCTCACAAAAACCCTGTATACTAACTGAATATCTGATAAAAGATTTCACTTTCATAAGCAAGCTATTCTTCCTGAAGGGCAGCAGGTCACCGTTCACAATCCTTTTCCTCACCTCTGCTCACGGTCAGGTATGTCACTATTTATGAGGGCGGTTGTGACCTGCTGTAGCATTTCCAACACTTCATCACATCCAGTCAGGATCTGGGTGGCAAGAGCCAGAATACTGACCTTGAGCTCCTAGGTAGAAAATACCATAGTGTTATTTTTAAGCTTTGTGATGAACATGCACTCACAATGACAACATGAAATGACATATTTTATGATGCATTTCCAAATTAAATAATGAGGTGGCCAGAATAAGCCCAAAGCAGTAAGTTCCGCTAGGATGGGAAGTGGCAATTTGATTAGGAAGGCTAAGGTCAGGAGTGCTGACAGAAATAGGCAGTATTTCCGGGGGGGGGAAGGGGGGGCGGGGGCACGCGAGTCCCCAGGAGAAAGGCATTTCTCCCATCCCCTCCAGCACAAGGGAGCTCCCGGTGGCCAGCCCAGAAAGTGTCCCGTGGAAGAGTGCCTTGGGTAGTGTGAGGATAGCTAAAGAGAAAAACAGAACAGTAAAAGGCGCATGTAGAGGCGGTGAGTAAAATGAGACAAAAACACAACATTCTGAAACAGTACAAGTGACCTTTTCACTTAATGTTTTAAACCATTACACTTGAGCTAAAAATTAAAGTATCAGGCTATTAAACATTAAAAATAATTATTAGAGAGTTCATGGGGGTACAAACACTAAATAATGTAAGAAACACTAATTAAGGTCATAGGAATGTTTAGTTTACAATTATTTTCTATTAAAAAAATATAACCAAACTAACCCATTAGATGAAATCTGTGTTTTTTATTTTTCCCAGAAATACTAAACAACCCAGTCTATTCTGCCTTTACCAAGATTATTTCTTTCCATGGGTTAAGAATTTATAAAATTTAGCCTTTCAAATAGAAAACACTGGTTTTCATTGTTGGAATTTTGTGGGGTCTTTTTCTTTCTTTTTTGGTGTTATTAAGAGAAAGAGAATTCTGAACTGACCAGACGAGATAAAGCGCCGTTTAAGTGGTACTGACCATCTGAGCCGTCATCTGCTGACTGCACACCTGGCGGTAGCACAGTGCCAGGTATTTTACATGTCTCGTCTCTAATGCTCACAGCAACCTTACAACAGAGATGTTATTGTCCTTTTCTACTGATTAGGAAACTAAGGCAAGAGAAGGTAATGAATAGTATCAGCAAGTTAAATGATTTATTCATGCATTTCTGCCTATTTAAAAACTGATTATATAATGAGATAAACTCATAAATATGAACTAGCATGTGTATGATTTACATAGTACATATACATCAAGGAGTAAGAAAAGGGCAAAGTGTAATGAATTTTATCTTTAACTATGGCTTCCTTGGTTAATTTTTCAGTGTGTTTGGTCAACACTTTAGGGAAGAAGCAATTTTTTACTGATTTCTCTAATTGTCCCACAAAGATGAAATTCTGAAGAACAATGCAAATACAGCCTTGAGCATCTGTCAAAATTTTAACAACGCTATTAAAAATTGTTGGACTGCTATAAATTGCCACGTGCAAACAAATTATTGAATTTACACAGAAGCTAACTTAAAAATAATTACTGAAAATGAAACAAACTATATAAGGTTCGAAATTATTCAATATGAAGATAGTGAGAAAATTATCATCTATTTAAAGTTATTTGAATAAAAGAGAAAATAATAAACCGGCCAAAATGTCAAAGTTGTTTAAAATGTTATGCCCCTGGATTTACTTATATTTCTATATATATATAAATAAAACTTTCAGGTGCATATGAGATCACTTGTAAGAGCCATATTTCATAGTTCTTTAAAAAAAGATAAAAATGAACAAAGGCATGAAAAGACTGACAGGAGCACATGGAATGACACATTATGAGAGTGTCACAAATATGGTAACCACTGTGCAATGACATAAAAATCTGTGAAATGAGTGGCCCAATAAAACCTCTCACAAAAATATAAGCCACATGGTGAAATCCGACATCATAATACACAGAGATTTAGCCAATTAAGCTGTGCTTTACGCGCTGGGTAGAAAGCATCGTTAGAATAAAGCTTGGTGTTTACCTGTACCTTCAATGTCTCTCCCTGCAAGGAGTTGTCACTGTCATCATTCTCATCAGGTTTAATCAAAATAGTGTTACTGAGAAGGTGGTTCTGAACTGCCATCAGATAACGCAGGCAGGAGGATGCAGCCTTCAATACAAATAAGGGCATTTAAATGATCTAGATCTACTGAAAGAAGGGATCATGTGATCCACATGTTTTTAAAACATTTCCACAAGGGAAGCAAAAGAGAGAGTACAGAAAACAGACTAAGTTAGTTTCTCAGGTGATTTTTTCCACTTGGCTTTTGACACAGAATTTAATACATTTACCATGACTTTCTGCTTTCTGATAATTCTCACTAATCACTCACATACTTGAATTTTTGCCTCTTAAGTTTTCTTCTCCACCCTCCTTCCCCTCCATTGAGAAGACTCTACCAAAACCTTTAAAAGAATTTTGGTTCTTAACAGTCTCGGTAAAACACTGGCAGTTTAGAAAACAATGCTAAATTTCACATTAATTGGGAAGAAATCCTCACTATTTTAAACAGAACAAAAACAAGACACTTAGAGCAGCAGGCATCATCTTTAGAGAAAGTATTTCAAGAGCATTTGTCTAGTTCTACATTTCCAGGACAAGCACAGCCATCCATGGACCTTCATCAATTATGTTCACCCTGTACGCACATACCTCAACACAGGAAAATGAAAACAGAAACACTCGGTTCAATTTTACTTTAATTAAAAACATTTTTACTGAGATCTGGTCAAGATGGTGGAGTAGGTGGATACTGCACTCACCTCCTTCCATGACATCAAAATTACAACTAAATTCTAGAACAATCAAACTGGATAAATACATTTTTACTTACAGGCACAGTTGAAAGGAGCTTTTGAAAATCATCTTTAGAGACAGTTTGGCACTTGGTGATTAAGATACAGGATTCTCGTACAACGATCTTCAGAATGTAGTGTAAAAGTTCATCATTTAGTCTTTAAATGCAGGAAAAATGTAACAATAAGATACTGATGGTTTAGTAATAAAATGATACATTTTATACAACTGGCATAGATGATAAATAGAAGATTCAAAGCTAATTGGGTCTGGAAGCAAATCGTCTTACTAATGACACTAACAGCTGGGTATATTATCTAAATCAAACTAATAGCAACAAAATGGTATCCAAGCACCTAATCCAAGTATCTTATAAACAGCAAAAAAACCCAACACCTTTCTCCCCTCACCAGTTCTAACCACACCCTCACCCTCTCACAAACCAGCAATTTGGAAAACAATGCTAAATTTCCCTAGGCCCAAGTTACATCACTGATAAAACTGAAACGTGCTAAATGGCAACTGTTATTGTCTTACGACTGATCTACGGTTTAAACTTTAACGTGCTAGCTATACTAGATGTTATAGGAGACTAAAGTTGATCACATTTAAGTGTAAATTAATTACTGAGAAAAACACAAAGAAAGAGCCAGCAGTGACTAAGATAACTGGTGTCACCTGTAATGATCATCGTCCTCGCTGCCAAATCGGTTGTTCTGAAGCTGCTCAGCTAAATTGGTCAGGATCACATCCCGCAGCTGGGAGAGGCCACTGTTCCTCTCTCCTAACATAGAACAAAGCTCCATAAACAACCCTGGTACTTACACTTAGAAAAGGATGTTATTTTTTTTAAAAGTTTTTTAACGAGCAGACTGTCGATAACCTAGCACCCAACACCCGTACTTACCTTACACAAGCAAGGAATAAGAACACATCACAGCCAATATGACTTATTTAACTGGTGCATCCTGATTTAAATGGAGTTACCCCATTGATATATCACAAAGTGTGACTTATAACTCCTTAAATTAATGTTGCTTATAAATGTAGTGACTTTGGCATGATGAATTTTGTTGTTCAGTCTAACTCTGAAGTTACATTTTTTAAAAATATATTTTTATTGATTTCAGAGAGGAAGGGAGAGGGAGACAGAGATAGAAACATCAATGATGAGAGAGAATCATTGACTGGCGGCCTCCTGCACACCCACTACTGGGGATTGAGCCTGCAACCCAGGCATGTGCCCTTGACCAGAATCGAACTTGGGACCCTTCAGTCCACAGGCCGATGCTCTATCCACTGAGCCAAACCAGCTAGGGCTGAAGTTGTATTTTAATATGTGGGGAAAAACTGGCTTAGAAATCCCCAAGAAGTCATTATCTTTAATGTTCCTTAAAAATCTACAGGCAGGTACAGTTTCTAAGCCGAGGAGAGAGAAAGGTTTATAGAGTTTGAAGGTACATAAAACATGGTTCCTGTTTCCGATCCAGTTGAAGGGTTGGCATATGTGTAGATACATTTTAAAAATTAATGCTGACTAACAGATATGAAGGAAAAAAATCTATTATCTTACTATCCAGTTGTTTCCTTAGGGACAAAAAAAGGATGGTAGTTCAAGGATAATTAAAGAATAATTCTCACCTTCTGTTAAGACCAGCTTAAGTAAGTTATTGATTTCAGTTTCACCTGGGTACAAGATATTTAAACCAGAGCTGAAATGACAGAAAAGTCAAATGCTTTTAGACAAATATTCTAGAAAACCCAAACTCTATTTAAACCTTTATTTTTATAAACATGCCAGTTTGGTTACATAACACTCTGAGGGACAGTTCATCACTAAAAAGCAGCTGTATCTAAATTCACGTTGTGATATAGTCCACTGATGGTTTCCCTATCTTTCTCTTGTCTGTGAGTTACCAAAATGATAACTTCAATGAGGCCAGATGCAGAACTAGTTAAAGAGAATTGCGCTATAAAAAAAATCAATGGAGTCAAACCTGCTATATATGTAGATTGCGCCCTCCAAAATAGCTTTTGAGAAGGGGACTTTCTAATTCTCAGCTTTTCCCAAGAATGGTATTGCAAATAGCACCAGAATTTTTTTTTCTTTTTATTATGAGATTTAACATGTAATAAGTATACATGTTAAACGTTAACCTATGTATATACCCATGAAAGCACCACTACCATCAAGATAGTGAAAGGTAATAACCATCAGCCCCAGAAGCTGTCTTGTGACACAAGATTTTAATTTTTGCCTTAATGGTCTCAACAAAAAGAGACCCAAAGCATGATCTACTGTGGAAGGAAAAATTGCCCTTACCCTTTGCTCACTCCTGTCACATGGTACTTCCAGACCAAGCACTTAGTTCTCTCTTGGTCACTAAATTATATTTGGTCATAATAAGGCTATAATCCTGGATAAAAGCTCATTGTACTAATGTGTATATTAAATGATAATAGACAATGGTCCATAAACTCTGCCCTCTTGACTAACAAGGTTTTAAGTAGATTTTTAAAAGGTTAACATGTTGAGCACTTAACTTTGTGTCAGGCCTTATCTTATTAAAATCTCACAAACCTATTTTTATGCTCATTTTATATTATTTTTTTTTTTAAATATATTTTATTGATTTTTTACAGAGAGGAAGGTAGAGGGATAGAGAGTCAGAAACATCCAAAGCCAGCTTCTTAACCACCCTGCCACACTTTCTCCCAAGTGAGATAAGCATCCACTTATAAACCATCAAAACATCCACTTAAAAGATTTTTTTGTGTCTTTTTTTTTTTAAGATCCAATGATGACGTTAGGTACATAGATGGCGTGGGTCCTCTGGGAGTGGGGCCATAGCCTCTGTCCAGTTGAATTATCCTCTGTTCACGAGGTTCTGATGGATGGGATGGGGGAAGAGATGTCTATGCTACCAGCTGGCCGGGAAGATCATGATGCAATGCAAGGGAAGCATTTTGAAGAGAGCGCTATGGAAATTACTTGCTGATTACCTGATGGCAAGGCAGACTTCCTTCTGAATTTCAAGGCAAATTTGATCTTTTGGTGCCATCAACAGCTGCCAAAGAAGCAATCCTGACCGTCGAATAATGTCTCGATTCCTTTCAGTTTGTGGGCTGAAGAAAAATTTAAATACCACCTACAGAAACATAAAGGGCATATCTAAAAGAGTTCATTCTACTGGGGATAAAATTATCCCTCTGGAGAAAGTACATGTAGATATTCTTATGAATAGATTTTTAACCACAATCTCTTCTATTGTGTAATGGTATAATTACAGTAAATATTGTATATACATAGATCAGTGACAATGAACTACATATAGCAATACTCCATTAACTGCTGTGCAATGAATATGATGATAATCCTAGTTATAGGATTAGAATGTGGTAAGATGCAAAACAGGAATGTTACTAAATTTTCTTCTGGTAGAAATTAGCTGGCTGAAGCCAAGGTGTGTGTTTCTTTTTTTCTCTAATATCTTATTTATCTCAAAACAGTGTGTTTACCTGAAAGACAACAAGAATGCAGCGTATGATACAGGTGTCTCCATTAACCATGGCCTTCTCCATAATGTCACAAATACTGCTGAGATGGTGAGCTTCGATCGGATGCTGTTTGCCCAGGACACTTGTGATTGGAAGATTTGGGTTGGTAGCAAGAAGATTGAGTTGGTGTATGCACATCGCACCAACGTGGTGCAATAATTGGTTTATAACCTCATTCGTGGTTATAGCCTCTTCTAGAAAATAAAAAGGAAACTCAGTGAGGAAAGACATCTCTGTGGGCAGTCCCCACGGAGCAGTCTTTTGACTTACAAAAGGTGCGCGCACGCGCGCACACAAACACACACACACACACACACACACACACACACACACACGAAGAGAGTATCTTGGTTCCAGTCGCTTCAGCTACTGTTAGAGAATCTTTCTCCCTGCCAAAGTCCTGGGGTGAAAACACTTGGGAATTTTCTTTTTTTTAGAGCATAAGTAGCTACCACCCTTTCTATATCTTAACAACTGGCTAAGTGCTTTGCATGCATTACCTTACAACATCATTATAAACTTAGACTATTTTAGCCTCATTTTGTAAAGGAGTAAATCAAGAGTCAGGGGGGTTAAGTAACTCACCCTAGGTCACACAGCTAATGAGTGGTAAAGCTGAGACTTGAATTCAGGCCATCTCAACTCAGAGCCCATGCTGGTAATCATCCTAATAAAATCTCTCCATCTTCTATGGCTCCTCTATGGTAGAACTCACCATCTCTCCCTGATCCAGAAATATCTCCTCCCACAACACCTCAACATTTTTACCTATTTAGTCACCACAGCCTAAATAGCCTTTGATCCAACCTTGTGAGGGTTGACAAGCATCTTATATAATAACAAATTCAAGGAATGGAGGTGAAAATTCAAATAGGCAAAGTACCAAAAAAAAAAAAAAAGATTGCTTTTTTTCTGCTAAAACAGCTGAAATGAACTGCCTAAAAAGAACAGGAAAGCAGGTAATCTTGGAGAGGCAGGCCTGGGTGGGGGAACCTTACAGCTACAAAAGGGTTGTGGGCACTGGGAACTATGAGAAAAGGACTCAAGGAAACTGAAGAGAAGGTAAACTTTGCTAAAACTAAACTTTCTGATTTCGTGTTAATCCTAACACCAGACTGGGGCCCACTGATTCTGTGTCTTTTGAGTCCCTGATCTTATAACAATAGAATTCAAGTTCATACTATTAGTCTTTACTGAGAATGCTGCGGGCATGTGTTTTCCCCAAGCTCTGCTCCGAATCAAGTCAGCCCCCTCTGGCCGCAAAGATGCTGGTTTACACAATCTGCCCCAACCTGGTGGAATTACTGAGCCGATCAAGCTTGAGGTGGGAGATGGGAGCATCCCAGCTAAGAACACCACAGACTTCCACTGTTCTAACCCAGAGTTCAGGTTTGTTTTTGTTCTTGTTTTTTTAATGGATACCCACTTCTCAATTTGGTGTATGCCTTTGTCAATTTCCAGAGCCTAGAAATAGTTGTTTTTGATTCTTTGTCAGTTTTATCATTGCTTTATGGGGGGAGAATTTGCTGAGCTACTCACCCCTGCATACCACTAGAGCTGACTTCAATGCCAGGAGATTTTAAGCACTTATTAACTTAATGTTGCTTCCTGGCAGTGACACCTCCCCACAACAACATGCCTCTCGCTAGGGACCACCTCCATCCCTTTCCAGAAGAGGAGCAGAGGAGACAGGGGCCTGGTGCAGAGCCCAATTCCTCCTTCATGGACGGGAAATGCCCAGAACGCATGAAGTCACCACCTTCTTCAGCCGAGCACAAACGGTGGTTTTGTGTGTTGGCTGCTCCACTGTCCTGTCAGCCAACAGGAGGAAAAGCAGCACTAAAAGCACCCAAATCCAGAGGAGTGGGAAACCACACCAATAAACACATTTTGGGGAAAAATTAACTTAATATTAAGAATCTTAATATTAAGAAATATAAAGATCCTTTATTGATAATTCTATCTAATTATAAGCTTATGTATAAGTAAGTTATCAATATAAAATATTATAATAGCATATAATCCCATGCCAAGTACAAATAAAGAAGCAATTTTTGTGCCAAAGTTCTGACAAATGCAGAAGAAACGTAATTTTCCTGTAAAAACGTCTATGGACTACCTCAAAAGCTCTATTATTTATAAACTTATGTCCTTAATCATAAACCAATCAGATAGCAAGGATAGGTTTCTAAGTTTCAAGAGGGAAGGCTGTTGACCCATTTTGTCGCCTGGGCCATGATCTCACTTCCTCATGCTGCTGTACTCTGCTATTTCCTAAGGAAAATCTCTTCCTGTAAGACTGAGCGCACCTCACCTCTGGGCTCGGTGATGATGTGGCTGACTCCGAGTCTTTGGCAGACGTAATGGAAGGCCTGGTTCCCAGGATTACACCACTGATCAATATAGTCATTCGAGCAGGTCCACAGCATGTTGTTCACTGTATCGTAACAGGCACCTACAAAAACAGCATTCTTTATTCAACTGTCATGTTATCCCCTGCTGTATACAAAGTTCTCATAAGCACTGCCAAAGAATGGAAAGGCAAGGGTTCTCCCCAATGCTAACAATCCACACCTACTCCCATATATTTACTTGGCAAAGCATTAGACTGGGGCTCAACAAAAAAGCAGGATTCAATTTCTACTTTGCTTAACTCCTATGTGAAAATCGAATAAGTCTCATGGAAGAGACAGTTCTCAGTAACTGACTTATATGTGACCTTTTTAATTCCCAAAAGACCTAAATGGCTTACATTAAAACCCAGATATAATAGGACTAGTTAACATAATACCCAATAAAAGCCTTAGTAACTAAGCCCAAAACTTAAGATATGAGCTTCCTAGGAGCCAAGGTAAGGAGAAAAATATTACATAATGCTCATTTTCGAACAATAAGAAGTATACCAATTCCTCACAGGAAATAAACCTTTTAATTGCATGAACTTTAAAGAGTTTGTTATAGGCATCATTACACAACCTAATGGACAGTATCTGCAACAGCAATTTATGCAGAGGAATTTCACATGGCAATTTCTTATATTAACCCCCATTAAACAGTAGTATAAAAAAATCTTTCCTTCAAGGAAACTGGAATACCACAGGAAATTGGCAAGATTTTTGAGAGAGACTGCTAAAACTCTGAATTTTCCAAGGAGATGTGGGCATTTAGTTCTTACCCAATCCTGGTACAAGAGCACCACGGCCCAGTGAGCTTCCAGCAGCATCTATGAGATCGGCTCGACTTGTGAACTGACCATCCGAAATATTATACACCAAGCTTGAAGCTAGGACTTCGGAAACAAACATTAAGTTGTTTAATAAGCCTTAAAATGGTGGTCTGTCTACTTTCAAAGTTTAAATTTGCGACTCTTAACCAGACTTGCATAAAAATCACCCCTTTTTGTTGTCTATTGATGGTAACAATGAGGAGACAGAATACACACATTAAGACCACAAAAAGAAAACTGTGACAAAATATCTTCCTAAATAGTGAACCATATTTTTGAAAGTGGGGCCACAATGGGTTCTTAACTGGACTGGAGGGCCGGAACAAACAAAAGCATGGATGGAGTGTTTGTGTGAACTAAAGGTAACATCTGTCCTTCCAGGCAGGGACTCTAAAACTTGGAGACGCTTTGGCCTTTTCCCTTAACGCTGGATAATGTAGTGACGACAAGCATGGGCTCTAGGTGTCTGGGTTTGAATTACAGCTCTACCACTTCTGTGTGATCCTGGGAAATTTACTAAACCTCTCAGTTTCCTCATGTGCAAGTGGAGATAATAAAAGTACCAATCTTATACAGTTCTTGTGAAGAATAAATAAGTTAAAATATGTCCAGGATCTATACCAGCTCATATGCACTAGCTGCTATTGATACTACTTTCTCCCCTGCTTTCAAACATAAAATTCGAGCCCTGTGTCACTTGAGCTTGTTTTTCTTGTTCCCATCACCCTAGGAATCCAGATCCTCATCATGCCTGACATGAGCTATAATCTAAACTGTGCCCTTTGTTTCTGTTCTATTTTCTACTGTTCTGTCCTACACAGCAACAAAATGGTCTTCCCCAAATCTTTTTCATTGTACCATGCATATGTTCAACATGCATATGCCTTTCCCCCCACTTGGCCAGTTATATAAACAACATCTGTTTTTCACAACTGAAACTCAAGAACTCATTTAGTCCCTCCCTTCTACCCCACCCCGCAATGACCCTTTCTTTCTGATTCCACAGCACTATTATCGGCTCCCCACAGTCCAGGCACTGATACACCATCGCATAGCATTTTCCAGTTGCTTCTCACAACTACATCATTTCTCCCAACCTGACTATGAGCTCCTCAAGGCTAGCACCACTTCTTCTTGCTGAGTAGCCCCCACAGTGACCAATGTGGAACAGGACACAGAAGGAATTTCAGTATTTATTGATTTGTTGGTCTAAAATAGACTACCTGTGTAAGCTATATCCTAGCGAAAAAAATAGCACAGTGAAGACCTCCTTTAATCAAATGGGGCCAATTTCAATTGAGAGAAAAAGCCATGTCAAGGAGACTAAAAAGTTTCATAAAACTAATAATAGTCAATAAAAAGACAACCCAATTTTAAAATGTCCAAAGGACTTGAATAGGTATTTCTCCAAAGAAGATATACAAATGGCCAATAAGCACAAGAAAAAATGTTCAACATCATTAGTCATTAGGGAAATACAAATCAAAACCATAATGAGATACACTTCATACCCACTAGGATGGCTATAATAAAATAAAATAAAAAAGGAAAGTAACGAATGTCGGTAAGGATGTAGGGAAATTGGAGCCATTGCACATTGCTGATGAAATGGAAAATAGTGAAGTCCCCTTGGGAAACAGTTTGGCAGTCCCTCCAAAGGGTAACCATACAGTTACCATTTAACCCAGAATTCAACTCCAAAGTATAAACCCAAGAGAAATAAAAACATGTCCACACAAAAACCTGTACATGAATGTTAGCATTGCTCAAAATAGCCAGAAAGCATAAACAACCCAAATGTCAACAAAGTTGGCAACAAAGTAGAAGAAATGTCAAAAATAAAATTCACTTACTTTTTAAAGACGACAAACCACTTGTTCCACCAAAAAGAGACCGGGTGGCAGAGCTGCCTGATCCCCCTGGAGGTGGAACCAGCATCACCAAGTATGTGCCACAGGTATATATGGGCGTCTTCCGAAGCATTTTTAGAGGTAGCCCACAGCTAGTATTTGCTGATGAAAAGAATGAAAGTGGTGAGTAGAAATATTTTACACACATTAATTTGGTTAGCAAAACAGATCAGAGGATAAGAAGGGGTCTCCAGATTCATACAAGAAAATACTCAGATTCATAAAATAGAACAGGAAGTAACAAGCTAAGGAAAAAATAATGATCTTCTGGCTCCCTGGCCTGGCCTCAAGCCTCCTGAGACTTGTTGAAATAAAACAGTACCCTTCTTAAATTCTCATATAAACTCGTAAGTATTTGACAGTCTCATAATGAATTAATCACAAATGTTTTCTCTTCCTAACATTTCAATATATAAAAGAATTAAAGCATACAATTGCATAAAATTCATTAAACATATTAATCCAGATCCATTTTTCTACCCTTATTTTTTTACTACAGTTGATGATTTGGTATAAATTCACATAGTTGGTATGTAATTTGTAAACTCTTCAAGAATAATGGTTCTTAATCTTTTCTGGGCTATAGATAACCTCAAAAATGTGATGAAAATTATGATGGCACATACGGTATTTAAAACTGTGGGGGAGATTGTTTATCCCACCCAGTTAAGAACTCCTGCTTTAAAAGTACAGAAGTGTGTTTAGTAGGTGACCTTTTATTAAGAATAGGAGGAAAATAAGAACACAAATTTGTCTTTACTTTTATTTGCCTAAAGAACTCTGTAAAGATTAAAATTAATATAGTTACTTATAGGGGGCAGGTTGGGGTCAAAATATAG
This sequence comes from Myotis lucifugus, assembly GCF_000147115.1. Classification (NCBI taxonomy): domain Eukaryota; kingdom Metazoa; phylum Chordata; class Mammalia; order Chiroptera; family Vespertilionidae; genus Myotis; species Myotis lucifugus. The sequence goes on from NW_005871304.1 coordinate 1,429,878, forward strand.
AATACACCAAGATTTCTCTACATATAACTTTTTATGTTGTTTTTACTTTTCAAACTCTATAAATGTATCATTCATTCTAAAATATTAAAGTACAAACACTAAATGAAATTCTAGAAAAAGCCATCTCTGCTATGGGAGGTTTGCCTCTTACTTGCTTGGTCAAGATTGTATTTGGTGAAGACAATGTTAAATATGAGCTTTTTACATTTACGAAGCATATGCTAAACATAAAATCAATTAATGAGAAGGTGTTTACAGTTAAAGATAAAGCTGTTTTAAATTATTACAGATTCATGCTAATTCATATCCACAGCCAACAACATGTATTAGCTTGGAATTTTTTTTTTAAAAGGGCAATGATTGGAAAGAGACAAAAAGGTGAATTATGTAAAGAGAAGTGCTTTCATATGGTGCACTGTATGTGATCAATAAAAAGTATTGCCTGGGGAGCATTTGAGGTCTTGCTCCCTGGCATAAGTCGTCAGTCTGGCTCAAGCAGACTTACAAAATTAAAAATATATATATCTATTGCCTGAATCCCACAAGCAGCTCTCACTAATTATACAGCAAGCCAAGAAAAGACATGGAGGAAATTTCATGCATATTACTAAGTGAAAGAAGCTAATCTGAAAACTCTACATACTGTATGATTCCAACTATATGATATTCTGGAAAAGGAAAAACTATGAAGATAATTAAAGAAATCAGGGATGGCCAGTATACCATCTGCTGCAGGATATTGATGAGGGAGGCTATGCATGTGCCGGGGCAGGCGGTATATGGGAAATATCAGCCCCTTCCTCTCAAGCTTGCTGTGAACCTAAAACTGCTCTAAAAATAATCTTAAATTATAGATATCTAGCTGAATGGAGCTATCCAAGCTAACAGGTGGTAAGCGAAGGGCAGCATACCTGCTTGATCCTCCTTCAGTGTGTTGGAAATGGTGGAGCCAGTGAGGGCGGCCAGCGTAGCGGATGGGGAAGCTCTGTAGCGGGAAAGTCTGCTCAGAAGCATCTCATTAATGCTTTTCGCAGACTCACCCTCTTTTCTCATTAGAATTGTGCGTTCCTGAAGTGGACTGGCCACATACACACCATTTTCAACCTAATATTTAAAGAAAAACAGGTCATCTGTCATTTCTTAAATGACATCTGTTTCTATGTAGTTAGCAAATTTCTATTTGAGAATTGCATTATCTAGTTGCGCAAAACCATTTCCAAAAATTGTACCTGAGTAGGGGTAAACCTCAAAACCTAAGTGCTCCACAGAAATTACTGAGAACAAAGGAAAAGCCATGCAAAGTTTGAGAGCTTTCATTCTTTTTTTTTTTTTTTGAGAGCTTTCATTCTTCATAATAGCCCAGTTTCTAAAAGTAATGAACCGAGTTTAATAAATTCTACAAAAGGTCATAGATTACAATTCCTTATATTGAATTCCTCAGGCAGCTCTTACTAATTACAAGCATCTGAGAGGTACAAGTACACTGAGAAGAAAACAAATCAGTTTTTGATTAACTATTAATATGAAATACAACTAGGAGGGTAATGTCTTCTTGAAATCGAATTAGTGGCTAAAACCCAAACTCTGCATTAACAGCAGTTAACATTAGCCCCAGCTGCTTGGGCACTGGAAGAGCAGTCCTAGAGAAAGGCAGACTTTGTTTGCTAAAAATAAATGCCAACATCAACTGGATCCTTGCTGGTGCTTGGCAGGTCCTCATTCATCACTTGATTATTCCCCGGCAAAATCCCTGGAGTGGTGATTTCAAAATTCCTTTACCAATTTTGAGCTTGACTTTAAGCAGACCACTTGGCAGTCTTTATTGCTAAAAAGATCCAGACCACTTACTGTAAGCTGCTCACACTCATCTCTCTTCTAACTCAAGAATCTTTGTTTTCAGCCTCATTATTGTTCCTTTCCTCTTAATTCAGAGGAAGAAGCACTTCACCTCATATTATTTAAGGTTAAGTCTTCCACCTCTGCCTCCTCTCTAACTGTTCTCTTAATTCTGTCTGCTCCTTCATTGCTAGTGTCTCCCTATTAACTTACTGGTTTCAAATATTCACAGGTTTCTAGATCTTAAACACAAGCTTGGTGGCCCATGGAAATACCATCCCTTTTCTCCACTTCCATTTGCTGTCCAATTTCTCACATACATCTCCTGCAGCTTCTGCATCCCACACCCCCTTCCAGACCTAGGCTCCTGGATCTGGCTGGAGTCTCAGAAACTGGTGCCACCAATAAAGGTGGCACGGCTGGCCTGCAGCTGTGGGGTATAGAGATAAAAGTGAATAGGAGTACAAAGTGGCAAGGCTTATAAGGAGCAAATAAAAAGCAAAGCAATCCAAAGTGAAAATTTGGTAACAGAAGAGGCAAGAGAAAGCAAGCAAACTCAGGAGCGTAGCCAGGAAGGAGCTGTGCAGAGGAGCACCTACTGTGTGCTAGGCAGTGTTCTAGGACCTAGGGACACAGCAGTACACAAAAGAGACCAAAATCCCTACCCTCCTGGCGCTGACATTCTAGGCAAGGGAGACAGTGAAGAAATAAGCAAATAACGGGTAATAATAAGAGTCATGAAGAAAAATAAACCAGGGCAAAAGCTATACAAGGAGACATGATTTTATTTTACATGAAATATTTTATACAGGTTAAAAAAAATCATTGATGTTTCTGATAAGGTGATATTTGAGCAGAGACCTAAAAAGTGAGAGAATATGCCATGTGGTTATCTGTAGGGTTCCAGCACAAAGGTCCCTGGATGGGAGCACACTGGGTATTTTGGCATGTCAGCAAAGAGGCCAGTTATGGCTAGAGTGGCATGAGAGCAGGGAGTGTGGTCGGTGGGGAGAGTGGTAGGTGAAGAGGGGCCCAAATCATGCAGCACCTTTACAGAGGCAGTAAGATTTGAGATACACTTTGAAGGTAGAGCAGGAACATCTGCTGACTGGACATAGAATTTGGGAAGGAAAAAAAGCGGAATCAAGAGTGACACCAAAGGTCTCTGGCCAGCACTGGAAGGTCACAGATATCATTAACTGAAATGGGAAAACCCAGGGGAGGGGCAGGAAAAGTCCTATGGGGTGTCCCACAAGCAAATGAAAACAATTCCAAGAATGTGAGAGTAATAAACCACATTAAAACTCCTAAAAGGTCAAGTCAAATGAAGAGTTGACCTTGAATTTATTAATGAGGAAGTCCCTGGTGAATTTGAGAAGAGCTGTTTTGGTGGTGTGATAAGGATACAAGACTGAATAAAGTGGGTTCGAGATGGAATAGAGAGGAACGAACATAAAAACAGTAAGAATAACTCTTCGAAGAGCAATGCTGTAAAAGGACACCAGAAATAGGGGAGTGGAGGCGGGTAGGGTCAAGAGAGTTGTTTTTTAAAGACAAGATATCTTCTAACGCAGCAGTCGCCAAACTTCTGGACCTCGTGGACCAGACCACCAGTTGGCGACCACTGCTCTAACATATTTGTATGATGTACTAAATGGTCCATTGAAAGAGGAAAGCTGCTAATATAGGAGGACAATAGCAGAAAGAATCAGCCTCCCTACCCCAACTTTCAATACACAGCAGGTAGCAAATACAGCCTTTTTTTGTACTAAACAATGTCACTTGGAAATCAATCTACTTCAGTCTATGCAGATCTGCCTCATACTTTTAATGGCTACATAGTGTTCCATGATGTGAAAGTATCATAGGCAGTAAGCCAGATAGCTATGTTTAGCTTCTTAAGTCAGCATTTTAGAAGCTTCTAAACTAGTGGTAGTTAAAAATTTTCATTTAATGAGGAAAAAATTCAAACATATGCAAAAAGAGAGTGTAGTATAATGAACCTCCATATACCCATCATCCAGATTCAACTATAATCTAAATATTGCCACACCTGTTTAACTTATCTGCCTCTTTTGTTGCTCATGCATCTTAAAACATATCCCAGACATCATGTAATTCCACTTCTGAATATTTTACTACACATCTCTCAAAATAGATATTTTCTCATAGAACCACAATACCATTATTATACTTTAAAAATAAGTTAAGAGTCCTGGCTGGTGTAGTTCAGTTAGTTGTTTGAGCATCATCCTGTGCACTAAAAGGTCACTAGTTTGATTCCTGGTCAGAGCGCATGCCCAGGTTGTGGGTCAATCCCCAGATGGGGCGTGTATGGGAGGCAACCCAATCAATGTTTCTCTTTTTCCCTCTCCCTTCCTCTTTCTCTAAAATCAATAAAAACATATTTTTTTTAAAATTAAGAATAACCCCATGGTTTCATCGAATACTCAATTTATATTCAAATTCAAAATTGTCTCCAAAGGTGTGTGGTGTTTTGTTTTTTTAAATTTACAGTTTGTTTGATTCAGACTCCAAAGATGATTCAAAGGTTGTTCTTTTCATCTACAGCAGGCTCCTTCTTCCCCAACTTTTTATTTCATGCCCCTGGAAGAGGCTATTTTAGTTGCTCTGTTTCCTCCAGGGCAGTTATGGGCTTTTGATTATATAGCTATACATCTAAAAATATCTTTATGTTATCTTTACACTTGACTGATACTTTGGTTGTTGACTAATGACTTCTAGGTTGGAAATCAATTTCCCTCAAAATTTTGAAAGCCCTGCTCCATTTTTATATCCAGTAATACTATTGAATAGCATGGTGCTTTTCTAACTCTATATCATTTGTATAAGATTTTATTTTATTTCTGGAAGCCTTGGAATCCTCTCTTTATACTTGATAATCTGAAGTTTCAAGTAAGCACACAAGAGATACTGCCCAGAGCTGGGGAACAAGAAATAAAGGCTTAATTATAAGCTACAAACACAACTGAAAGAGGAATTAAAATGAATGAAATAAAGCCTGGCCACGTGGCTCAGTGGTTGGGCATCAACCTATGAACCAGGAGGTCATGGTTGGATTCCTGGTCAGGGCACATGCTGGGGTTGCTGGTTCAATCACCAGTGTTGGGGGGGGGGGGGGGGGGGGCAGGAAGCAGCCAATCAACGATTCGCTCTCATCATTGATGTTTCTCTCTCTCTCTCCCTCTCCCTTCCTCTCTGAAATCAATAAAAATACACATTTTTTAAAATGAATGAAGTAAACACATTAGAAAGAATAAGAAAAGAGTAAAAACTAAGCCAAAGCCTCATCTATCACAGCAAAAAGAAATCAACATACAATATATGGAGTTCATAGTCAAGAAACAGCAGTGTAAGCCATTTACTTGGAGATACAAAAAACAAAAAACTGAAACCAGTGCTGGCAGGGGATGGGGTAAAGGACTCCCACTTCTCAGTATGAATCTGGATATGCTACCCAAAGTTTTAATCCATGCACACGTACTTCTTTGAATACAATTTTTTCTTTTAATTTAACAAAAGCATGTCAGGGAAAGGGAGAATTCTTCAATGTGTTCCCATTACACTTAGGATAAAAACCTAAGTCCTTTAACCAGCTAGTAAGTCTGTTTAAAAACAAGCAAAACAAAACAAAACAGATTTTCTGACAATTTAATTCTGAACACAGGTTCAAGCAGTACAATCTCTAGCAGACCAATGCAAACTTTCACTCTGGCAGAGACATTTGACAAGAAAAGATCATGATTAGAGAATACTGAGAAACTAGTTGGAAAAGAATGTCTGGTGAAAGCCTACTAGATTCCTGACTGACTAACTGTTAGCTGGCAGGATGGATGACTGGTTTCCCAAGTTTTAACCCTATTAAAATTCATTAGAAAATGGCTTCAATGTTTGTTTTATTTTTAGGAATGCTAATTTCTTCCCAGAAGGAGGCTGTAAATCACATCATGAATAAAGGTTTGGTCACAGACCTGGCTTGAGCAATGTTTCCTTTATAAGTCTTTGCAAATACAACCTAGATAAGTACTGTCCAATAGAACTGTCTTCGATGATTGAAATGTTCTATGTCTTCGCTGTTCGATATGGTGACCACTAGCCAGTCACAATGGCTACTATAAATGTGGTTAATGCAACTGAGCAACTAAAGTTTTAAATTTATTTAATTCTGATTAATATAGATTTAAACAGCCAGGTGTGGCTACAGGCTACCACATTGGATAGTGCAAATCTGCCGTGGCCCCCGGCCTCTTCTTGCTCCAAGCTCTCCTCTCTGCAGCCCAGCCACTCTCTCTGCATTCCGGCCACTCTAGCTCACTGTCATTTCCTGAAACATGCATGCTCGCTCCTGCCACAGAACCTTTGCACTTGTGGTCTCCTCTTCCTTGAATGTTCCCTACTCTACTACTGAACATCTTCATCTGGTTAACTACAACTTTTTCTTCACTGCCTAAAATTATCTTACCTACTTATTTGCTCACTTGTTTACAGTTTTTGTCTTTTTCTTTTCTTTTTTTCTTTCCACCATCACTATCCCAACCCACCCAACCAGCCAGAATACAAGCTCCATTTGAGCAAGGATCCTATCCACCATGCCCAACACTGAGTTCCCACCATCCATATAAAACACTGCCTGGCTCTCAGTAGGCAGCCTGTTAATAGCTAATGAATAAATAATTGTCTTCTCACAATTTTAATTGTCATCTTTTTTAGGGACTTTCAAAACCTATCAATAGACCCAATCTTATTATTGCAATTTAGTTCCACATTTCCAACAAGCCCCCTGAGCATTTCTACTTAAAAACTCCACAATTTACACATTTACTACTGTTATCTCCATTCTCTTGCCAAATTGGCCTTCAGAAAGCTAGGCTTTATTTGGCCATACAACTCCAAACAAAGAAACCTTCAAAGATATCCCAGAGAAAAATCAATTTTGAGGCAAGAGTGAACACATTGTACATACTCCAAGTTTCTTAGGTCCTTTGTCAACCAATACGAAAAGAAAGCAAACAGAAATGTCTCTAAACACACAAAGTGAGAAAGTAAAACTTACCACAAGTTCAAAAATGTCCATGAAGACAGAATGTCCCTTAGGTGTTTTCTCATTCAGGCTGGCAGGAGACCAGATCCAATAGAAGTAAGTACCATCTGAAGAAAGGTGCACGGTGCTCATAGTGCTGCCAACAGGGAGATGATTAGCTGGCATTGGTACCATCTGGCATACCTGGACACAAATAGAAGGAAAACTTCATCAGTGTGACATAAATTCTGATTAATTCTATCAGTTCATCATTAATATTATTAATTCCAAGATGAGAATTCAATAAGCTTTCTGGGCAAAATAAACCTGATATTTATCTCTAAGAATAATATATGAAAATTACATGACAAAAACATAAAAGTTCATACAACTAGCCATGCAACAGATAAAAAGATTCTTGAGATTAATTCAAATTACATTTTTAAAAATTTATTTACTAAACACTTTGACTCTGCTATGTGTGTTTTATCAAACATTTATTAAAGACAAAGTTTCAGAAAAATAGTACTTCCTGAAATGTTCTTAGTAAATGAACTTAAGACTATTAATTATATTTAAAATATATGAACTATATCTTATTCATCTTTATGTCCTCAGCACCTAATTCAAAGTCTAGCTCAAAGTTATTTAATAAATATGGAAGGAAGAAAAAAAGAAAAAGAAAAAGGAAGAAGGCAAAAGGGAAAGCAGAGAATAGGGAGAAGGGGAAAAGAGAAAAAAGTTTTTAAAAAAATGAAGGCACATGCAAGATCCTAACTTAGCACATGAGGGCTACTGAAATTCACCAAGTCCATCAGGAGGAAACAGACAAACACCAATACTCTATATTAGACATGAAGGCATGTAGTTCTAATACTACCTAGTAAACATCCTTTGGTTTCAGCATAATGAATAGTTTTGCATCATTTCACATTAAATGTGAAGTTACATACTAATTTTTACTGCCAGAGAAAAGCATTTAATATGAGAGAAAACTAAGAAAACTGCTGACTTGGTTTTTTAAAAATCCAAGAGTAGGAGCCGAACTGAAAATCCCAAAATAAACATAATTAGAGAAGATCAGATGCCTTCAGGGTACAGTAAGAACAATTTTCAGTTGCTCCACTCTGGGTGAGTCACTAGTTTTCCTAAGATTACTTTTGAACCCTGAACTAATTTCATATGAATTTTTTCCAGATCTGTTTTGTCTACGTCAAAAGTTAAAGTCATTTAATTGCTGTAACCACACTTTGAAACTTATTGAGCCAGAAAATTTAGAAAGTTGACAGCTACTGATTGGCCTAAGTTATCCCCACATTGCTCTGATGCACGTATCTGGTTAGTGACAACACTCCTTTCTTGGACAACATCAGAGTTTTTGCAACAACACAGGGGACACTGACATCACTTCAAATGTGAACCATGTTCCAAGATTTCAAACAAATATAGGAGATATTCTCATCTGTATGCATTAGTGATAAGAAAAGAAGGCAATTGGGCATCTATTTGTTAATGTGTTCACTTTACTCATCTAACAATTATCGAGCACCTACTATGTGCTTTGGAGACACAAAGGTGAACAAGATTCAGTCTCTGTTCTCCAGGAAAGACACAACTGAGTGACAGACAGAGAGATACAACATCCCACTTAAGTTCTAGATGTAATTACTGACAGGGCAACCACTCCACAGATGAGAACTCTAATCATCCAGTTCAATTTTGGTTGAAAGGCAGAAAGTTATAGCATAAAGAACTCAAATTTTAGAGCTGAGAACCATGCATTCAAGTTCTTATGTTGCCATAACTGTATGGCCTTTGGCAAATTACTTAACCTCTGTGAGCTACATTCCTCTGTATACTCTATATCATAAAAGGCCTGTGGTCGTGACACCGTAACAGCGGAATGACCAAACAACTGGTCACCAGGAGGTGCATGGAGCACCTCTCGTGGGCCGGGACTCGTGGCTTGCGTGGTGAGGTGGGGCTTGCACGGGACTGGTAGGGCTCCCGCAGCTGGCGCGGCGGAGGCGGGGCCTGCGGCTCAGGCAGGGCGGGCCTGGGGTCCCGCCGGCGCAGCAGGTCTGGGTCTTGCACGATGTCACGTGCTGAGCATCTAGTTCAACAATAAACACTTACTGACTGCTTGCAATGTGCTTAGCATCCTTTGCCTTATGTTTATGATGACACTGCCATAATTACACAAGTGTATGTAAATTGCCTAGATCAGGGCCTGGTACACAGACATTGTACTTTATCATCATCAATCACATGCTAGGCACACACACTACATTCTAGGGACACAAAGATGAGTAAGACAGGCTCTGGACCTAAAGGTGTGCACGGTCTTGGGGAGGATTAGACACAAGAGCAGGTAATTTCGGTATGATGCAGCAAGTGCTTTGCTAGAGTGCTATTAGAGCAATAAAGATGAGCTCTAAATCCATCTCACACAATGACTCTATCTAAACTCATTTTAAAGCTCCCATTCCCTCAGAAAAGTTGTTTAGAATTCAATAGGAAAATGATGTCCCAGAACAGATCTGGCAATAATAATAAGAAGAAAAAGGAGAAGGAGAAAAAGAACAAGAACAAGGTGGAAGAGGACGAGGAGGAGGAGGAGAAGCAGCAGCTGGTATTTATACCGTCTCTGATTCTCTAGAAATTTTTTTTAATGATAAAGAAAAGTTTGTTGCTGGCCTTAGAAACTCTTAGGGAGCACATTCACTCAAACCATGTGAGAAAAGTCTAGAGACACTAGACAAAAAAACACACAAAAACAGCCCTAACCGGTTTGGCTTAGTGGATAGAGCATCAGCCTGCGGACTCAAGGGTCCCGGGTTCAATTCCGGTCAAGGGCATGTACCTTGGTTTCGGGCACATCCCCAGTAGGGGGTGTGCAAGAGGCAGCTGATCGATCTTTCTCTCTCATCGATGTTTCTAACTCTCTATCCCTCTCCCTTCCTCTCTGTAAAAAAATCAATAAAATACATTTAAAAAAAACAAAACAGAATGCCCGGACAATGACAATTCAAAGGACACACTCTGGCAGGAAATTACATCAACTGTGTTATTACTTCTGAAGAACTTCCCTTACTGTCTCCAAAATGTAAAGACAATGCCTTGGTTTTCTGTTTACCTGAAGGGTATTCTGGTCAATGACCTGGAAAAGGGAGTGAGGTTTATTATCAAAAGATACAGGCCGGTGGAGAAGACTGCCGCTGCCGAAAGCAACCCATCCCGGTTCCAGCTCCTCGTTCCGGCAGTACACAAAACCTCTGTAAGAAAAGAAAGGTACTTAGGTTGGGTCGCCCAGCTGGGTCTGAAGCCACAACAGACAGAAACATTTTCCTGAATGTTTAATGTTTTAAAAACCTAATGTTTTTAAATGGCTAAGTATGCAAACAATTTGAAGGTGAGTGAATATATTACATTAGCTTTTGGTCTGCAAAACTAGGGCAAATATTAACTTTTCACAACAAACTCGCGAAGAGAAAATAAGTTGGGGAAAAGGTCTAATCTATATACATAAAACCCTAATATGCAAATAGACAGAACGGCAGAACCACCGAACAACCGGTTGCTATGATGTGCGCTGACCACCAGGGGGTGTGTGCGGAACATGAGGGCGTCCGCAGCAGGCGGCAGAGGGAGGAACATGGTGGGTGTTGGCCATAGCGGGATGGTGGAGCAAGTGAGTGGGGGCACCAGACCAAGGTGGGGCGCTGGTCACTGTCATTGGGGAAAGCCTCTGGTAGTTACTGAAAATTCTTTGCTCCCGCACACCGTGGTCCTGCCCAGCACTTGCACCCACTGCCAGCACCAGCCCTGCTTGCACCCGCTGCTGGCGCCCAGTGCCAGTCCCAATTGCTCGGCACCATCAGCGGGTGTGAGTGGCGGCTGCCGGCCCCAATTGCCCCTGAGGGCTTCACCACCTCCCCCTGCTCCTGAAAGGCGATCGGGGCAGCAGCCGCCGCTTGCACCTGCTGACGGCGTCGGTGCCACTTGCATCTGCTGCTGGCGCCAGCCCCAATCGCTCTGTGCTGTCAGCGGGTGCAAGTGGGGCCAGCGCCGTCGGCGCATGGGAGTGGCCGCAGCGGAAGCAGGGCTGTCGGCAGAGAGAGGACTGGGGGCCACAGCAGAAGTGGGCCAAGACCCTGCTGTGGGGGCGCAGAGGATGGGCCAAGACCCCTGTGCCCACCTCAGCCTCACAGCCCACAGTTCCTTTCAAGGTGCATGAATTCGCGCACTGGGCCCCTAGTTAAATATATAAAAGGATCTCAACAGTGATTTCTTTTGTCAGCAATTCATAGATCTTACATCCCAACTGAAAATCACTGCTAATCCAAGATTAAATCCAAGGACAAAGAAACTAAACTAATGTCCACCTATCAATATGGAGAAGAAACTAATATTATAGTAATTCTAATCATAGAGGAACATCTGGTTAAAACAATGATCCTAGGGCTACCAGACTCTTTAGAGTCAAAACAAAGCTGAAATGCACTAGCAGAATGAGAGGGGTGGGTGACAATAACAGAAAACCAGAATCACATGAATGCGTTCATGGAGAGTCAGCATGCACCCCCATGTTTTCTTCACAGAGGATTACATAAGGAGGAAATGTTCCAGCCAAATAATTCAGCAAATTCCATGCAACTCACCTGAGAGTACCATGTAATCCAGAGCCCAGTTTGCTCACTCCTCTTCCAACTGAGTTAGTAGTATACAGGTAAAGACCGTCTGCAGTGAGACAGCGTCCCAAGTCAGCATCTGAAACATTTTTTATAGGTAAATTTTATAAATGCTTTTCTTTTTCTTTTGTTTTGTCTTTTTGTTAATCCTCACCCGAGGATATTTTTCCGTTGACCTTTTACAGAGAGTGAAAGAGAGAGGGAAAGACAGAGAGAAACATCGATGTGAAGAAACACATCAACTGGTTGCCTCCTGCACACGCCCTAACCAGGGCTCAGGCCAGGAGGAGCCTGAAACCAAGGAATGTGCCCTTGACCGGAACTGAACCTGGGACCCTTTGGTCCGCAGGCCAACGCTCTCTCCACTGAGTCCAACCAGCTAGGGCTAAATGCTTTTCTAATGAGATTATAAACGTGCTTTTTTCTTTAGAGGAGGCTGAGTGAAAGATAATCTCCCACTTCTAAAATAAGTGCTTCGATGAGACTTCCAGGGAAGATGGCTAGAACCCCCACAGCAAACATCCAAAACGCATGTAGGGTCAGGGACCAAGATCAGGGAAGGAGGTCAGATAGTTACTAGCAGGAAAACCTGGTCCTGCCTGCCAAATGCTTTTTCTTTTGGGGGATAGCAAAAATACTGAGTCCAATTTACACATTCCTAATTCTAATCTGAAATGACTAAGAATATGATATGATTTTGTAGTAAAAAAGGAATGAGCTTTTAAGAGCTCTGGGCACTTATTAGTTGACCTTGGGCCTCTTCGAACTTCAGTTTCTTCATCCATAAAATGAGGATAATGTGTACCTCAAGAATTACTATGAAGGTTAAATGAGATAACACAGGTAAACACCCATATTGCAATCTAGTTCAAAGCCAGTGTTCCATAATGGTATATGATATTATTCTCACATACTAATAATATACATTCAACTAAAATCCGCTTCTTTGGATTTTCCACCCAGAGATCCTAATTTTAATTTCTGGAGTGACACAGCACAAAAGTGCTCTTCTATTTAAAAACAGCAACTATGTTTCCTGTTAGCTACATCTTCCCCTAAGATAAACACTGTATCTCTATATGACAGTAAAGTTAGTATATGGTTTACTAACTTATAAAGAGAGTCTTTAAAAAAGCATATAAGTAAGTCCTTCAGTGTTTATTTTCCTAATCACTCCACTCACTATGTGTAAGTGGAGTTTGTCTACTACTTGTCATTTTAGGGGAATCCAATGTCACTGTACTCAAATTAGTACTGAGTATGCTGTTATCTTAAAAGTTCGGTATACTAAACCTGAGACAAGTGTAATTTGTACCTAGTGGTTCCTCAAAAAACAAAGAGTTAAAGTGGGTAATTATTTGTAAAACTCCTATTTCATTGGTAAGGTAATATAATCACAATAACAAGTACCTATTACAATAACAAACAGGTCTGGGAGAAGGTGGACTCCTGGCAGGCCTGGAACTCCACAGGAGAGCAGCACGGGTGTGCCAGGGTACTGGACAGCATGTCTACCCAGCAAACAGAGGGGCCAAATTCAACGGCAAGTCAGTTAGACGCAGTCAATTAAGAGAGCTTCTGCCATTTTCACTGAGGTCACAGAATAAACTGATATGTAATACTTGTGAAACTGTAAAAACATTTTAATCCAGCCTACTTTGTTTAAAAAAGATACTTAACAATTCATGCTCCCTTGAACAAGCTCATTGTTTTGCTTTTAGGATGAGAGGGTTCATTAACACACACACAATAAATTACTAAAAGAAACAGTATCAGGCAGAAAGACCTGATACTCTATTCACGGACATAAAAATTCAACTTAAGGCTCCCATGCCCAAACTCAAATACCCAGGAACCAATTTAAGTAATGCATGCCTCTTTGGCAGAAGTGTATGGATGATACCTTTTCCTGGCGCTAGTAAAACCTATCCATTTTCTTACCTCACTGAGTATCAGCTTTTATTATACTGTGACCGATAAAGCAGACAATGAACACACTGTATAGGAATCCTGAGCTCTTTAATTAAAAGGAACACAGACTTATATCTAAACTGTTTGCCACAATTATCTTAAACCATTCTTTTCACATCTTAATTTCAATCAGAGGACCAAAACCCTTACATTACCTTTATTTTCAGAACTGGAGCCAGTGTTGCTATCTGGGGCAGGCAACATGTCTTCATATCCCCATGACACTATGTGTTTGCCACCAAGCAAGCAGGAGGGGGATCCAGGCCCCCCTTCCAAAAGCAACAGCCTAAAAAGGGAAATGGAGAATCACAAACACAGCAAAACTATCCATTTTGGCAAGAAAATAAAAAAGATACTTAATCTCAAAAAGCAGAAAACTATAACAGATTTACAAAGACACTATACATCTGAAACGAAATTCACAATATATTTTTATATTTAAAATTTACAAAGCAGTGCTTTTAGAAATGTTATGATAAAATTACAGCTGTGTGTAAAATGTATATATGTTATATATATATGAGAGAGAGAGAGAGAGAGAGAGAGAGAGAGAGAGAGAGAGAGAGAGAGACAGGCAGATGTGAATTGGGAAACACATATACCAAAGCATTAGGAGTGGTTATCTTGGGTAATAAGATTATGAATGAGCCCTAGCTGGTTTGGCTCAGTGGATAGAGTGTCGGCCTGCAGACTGAAGGGTCCCAGGTTCCAGACGCCCTGGTCCCAGGTCCCAAGTTTTAATATATATATATATATATTAAAAGATTATGAATGATTTTATCTTTCTTCTCTACACCTTAACATATCATCTCAAAATCTACAATAAGAATTAATTACAAGCTACTGCAGTTTTTTTAAAGCCCACATAAAATGAAAAATAACATGCCCTAGATGGTTTGGCTCAGTGGATAGAGTGTTGGCCTGCGAACTGAAGGGTCCCAGGTTCGATTCCAGTCAAGAGCACATGCCTGGGTTGCAGGCTTGATCCCCAGTAGGGGGCGTGCAGGAGGCAGCCAATCAATGATTCTCTCTCATCATTGATGTTTCTATCTCTCTCTCCCTCTCCCTTCCTCTCTGAAATCAATTTAAAAAATATATTTTAAAAAATTTAAATAGCCCTAACCGGTTTGGCTCAATAGATAGAGCATCGGCCTGTGGACTCAAGGGTCCCAGGTTCGATTCCGGTCAAGGGCATGTACCTTGGTTGCGGGCACATCCCCAGTAGGGGGTGTGCAGAAGGCAGCTGATCGATGTTTCTCTCTCATGGACGTTTCTACCTCTCTATCCCTGTCCCTTCCTCTCTGTAAAAAAATCAATAAAATATATTTTTTTAAAAAATTTAAATAACATGCTCTAGGAACACTTTCAAAGAAGATGACAAAATTCTCAAAGAGATAAATATGATAATACTAGTGGCCTGGTGCACATATTTGTGCACGCTGAAAGGAAATTAAATAGAAGGTGGCTGGCAGGGCGAGAAGGGCCAGACATGCCAGGGAGCCAACCTCCCATGGTCCCTCCCCAGCCAGCTGCACCTGGGGCAGCACTGTGGCTCAAAGGGCGTCTATGGAATGAGCGGGGTCCCTCTGCTGTCAGGTGGGGTCCCTCGGTTTGGCCTGTGGGGATCGGGCCAAAACTGGCTCTCCGACGTATCCTGAAGGGTCCCAGAGTGCGAGAGAGCACTCTGCAAAGTTGCTGTCATACAGGGTGTATAATGCAAACATAAGTGTGCAGTAAACCAGATTCCAGGGAATCGCTGCTGCCAAGTCACTGCAGCTCAGCAGCTCGTGCATTGAGTATCTGTCCCCTGGTGGTCAGTGCGTGTCATACCTACTGGCTGGTTGGCTGGATGGACAGTCGCTTAGCCTTTTATATGTATAGATACTTATTTAAAAATATGAATAATTTCATTTATATGTGGAAGCTTAAAGAACAATATAAATGAACAAACAAAATAGAAACAGACTCATAGAGAACAGACTGATGCCTGCCAGAGGGGAGGAGGATTGAGGGACTGGGTGAAAAAAGTGAAGGAATTAAGAAATACACATTGGGGGAGTGAGGGGGGAATGGGGGCATAAGGACACATATGTAATACCTTAATCAAAAAAGAAATTTAAAAAAAGAAGTACACATTGGTAGTTATGAAATAGTCATGGGGATGTAGGGTACAGCATAAAAAATATAGTCAATAATATTGTAATAACTAAGTATTGTGCCAGTCTACTTGGGAGGATAGCTTTGTAAAGTATATGATTGTGTAACCACTATCATATTGTGTCAGACTAAGTTATAATTCAGGACTGTATCACCTAAAACTAACACAAGCAAGAACTGAATGTAAACTGTAATGTAAAAATATATGAATTGGACTTGGGCGTGGTGGGACGTGTCCTTGGACTTAGAGAGCGGGATGTCCAGCTTGCGAGTGGGAATCTCCATGTCCGGCACGAATAACGAGCGATTTAAAAATGGGTGAGATTGAACTGATAAGAACAGATACTACACAGCAATAAAACAAAATTTAAAAAGCTAAAAAAAAAAAAATGGGTGACATTGAGAAAGGCAAGAAGAGTTTTGTTCAGAAGTGTGCCCAGTGCCATACTATAGAAATGGAAAGTAAGCACAAGACAGGGCCAAATCTCCATGGTCTATCTGGGCGAAAGGCAGGTCAGGCCCCTGGATTTTCTTACATGGATGCCAACAAGAACAAAGGTATCACCTGGGGAGAGGCTACACTGATGCAATAGTTGGAGAATCCCAAGAAGTACATCCCTGGAACAAAAGTGATCTTCACTGGCATTAAGAAGAGTGCAGGCCCTAACCAGTTTGGCTCGGTGGATAGAGCGTCGGCCTGTGGACTGAAAGGTCCCAGGTTCGATTCCGGTCAAGGGCATGTACCTGGGTTGCGGGCACATCCCCAGTTGGGGTTGTGCAGGAGGCAGCTGATCGATGTTTCTCTCTCATCGATGTTTCTAACTCTCTATCCCAGTCCCTTCCTCTCTGTGAATAATCAATAAAATATATTTAAAAAAAAAAAAAAGAAGAATGCAGAAAGGGCAGACTTGATCTTATCTCAAAAAAGCTACTAATGAGTATTAGTTGACCACTGCCTTATTTATTACAAATCTCTCATGACATTTTTATGTGTACCATAATTAAATTGATCTCATACACCAGAATTCAGATCATGAATAGCTAATAGAGCATTTCTTTTGGGTAGTCCTGATTTAAATAAGATTGGCTTGTGGTTAAATGATATGGTCAGCTTTTTGAGCTTTAATGGTAATTTTGGTTCAGCAAGCGTTATCACTGTTCTCTCTTCTAAAAATATGATTGGACTTGATTCGTAGTATTCAACTTTTCACAGAGGTGGTGAGTGCCATCTCAAAACCTGTAGGAGACTGGCTTATATTTAGATTTATATGACTGGTTGTATGTTTAAATTCTGAAGAAATCCCTTCACTGTCTCTCAGACCTGCAAGACTTGCTTGTGTTTCAAGTTGTGTTCATTAGCCTGTTAAAAGGCAAGGGCTGCAGGTAAGCTGGCAGTGACCATTTTGTCTTTTTGGTCCCAACTATGCCAGTTTAATAAAATTCCCTGTATCTAAACTGTTGCCTTTTACTGAATGAAAGGCATTTTAGTGTGGTTTATGTATAATATCAAATAAAAAGTACTTAACATGTCTACATTTTATAGATGATCTTTAAGGTCAGGTGCTTGAAAAGATAAAGCAGCAAACTTTGTGAATCCTTTAAGTCAGACTAAGTTATAATTCAGGATTGTCTTGAACAGCTATCTATTTACTATATATGTATGTGATTAAAGTAGAGAATAGATCATCAACACAAAATTGTAAATTATGTCATTATAAGGCTTAAGATAATTAAAAACAAAGCCACCAAAATATATGAATAGTTAAAGAGTCTAGAAATCTACTTATTAAAAGAGACCTTATAAACAATCTCCCTTGTGTAGAAGGAGGGTAAGGATCCAAAGTGACAACTCACCTATACAGCACATCGGCTACAGGCAGGGACCCTAGATCAGTCTGTTTCTGTAATAGATGGACTGTATGGACAAAAGTTTTCAATGATCCCCTAAAAATAAAAGGAGGGAATAGAAAATCATCAAAATTGAAAAGTCAAATAAAAAGGTTGTTAATGTTAATTTTATTAACCAAATGGGAACAGTTTCAAATGTGTCTATCTGCTTATGTCAATCATATGTGTTGTACAAAGTATACTTACTTAGTATGTGAGTGGCATGATCTGAACAGTCAATTATAATGTTCCTGCATTTGTAAAGGTAGATAATTTCCCCTAACACAAAAGTTCAAAACGTAAGGCTCAGTACAAAGACCATGTGACTATTATTCTTGGATACTATTTTCATCAAGAAATTTTCTAGTCTAGAGGAGAGATTTCATAGGAGGAGGTTATATTTAAAGTTTAACAGTATTTCCAGAATTAAGTTTTTAGTGTCTTTCTTAGGTTCATCCATTTTACATACATCTCATTGAAGCCCATCATATCAAAAAAGGAATATACTTAAATAATTACTACTTTGTACTGAGAGCTTCCCTTGCTGTGACTATAATACTTCAGAGGTCACCACTACCTGATTTCCTTTTGGTTCCCAAGGTTGGAGGCTCTGGGAAGTCCCTAATATGATCAGCAGGATCTAAAAGAAGGTGCTATTAAGATGCACAAGACTGACTTGGCTAGATCCCAAGTATAAATCACCACAAGAACATTTCCTGATCTAAATGATCGCCTGTATCAGATGGGTGACTTCAGATTGCTGCCTTATTCTCTTAGCCAAGGCTTTAATTGCTAGGTATCACATGCCTAAACCCCAAAGAAATGGAATACCTAATGCTGGACTGAGTAGGCCTAGAGTCCTCCTCTTAATTGCCCCTTTCACTATCAAAAGAATCAAAACCAAAAACCAGTATCTGACAGGGAGGCAGCAGATAGAAAATAAAACCAAAGAATCAAAATACAAGACTAGCCCTAGCCAGTTTGACTGAGTGGACAGAGTGTCGACCTGTGGACTAAAAGGTCCCAGGTTTGATTCTAGTCAAGGACACATGCCCAGTTTGTGGGCTCGATCCCCGGTGGGAGTGTGCGGGAGGCAGCCGATCAATGGTTCTTTCATCATTGATGTTTCTATCTCTCTCTCCCTCTCCTTTCCTCTCTGAAATCAATAAAAATATATTTTTAAAAATTTAAAACAAAAACAAAGACAGGGAGGCAGCAGATCTATAATAATAAAAGCATAATATGCTAATTAGGCTGGATGTCCTTCCGGACCACCTTCCAGACAAAGCCAGGGCTGCGAGGGAAGCACGGGTCCTGGGTGCCAGAGGGAAGCCATTGCCAGCAGCCGGGGGGAGGAAGGCCTACTCTTGCATGAACTTTGTGCACTGGGCCTCTAATAGAGTATAAAAACACAAGTTGGGAATCAGGACACATGGCTCTGAAACCTGGCTTTGACTCACTAACTATACCATCTCAGTCCTGTCACCTAACTCCTGTGGATTTTTACTGCTTCATCTGTCCAATAGGGCAGGATACCTTCCTGGGGGGCAGTGAGGTTAAAAAAATAAAAGGGCAAAAGCACAGTGGAACATTTAAAACCAGCCATAAGGTATTATTTACTTGCTAGACTCAATCAGATTTTAAGAAAAAATTCCTCCCATGGCTCCTAAGCCACTACATGATCTGAAAACCTCATCTCCTGCTCCTCTCCTTCTACCATTGCCTTCCAGCTACCCTGCCCACTTTGCTGTCCCCTCACTCCCTGAAACACAGAAAGAGTATCAGAGTCATGCCACTGCTGCTCCTCTTGCCTGGAACTCTGTCACTGGCTTTGTTGCGTGGCTGACTCTTCCTCATCATGCAGGCTCAGTTCAAATGTCACCTTTCCAGCAGTCCTTCCTGGTATCATTAGCTAATGCTGTCCCCACCTCCACTTAGCCATTCTCTATCAAAATAGCCTGATTTGTTCACTTACAGTGACTAATCCCTCTCTGAAATTATCTTATACATGTATTTGTTGCTAGCTGTCTGCCCCTCTCACTCTCATGTAAACCTTGCTAAGAACTTCATAATTCTCCAAGAAGAATTTTCTCACATACTCTTGGCTTTAAAAAAAAAAGAAGAAGAACTCAATCAAAAAAATTCTGAAGAAGAGGGACAAATGTGACTAATCTGTCAGACCCCATGGTCTCTAGCCAACTAGCTTAGAGGAAAGCAAGGGTAGTGAACCTTTTTTTTCACAAATGTGTGCCAGTGATCATACAGGCTACTGGGCAGGAGAATGTAGAAATCTTCTCCCAGAAAAGTAACCCCAAGCACTTTTCCTATTGACAGTGGATCAATAACATCAACTTACACACAAAGAACAGCACACTATTAAATCTTGATATATACAGAGAGACCTTTTTTCAATTAAATGATGGAGGCAAACATCAGGGTCCAAAAATATAATTTGTGACCAAGTCAGTGTGACTGAGCCCAGGTGAGTAAAAACCCACTCGCCTGCTAATGCATTCCTTCTAAATACACGTAAAAAACATTTTTTAAAGCTCCACAAACTTTTAACTGTCCTTCCAGAAGAAACACAGATAGAACACCTTCCACGAACTACCTGATGGGAAACACTAATCATCTCAGGGGTGAGTAGATAATGGCAAGGGTTGATCCTCCATTTCTAGCTGTTTAAGCTGTTATCATGGTATAGCAGAAAGCAAAAACTTGAACTTGGGTTCCAGCTCAGGCTGCTGGTGCCAAGTTTTGGTGAGAAAGCATCTTATGTACTGTCAAGGCCATGAAATTCAATACTGAAGACAGAGGAGGACTTCTGATGCTAAGACTCCCATCAAATATGCTTGCCCTCTGATTCACTCACCCAACCCAGGCAGCGGCAGCAGTCACAAGGTCACCAAGTGGTACATTTGATTTCCTTACCTGGCACATGCCAAAGCCACCAGGGCAGCAGCAGCATTTTCTTTTTGTTTATGAGGGATGTGTCGGCCTGTGTCAGAAGTTTCCTCTAGCCAAGAGCACAGCAAAGTTTCAATTCCATTGAGACAGTCAGCAGGCTCCTTGGTCAAGCTCAAAGGCTGGCAGTCGCGAAGGCAGTTCAATAGCACCTCAGCAGTAATGTTACAGAGAGAGGGGTCTGTTCTACTCTGAGACTGAATAAGGGGGAAGACCAGCAGGAGCCCCATCCGGGATGTGAAGGGAGCTTGCTCGGGTTGCTGCAACAAGCCCTGGCGTTTGAGCAGGGCCAATGTTTCTTCATCACCCGAACTTTCCCTTTCATGCTGTTCTTCCAAGGCCAGCTGGCGCTGGGCATTCCACAGTCCTCGCAAGGCATTCAGGCGGTATTCCAGCAGGCGGGCATAGGCATTGCTCTGATTCCCACAGACAGAGCGCAAACGTTCTGCTAATTCCATCGGGTTCTTGGTCTCAAATGTTAAAATCTAAAAAAAGAAACAATAGAGAAAAAGTTATGTACTGCTTTCACCATTGCTTTCATCTATGGATTGGTTGCCTTCCATATGTGCCCTGACCAGGGATCAAACCTGCAACCTGAGTATATGCCCTGACCAGGAATGGAACCTGCAACCTTACTGTACGGATGATACCCAACCACCCAGCTAGAGCCATGCAAATAATGATTAAATGCTCTTCACCATCAAGTCATACAAAATTATTTCCCTACCTTTTATCAAGATTCATCAAACACAAATTACCCTTTTGGTTATTTTTCACCTGGCAATTGATAAAATAACACAAGTTCCTTAAAAAATGATCACTTTTCAAGGGCAATCATATACCTTGAAGCTATAATCATATCCAAGTAAATTAGACTGCCCTTTTTTCCTTTTTTAAAAAAAATATTTTTATTGATTTCAGGGAGGAAGTGAGAGGGAGAGATAAAAACATCAATGATGACAGAGAACCATTGATTGGCTGCCTCCTGCATGCCCCACACTGGGGATCAAGCCCACAACCCAGGCATGTGCCCTGACCTGGAATTGATCCAAGGTTAACACTCAACCCACTGAGTCACACCGGATGGGTCCTATTTTCTTTTTTCAAAAAATCAGCAATCAGCTTCCACCATGATGATCAACAACCAAAGATTGAGATATATTTGAATGATGTAAAAAAAAAAAATCACAACTTTAAATTTTATTACCTTCCCAGTTATGAACATTTAAGCAAATAATCAATGTTGTTGCACCCTAGCCAGCTTGTCTCAGTGGATAAAGTGTCACCCTGCAGACTGAAGGGTCCCGGGTTCGATTCCGGCCAAGGGCACATGCCTGGGTTGCGGGCTCGATCCCCAGTGGGGGCATGCAGGAGGCAGCCGATCAATGGTTCTCTCTCATCATTGATGTTTCTATCTCTCTCTCTCCTTCTCCCTTCCTCTCTGAAATCAATAAAGAAGTATATTTTTTAAAAAAGAAATGTTGTTGCATTTTTTAGAAAGCTTTCCAACATTGATTATGTGATTTTCATCCAATACAACTCTTTGGTATAAAATTTATGTGCTCCATATACATTTTTACTTAAGATACACTGACATTCTACTTATGCTATATGAAGCAACTACTAAAAAATTCAATACAGCTTTTATTAGACTCAAGAATCAAAGCACATTAAAAAATACACAGTACCTACAAAAAATAATAATCTTTTTTTTTAAATCAGGTCAACTATTTTAATTTTCAAATTATATTATTTTTTTTTTATTGCTTAAAGTATTACAAAGGGTATTACATATGTGTCCTTTTTTTTCCCCCCGCCCTTGACAATCCCCTGGCCTCCCCTACTCCCCAGTGTCTTATGTCCATTGGTTATGCTTATATGCATGCATACAAGTCCTTCGGTTGATCTCTTACCCCCCCCCCACTATTCTGCCCCTCAACCTTCCCCGGCCTTCCCGCTGCAGTTTGACAATCTGTGTGAGGCAGCTCTGCCTCTGTATCTATTATTGTTCAAAAGTTTATAATGGTCTCTATTATCCATGAATGAGTGAGATCATGTGGTATTTTTCCTTCATTGACTGGCTTATTTCACTTAGCATAATGCTCTCCAGTTCCATCCATGCCGTTGCAAATGGTAAGAGTTCCTTCTTTTTTACAGCAGCATAGTATTCCATCATGTAGATGTACCACAGTTTTCTAATCCATTCATCTACTGATGGGCACTTAGGCTGTTTCCAGATCTTAGCTATGGTGAATTGTGCTGCTATGAACATATGGGTGCATATATCCTTTCTGATTGGTGTTTAATCTTGGCAAATTTCTTAAATCTGAGAAGATATTCTTATATTTTAGTAAGTAGCATTACTCCTAGGAATTTCTCACAATGATACATTTAAAGAAAAATATAAAATGCAAGAATGTTTACTGTAGCATTACTTCTAACAAATTATAATAGGAAAACATTTAAAGTGTAACACAGGTGGAATACTAATATCCACAAGCAACATTATTTCAAAGGATAATTAACTATATGATATTATGTGACAACGGATAAAACATATGATCCAAATTTTCTAAGAAAAAAAGATTAAAAGGAGACACATGAAAACATTTTTAAGAAGTAAAAATAAATAAAAAATAAAAAGAATCAAAGAACAACTTGGTAACATTAAACCCGGCTATTCATTTTTTTTTATCAATCTCAAACATAAGTGCTTCTGAAATGTGATATTTCCTTGTTCATAAAATAATGTGTATGACAGAAACCATAGCTAACTTCAAATATTAACAGTAGCTGAAAAAAACTATATAATATACTTCTGCATTTTTCTGATGGTTCTATTTTTATAAGTACTTCAGCTTATTTTTAGCATTCCACCTGAAAGACATTCTGAAACAATATGAGTTATAATATAATTAACCAAATATTATATAATACACACACTTAAGTGACTGTTATGTGTATTGATTTAGCAGTACCTAACACACACTCAATGCTTTCAGAAATCCATTAGACTTCTCAGCAATTCAATGGCCTTTTTAGAACACTAAGAACTGTCCACTATGCTGCCATTTTTTAAGAATTTCTAAAGTTTGAAGGTCATGGCCTAAAATCATTTTATAAAGACATCATACCTTAGGGTTTTAGTAAGTCAGCTCTGAAGGATCTATTCTGGTCCTTATGAATATTAAATGATTTGTTCTCATATAAAACCACTGCCCTCAGTAACTGCTCTTGACCAAGAAGATAAAACACCAAAATGTCATTAGAAAATTAATATTCTTTTCTGTAAAAGGGAGAAGAGTCATTTAAGAAAAAGGGAAGACCACTGTCACCCTTCATCAGAAGGAAGGGTCACTTTGGAGATAATGCTCAAGTCACCCCAATTAAAATTGGAAATAACTTTCAAAGTAACTCATACCCTCACTGTAATTTTATCATACATGACATGTTTTTAAGCTAAAACAACAACAATCACATGGAGAGCTAATAAAAGGTAGGCAAAATATTCTTTCCCAACCAAATCTGAGATATAAGAAGAGCAGAGATAAAATTCCCCAATAAGGTTAAGTAAAAAGCTAAAAGATATATTAAGCCTACTTCTGAGAGAAATAGAAAGTAATCCCATTTCTAAAAATTTACCCTAAAAAAGGAGACATATATACTACTATTTGTAATACTTTAAATGAGAAAATAAAAATAAATAAATAAATAAATAAAATAAAATTTTACCCTAAAGAAATGTTACAGAAATAAAAAATGTACAAAGATGTTCACTGCAGTCTTATTATAGTGGAAAAAGTAGAAGCAATCTCAATGTCTAAAAGAGAAGTGTTTGATTAAATTATATGCATCACAATGGAATATTATACAATAATGAAAAATTTAGCCATACAGCAGCAATAAAAAGCAGTATAAAACTGTATATGCCCTATAATAGGACTATGTAAAACACGCTTGTTCAAGTTTGAAATGTCACTGGTAATTATGGTAATAGAATCATGGCGGTGGGGTTCTCTATTTAAAAAAAAAAAGAAACAATAGTGATAAGTTAAATAGTTTATATTTTTAAAAAGCAGTCATGGCCCAGGCCTGGCTGGGTAGCTCTGTTGTTTAGAGCATTGTCCCATAATACCCAGGTTGTAGGTTTAATCCCCGGTCAGGGTACATACAAGAATCAACCAATAAATGCATAAAAAAGTGGAACAACAAATGGATGTTTCTCTTTCTTTCTTCTTTCTCAAATCAATTTTCTAAAAAGCAGTCATAACTAGAGCTGATGTTTTTCACAAGCAAACACTATCTTTAAATAACTGGTAATCAGATGGTGCTACAATAGATATATTTGCAGTTTGGGGGACATATCTGACAAAGTATAATCACAAGTACCAAAGAAAATGGTACTTGAATCACTATTTTAAAATATTTTTTTTATTGATTTCATAGAGGAAGAAAGAGAGAGTCAGAAACATCAACAATGAGAGAATCATTGATCAGCTGCCTCCTGTATGTCCCCTACTGGGGATCTAGCCCGAAACCCAGGCATGTGCCCTTGACCGGAATCAAACCCGGGACCCTTCAGTCAGCAGGCTAACACTCTATCCACAGTCACAAACCAGATAGGGCACTTAAATCACTTCTTAGTTCCATCTGTTGTACTTTGGAAGCAGTTTATCTCAACATAGGATTGATTATATTCCTGATTAGAAGAAAAGGCTGGGTAGTGGGTGGGATGGGGAAGACCACCATAAATGGTGGGAACTATCAATGAAAAATAAAACCTCTTACTCTCCAAGAATAAATGACATTTAAATCTCAGGCCCTAGGCAGTTTGGCTTGGTGGATAGAGCGTTGGCCTGTGTACTGAAGGGTCCGGGGTTCGATTCTGGCCAAGGGCACACTTCCTCAGGTTGCAGGCTCTATTCCCAGTAGGGGGTGTGTAGGAGGCAGCCAATCAATGATTCTCTCTCACTGATGTTTCTATCTCTCTCTCCCTCTCCCTTCCTCTCTAAAATCAATAATAATATTTAAATAAATAAATCTCAGGATCACTCAGGCTCCAAATAGATGAATTATATTACTATACTACCTAGTATGGTACATTAACCCATTCAATTAATTATATGAACCTATCAGCATAAAAGGCATTTACACCTGGATTATTTCAAAGCAGACCAACTGGTCAGACTTGCAACCTCAACACAAAACTTTCCAATAAAGGATATAGAATAACGAAACCCTCTCAAACGTTGGAGTGAATTTTTAAACCCTTCTACAGCTTTTCCTAACATTTTTCACATTATATAGATGGCAATCATGGCCAAATTGAATTGCATATGGTAGTTCAAAGAAAATCAGAAAGATCTCATGTGAACCAAGTAAAATCAATTGTGAGTGGAAGGATAGAATTCTATCTCTGATATGAAAGCCTATATCAAGAGTGGATCACTTATCAATTAAATTAGACCCTGAAGTTATATGACCTTATCCAAGCTTGGAAATATATGTTCATTCACATTCTCTTTCAACAACTTTTTTAAAAGGGTCTTTAACTTAACTGATAACCAGAATTAAGTTTCACACTTTAATTCATAAGTTTAAGCCCATAGTTTGGTGCCAAAACTAGAAATAGACCCTGATTTGTCACAGATTATTTGGCTTAGCTCTGTCAAACTTTCTCCAAGAAATGGTGATTTTTCCCAGAACTTCCTAAAACTGCTATTGATAGCAGGATTGTTAGAACTGTAAGGATTCAACATATAAGAAATCACTATTCAAACTTTTGCATGAAAGTTCCATCTTGTCCTGGCCCTTGCCTAACTTTCATCTTTTGTCAGTCTAAATCCTACCTATCTTTCAAAACGCAGCTCTGCCACCTACTTTGAGAAACTCTGATTTCTTCTTTCTCCCTCTTCCTCTTTCCAGAATTAGCTTCTCCATGTTTCCATAGTATCCAGCACATACCTCTTATCAGCAGATCAGCCACAAACTATGGGAAAAAAATGTCTGCTGTTTTTAATAAAGGATGTGCATTAAGGAAAGGTAAAGAGTAATGTTCAAAATGGCTCTTGAAAGTTGATCCAAGGCATCAAAATCTCTTCTCGTTATCAAGTAATTTTTTCACCAACGTAATTCACGACAGAACCAATACAGATCATCTTCCTACGTTTATAATTAACAGATAAAATTTGGAGAAAGATGTAGAATGAACTCCTCAAAATGGTTTTAATACTATTATAAATGTTATTAGGAGTATTTAAAGAAAAAAGATATTTCCAAAAAACTAACTTTATTTGTTAATTACTTGAATTACATAATTTAACATAAAGACTACCATGGTGTGATATATTCAAATACTTAGCATAAACATGTTTTAGTAAGAAAATCACTGTTGACCGTTTTTAAATAAAAATGTAAAAAATTAAAGAAATTATACAAGTCCGATATGTATAAACCACACTCTACTATAATGGTATTTATTTACAGTGTGCCCCCCCTCTTTTAACTGTGAGTCCTAAAAGGGGAAAACCATATCTTATTCATATTTGTATCAGCAGAGCTTAGCATAGAGTCAGGCCACATATATGTTTGATAAATTAATGAGAAGATACATTCCAAGAGTAATTATCTTAGGACGTACAGCTGGTTCCCACTGTATATCTGAATAACACTCCCTCACTTGGATTCATTATACTTCTGCATTCTGGAGCAATGGAAAAATACTATTCTCTTCCACATAAAAGCCTTTTAATTCCATGAAGAAAACACATGCAATAGAAGAAGGGGACACCAGAAAATGAGTTAGTTCTCAGGCAGTTGTTCTCAGCCTGGCTGAATATTAGAATTGCTTTGAGAGCTTTTTCATGATACTAATGGGGGCTGGGCGGATGAGTGAAAAGGAGGAGGGCTTAAGAAGTACCAATCGCCTGTTATAAAAACAGTCATGGGGGTGTAACATACAGCACAGGGAATATAGTTCAATGATATAGTAATAACTATGTAGGATGTCAAATGGATACTGGACTTCTCAGGGTGAGCCTTCATAGGTCTATAAATGTTTAATCACTATGTTGTACACCCTAAACTAATGTAATACTGTATGTCAATTGTAATAAAAAACAACAAACAGTACTAATTGAGTGGGCCCCCTCCTAGTCTGATATCTGGGGAAGGGACCTAGACTGTTCCTCCCTCCCTCCTTCCTTCCCTCCCTTCCTTCCTTTCTTTAACTCCAGAGGTGAAAGCAGTGTGCAGCCAAGATTGCAAACCACTGAGTTAGGGGGACTAGATGAACCCCAGCTTCTGCAAATAACTGTTTCCCGTAGACATTTTACTTAAATCCTCTGTCTGTATTTCTACATCTAAAATGAGGGTAACACCTGTTTCTATTTTACATCATTGTTAAGATCAAAGGAAATAGTGTACAAGGAGTGCTCTGGAAAAGTGGAAACCGCTAAACGATTGTTAGAACATTACAGATACTTCCTTATTTTAGAGCGATTACCACCAAGAAAGGAATTTTTCTGGATAACCCTACAAGAAGGAAGACTTGACTAGATAAAAGCTGAAGGGTTGAGGGTGCGGTAAAGGAGATTTGAATTTAACACATGCTTCTTTTGAGCCAACACTGTTTAAAAGATGCTAATGCAATCTTAAAATGCATTAGTAGAATTCCAGTGTCTGTAGCAAGGGAGGTAATAATCCCATTTATATTCTGCAATGGTCAAACTATAATAGTTTGAACTGGAATATCCTGTTCAGTCCAGAGTACCTCATTTTAAGATGTCATTAAGAGACTAGAGTGTGTCCAGGAGAGGATGATTTGACTAACCTGGTAATCGTGTCACATTAGAAACGGTTAAGAAACTGAGGATGTGTGGCCCAGAAAAGAGATGAGTGGGAAGAGGGACTGCCTTCATAAGACTGAAGGGCTGCTACGGGGAAAAGGATGACATTATTGCTCCAGAAGAAGCAGAAATAGGACATTACTGGCATGCACAGCACAATAGGGAACTTTGATGAAAATTCAGTATTTATCAGAATTCCTGGATGTATTTACTTAAAAAAAAATAAAAAAGATTCTTGATGCCTGGCTGGCTTGGCTCAGTGGTTGAGCATCAACCTATGAACCAGGAGGTCATGGTTTGATTCCTGGTCAGGGCACATGCCTGGGTTGTGGGCTCGATCTCCAGTGTGGGGCATGCAGGAGGCAGCCAATCAATGATTCTCTCATCACTGATGTTTCTATTTCTCTCTCCCTCTCTCTTCCTGTCTAAAAACAATAAAAATATTTATTTTAAAAACCAACAAAGAAAAGAAAAACAAAATCCAGGATAGTGGTTTCTTACATGGAGAGGAGGGTTAAATTATAGAACACACAGAGGGCTTTAAAGGTACTGGTTAAGAATCCATTTATTTCTTAACTGGGTGATGGGATCACAGAGTATATATACAGAGTGTCCCAAAAAACATATACACACTTTAACAGCTGATAGCTCAATTTTGAAAATGAAATGTATTTTAATAATTACTTTATAATTATTCAAAAGATATACGTTATATATATACACCATATATATATACCTTATATATATGTTTGAATATATTATATATTATTAGTAAAAAATGTTGCAATTCCTATTATTATTCCAGCCCTATAAAGCAGACCAAGATCATTATCTCCAGTGTTGACTAGCACTTAGTGGTTTCTCTAGAGATGGCATCACTGTAAAATGAAAGTATTACCAGTATAAGGTATGAATAGCTCAAGGGCTTCTTATTTTTAGGAACAGCGTGAGCTGATGCACAAGCTTAGCTCTCAATGATGCTATAGTTGCATCTGCCTCTGGAAGGAGCTGTTGGTTGTCTAGGGAGACTCTTAAAGGTGGCAGGGGTAGGAGGGTGGACAGAGATTGCCTCCCAGAGGATGTAACATTTGGTTGTCACAAGTATAGAGGTGCTACTGGTAAAGGTCAGGGATGCCACTAAACATCCTCAATGCACAGGAAGCCCTCACAACCTAAATCACCTGGCTGATACTGAGAAACCCTGCTCTGTGTAACCACTTGGAGAGCATTCAGGAAGCCCATCTAACTTTAATTTGTGATGACCCAATCTCCCATAAGGATAGAAGGAGCCCTAGTTTGCAAAGTTTGTTGATCCTCAGAATTGTGCATAGAAGGGAGTCTAATTATATGCTCAATTAAAATATAAGGTTTTTCTTCTTTTTTTTTTAATCTTCACCCAGAAATATTTTTCCATTGAGTGGAAGAAAAAGGAAAAGACAGAGAGAAATATAAATATAAGAGAAACACATCAATTGGTTGCCTCCTGCATGAGCCCCAACCAGACCCCGGGTCATGGAGGAGCCTGCAACTGAGGTACGTGCCCTTGACCTGAATCGAACCCAGGGCCCTTTGGTCCACAGGCCGACGCTCTATCCACTGAGCCAAACCGGCTAGGGCTAGAATACAAGCTTTAGCCCTGACTGGTTTGGCTCAGTGGATAGGGCGTCGGCCTGCGGACTGAAAGGTCCCAGGTTCAATCCCAGTCAAGGGCATGTACATTTGGTTGTGGGCACATCCCCAGTGGGGGGTGTGCAAGAGGCAGCTGATCGATGTTTCTAACTCTCTATCCCTCTCCCTTCCTCTCTGTAAAAAATCAATAAAATATATTTTTTTAAAAATAGAATAGTTTTATGGATAAGTATTATGTGAAAGAAGGCTTCTGATAGATTGTAACCTCCTTAAAAGTGCAGACTTTGATTCTTTATATCTTCTGCACTGAAAATCTCAGTATGCTTTGAATCGTTGCTCCTGAAAAAAGACACAGAGCACAGCACCTGGCATATAGTGAGCACTCATAACTTCAGTTAATATTACTTGAAAAAAATCTTTTTCAAATTCAAATTCTAGCAATATAGCTTACAACTTTGTCTATTTTCCCCCTAAGGCAGTGGTTCTCAACCCTGGCTGCACATTAGAATCACCTGGGAATCTTTTTAAAATCCTGATTTCTGGGCCTCATCCTCCGGAAATTCTGTTTCTTTGTTATGGGGTGAGGCCACAACATTAGTAACAAAGAAACAGAATTTCCGGAGGATGAGACCCAGTAATCAGGATTTTAAAAAGATTCCCAGGTGATTCTAATGTGCAGCCAAGGTTGAGAACCACTGCCCCTAAGGTATCCCAAGCATCAGAAAACCTGACACAAAATAGATGCTCAATAAATATTTATGAATGAGTGAATGACTAAAAATGCTACCCCATAGTGCACTTGTATGCCTCCCCCAAAAAACAAAACAACAGAAAGCAATAGGCACAATGAGGCACCACGTCCAAACGCACCCCCAGATCAGCACAACTTCTGCCTGAGACTCCGAACCTCACCTTCTAGACAACATAAACAAGAAAGCTGAAATCAGTATCATTCACACACTGATGATAAGATCGGTGCATTAGTTCTAAACCCACAGCTGGTAACTGTTTGGCTGGACATGAATATGCACCCAGTGACTATTCAATAAAAATTACTGATCACTGTGGCTGACCCCTAACCACATCTAAGAAACATGAGAAATGCTGCATCTTTCACGCCACTGAATCTTGCCCTTCTCATCAATTCCTACTCACAGCTGTGCCTGACTAATTAAAACTGCCTGGAAACCTCGTCTATCACTTTACTGGATATTTCTTCTACTTAATCAAGATTCCACTTTAGAATTCAAATCCATCTGTCTCCCTCAGTCTGCAAAGAACGAATGTTCGGAAAAACTAACCAACTAGCTAAAATTAAATGTACCTTTTCTAGCTAAGACTTAATATGTTGTTGGAGACTGGGAACAAGAAGTGTAACAATGAATCACTAAAAAGAAGATAACATAAAGCTTAACCATGTTAAATATTTAGATATTCAACTCCCACCTTAGAAATCAGGGACAAATCCAGAAATTATTGGCTAAAATGGGTTTATATCGAAAGGCAAAACTTTCTGATTAAATTAACACATGTCAAATATTGCTCACCCAAAGTAATTACACATGACTATCAACCCTAAAGTTTTACTCATCCATTTGTTTCCCTCTCCTTTAAACATTAGAAACCTAAATTGGCTCATAACCTATAGCTTCACCTTCAATATCTGAAAAATATAGCATTCATTGCTGAGCTATAGGTCTTGTCTCATGAAAAAAAAAAACAAAAAAAACCCCACCTCTGTCCAAAAAACAAATTCCAAAACTAGCTTAACTCAAGAGTTTCAAAAAAGCTCAACATACTACAGGCACACAGGTGCTAATAGAAAGCACAGGAGACTGGAAACAAATCTGGCAGTAGATCTCTGAACTGTCTCGAGTTTTTCCTACTGCATACAAAAGTTTTGTATTAAGGAAAAAATCAAGAACAACACAAAAACAATAAGCAAGCCTCTAAACCTTATCTGTAAGCACAAACAAAAACTAATCAAGCAATAAAAGCAACCTTAATAATATAATAAACACAAAGATAAATAGCAAAATAAGCAATTTGAGGATAATTAAGTATTTTACAAAAGAAAATTACTGACTATATATTAATAACATTATAACATTTGTCTACAGAAAGTGGAAGTAATTTCATGAAAAAAAGTATAAATAATTTATATTTTTCTTTTCTTTTTTAAATTTTCTCCAGAGAACATGTACGACTTTTGTAAGAAGTTATTTTAGAAAGAATAGAAAGCAAATAGACTTTCCTACAGGCTCTAAAGCACACAGGAAGCCTGGTAGTGAGGGAGCTACATTTACCAAATGTTGATGTGCCAGAAACTATGCTGAAGCTTCCATTTCCATTTTCCTTAATCTTGAAAATCAGAGCATAAGGTAGGTAAGTAGCAGTGTTGTGCTCATCCTTCCTATATAATAAAAGCCTAATATGCAAATCGACCGAACGGTGGAACAACCAGCAGAACCACTGGTCACTATGTGGTGCACTGACCACCAGGGGGCAGACGCTCAATGCAGGACATGCACCCAGCCCACAGGCCCCAGGCCAGCCAAGGCAGGTGCCAGCGGGGGGCCCCCCTAATTGCCCCCGCCAGTTGCCCTGCAGAGGGAGGCAACCAGCGGCGGTGGCAGGGGCAGGACCAGGAAGAGGGCAGCACCAGGGCAGCCAAGGCAGGTACCAGCGGGGGCCCCCCCATCACCCCACCAGTCGGCCTGCAGATTAGCCCTGATCGCCAGCCAGGCCTAGGGACCCTACCTGTGCACGAATTTTGTGCACAGGCCTCTAGTTCTACAATAAGGAAACAGCTGGTTTAGAAAATTAAGCCAATGGCCAAGGTCACATCATTAGTAAATGGTGAACTAGGATTAAAAGGCAATCTCTAGAGCCCAATTCTGAACCACACCAGCAGCATTTCCCACACATGCTAAGAATCACCTTAGGGCCCAGCCGGCATGGCTCAGTGGTTGAGTGACAACCTACGAACCGGGAGGTCACAGTACATGCCTGGGTTGTGGGCTCGAACCCCAGTGAGTGTGGGGTGTGCAGGAGGCAGCCAATCAATGATTCTCTCTCATCATTGATGTTTCTATCTCTCTCTCCCTCTCCCTTCCTCTCTGAAATAAAACATTTTCTTTTTAAATCACCTTACGCACTAGTTAGAGAAACATACTGTATCCACAAACCCTATACCTTCCATCAGAGGGCGAAGGAATCTGTATAAGTAATAGGCAACCCAGTGATTCTTATCAAGTATGACTTGGAAACCCTGTCCACCCTTCTCTCCATTGCCACCCAAAGTTTCGTTTGGGATGAAGCCTATTACTGAATATAAATTGCCCCTTGTTTAAATGACAGGTTCTACATTCTCCAAAATCAAAAAACACACAAAATAAAATCAAAAACAATCTATTGGTTGAAGAGACTCTTGGGTTTCCAGAGAGAGAGAAATGACCACTCCATGAAGCAGGAGCTAAAGCTTTTGTGTTGAGGCTGCCATGTCTCCTGAATTTCTATAGTCTCCATAATTGCTCTGAGAGTTACTGGCAGCTTATTTTCCCCAACCATGAATCCAGAGTCTGGGGAAAGGAGAAGGGAGCAGGGCAATGTGCTCAATGACAGCCACACTCAGTTGCTCTCATTTTTAAAAACAGGAGAAAGGAGACATGGAATTTCATATTCCTAAAAAAGAGCTTTCCTAGGAAAAACAGGTTATCAATTATTTGGATTAGTATTTCATATACACATAAATACAGAAAACAGTGAGGGCTCTAGCCAGTTTGGCTTAGTGGATAGTGTGAGCCTGCAGACTGACAGGTGTGGTTCTATTCCAGTCAAGAGCACATACCAGGCTGAAGCTCGATACCCAGTAGGGGGCGTGCAAGAGGCAGCCGAGCAATGATTCTCTCTCATCATTGATGTTTCTCTCTCTCTTTCCCTCTCCCTTCCTCTTTAAAATCAATAAAAACATACAAAAGAAAAAAAAAGTGAGGTCCACAGTAAACTGGAAAATGCATGTCCCTTCTAGAGGCACTCAAATTCAAGTTACTTTTGAAATTTTACATGCCAAACAAAACCTCTCTGTGGGTTGAATTTGACCTCTGACAATAGTTTGCAATCCTGTGGGCCCAAATTTTTTACATATCATTTTTTCATAAACCTATGTATTTATTATATAAAATATATGTTTATATATTTCATGGGGTGACAAATGTTGAATTTTAAAATCTCTTGCTAATTATCCTATATAATAAAAGCCTAATATACTAAGTGTCCGGTCAGCCGTTCAACCAATTAAAGCGTAATATGCTAATGATATGCTAAGGCCACTCAACCGCTCACTATGATGTGCACTGACCACCAGGGGGCAGACAGTCGACCAGTTGGTTAGCTTGCTGCTGGAGTCTGCCTGATCCGGGCTGAGTAAGACAGGCCGGACACACCCTGGAGCCCTCCTGCAGTCCCTCCCCGACTGGCCAACCTCCTGCATCGCTCCCCGCCCTGATCATGCACCAGTGGGGTCCCTCGGCTTGGCCTGTGCCCTCTCGCAATCTGGAACCCCTTGGGGGATGTCAGAGAGTCGGTTTCCGCCTGATCCTGCAGGCCAGGCCGAGGGACCCCACCGGTGCACAAATTCGTGCACCGGGCCTCTAGTACTTCAATAAAGCTAAAAAAAAAAATCTCTGATGAAAAATGAGTTAGCGTTGGAAGTAGTTCCTTTTGAAAAATGAAACTCCAGTATTGGGAATAACCTAGTGATTCAAATACAAATCATGTAAAATGAATTTACCTGCATGTCAGTTACCTACCATTAACCATCAGCTATTAGGAATAATATTGGCCCCCTCATGGACAGAACTTGGAGCTATGATTCACAAACGTCCTTCTGTTCCACTATAGCTGAGAAACAGCACCTCTTCCCAGTCACTGTGCTCTCCCAATGCAGCAATGCGCAGGGTAGGAGAGGGGGCCCGAGGCAGGTGTTAGGAACTGCTCATTTAGAACATAAGGACAGTATGTTGGCCCAAGCTGTGTTTGCTCTCACGCCAATTGTTTGCCATATGAACTATAAACACATTCCATTTAAATGGATGACGTGTAACAGGACAATACACAGAACTCCCTGCTTGAGCTTTTTCAGGCTGTTGACCTCATTGGTCTGCCAACTCCCTGTCCCAGTTGATTATAAT
Organism: Myotis lucifugus; assembly: GCF_000147115.1. Classification (NCBI taxonomy): domain Eukaryota; kingdom Metazoa; phylum Chordata; class Mammalia; order Chiroptera; family Vespertilionidae; genus Myotis; species Myotis lucifugus. The sequence continues at coordinate 1,465,093 of NW_005871304.1, forward strand.
TCTCTGGGCAGAAACAGTTCACTTCTTTTTTAATATATATATTTTTATTAATTTCAAAGAGGAAGGGAGAGGAAGAGAGAGATAGAAACATCAATGATGAGAGTGAATCATTGATCGTCTGCCTCCTGCACACCACCTACTGGGGATTGAGCCCAAAACCCTGGTATGTGCCCTTGACCGGAATCCTTCATCCCAGTATCTTCAATCCGCAGGCCGACACTCTATCCATTGAGCCAAAACGGCTAGGACAAAATAGTTCACTTCTTAGCTGAGACAGACCATGGTGATAAAAAAGTAAAGCCCAGTGAACATAAAGGTTGAATGTTTTTAAAGGCCAAGCATTCAAACTGCAGGTGGAAAAACTTTATTTATTCAAGTCACTGCAGCACAGAGAAAAGTTCTGATTGCTTTGATATTAAGAAATAAACTAGATTGACACAAGAAGTGTTCTACCAAGGGATGCATTAAGAGGACTATATATTTTATCTGGATGAGCATAATTAATCTTTCTATTTTTGAGAGTAACCTCTAAAGCAAGAGTTAGAGAACGGATCAATATTATGGTTCAGAAAAATAAGTTTCATTATGTAGACTCTAGGACAGTGATGGCGAACCTTTTGAGCTTGGCGTGTCAGCATTTTGAAAAACCCTAACTTAACTCTAGTGCCGTGTCACATATAGAAATTTTTTGATATTTGCAACCATAGTAAAACAAAGACTTATATTTTTGATATTTATTTTATATATTTAAATCCATTTAACAAAGAAAAATCAACCAAAAAAATGAGTTCGCGTGTCACCTCTGACACGCGTGTCATAGGTTCGCCATCACTGCTCTAGGATGTCCTGGAAATAGGCTTTATGATTATTCTGAAAGTTGTATCACACAAAAATGTGGAACAAAAACTTATAGTCACTAAAATGTTAGGTAGAGCATAATCCTATCTTTGTAATTGTACATATGTGTTGGTTTATACATAAATGCAGGTGTGTGTATATACTGTGCATTTATAGAAAGAGGGATTGGGAAAGAAGAGAAACAGGTTCAAAATCTTAACCGTAAAGAAATTACAGTTGATTATAATCATTTTGTTTTCTTATCTTTATTTTCTAAGTTGTGTACAGTAAGCACAAATTGTCTTTGAATTGGAAATAGGGTGTGAGTGGGGGAACGAATATAATATCATGGGAAAAATGCTTAAACTATTTTTAGTACTTAAAAATTATATAGAAAGAAACCTAGAAGAAAATACCTCCAAATCAACATTTTAAAAAATCTGTTGAAGTGGCATATAGACAAATGGAACAAAAGAGAGACCTCAGAAATCTACCAAAGCCATTACGCTCAATTAATATTTGACAAAGGAGGCAAGAGCATATAATAGAGTCAAGACAGTCTCTTCAATAAATGGTGTAGGGAAAATTGGATAGATACATGCAAAAAAATGAAACTAGACCACCAACTTACACCAGACACAAGAATAAACTCAAAATAGATAAAAGACTTAAATGTAAATCGGGAAACCATAAAAATCCTAGAAGAAACCATAGGCAGCAAAATCTCAGACATCACTCATAGCAATATGTTTGCGGATACATCTCCTAGGGCAGTGGTCGGCAAACTGCGGCTCGTGAGCCACATGCGGCTCTTTGGCCCCTTGAGTGTGGCTCTTCCACAAAGTACCGACTTCTGCGCATGGGCCATGAAGTTTCAATCGCACTGTACATGCCCACCCGCCCGCACGTGGTATTTTGTGGAAGAGTCACACTCAAGGGGCCAAAGAGCCACATGTGGCTCGCCAGCCGCAGTTTGCTGACCACTGTCCTAGGGCAAAGGAAACTAAGGAGAAAATAAACAAATGGGACTACATCAAAGTAAAAAGCTTCTGCACAGCAAAAGAAACCATCAACAAAACAACAAGAAAGCCCTGTATAGGAGAACATATTTGGCAATGATACATCTGATAATGGGTTAATATCCAAAAAATATAAGGAACTCACACAACTTAACAAAAGGAAGACAAACAATCCAATTAAAAAATGGGCAAAGGACCTAAATAGACACTTCTCCAAAGTGGACATACAGATGGCCAAGAGACAAAAAAAATGCTCAAAGTCACTGATCATCAGAAAGATGCAAATAAAAACGACAATGAGGTGTCACCTCACACCTGTCAGAATGGCTACCATCAACAAATCAACAAATGACAGGTGCTGGCGAGGATGTGGAGAAAAGGGATCCCTAGTACACTGCTGGTGGGAATGCAGACTGGTGCAGCCATTATGGAAAACAGTATGTTGTAACCTCAAAATTTTAAATATGGAACTGCCATTTGATCCAGTGATCCCACTTCTAGGAATATATCCTCAGAAACCTGAAACACCAATCAGAAAGAATGAATGCACCCTTATGTTCATAGCAGCACAATTTATAAGAGCTGAGATCTGGAAACAGCCCAAGTGCCCATCAGTAGATGAGTGGATAAAAAAAGTTGTGGAACATTTACACTATGGAATACTATGCAGCAGTAAAAAAGAATCTCTTACCCTTTGAGACAGCATGGAGGGACTTAGAGAGTATCATGCTAAGTGAAATAAGTCAGTCAGAGAAAGAGACAAGTATCACTTGAGCTCACTTATATGTAGAATCTAAGTAACAAAATAAACTGATGAACAGAGTGGATCCAGAGACATGGAAGTACAGAAAAGACTGTAGAATCTTGGAGAGAAGGCAGCAGAAGGTGGGTGGCTGGGAGGTAATCAACCAAAGACCTTATATGCATATATCCATAACCCATGGACAGACAATAGGGTGGTGAAGGCCCAGGGTGGGGGGGCGGGGACGGGCTGGAGGGGATCAATGGGGGAAAAAGGAGGACATGTGTAATACTTTCAACAATAAAGAATATTTTTTTAAATAGATCCCAAAACAAATAAATCTGTTGAAGTGATATTTCCATGTTGTTATTCTCCAGTGAAGAGTCAAATTGGCAAAGATAAGCCATGCTTCTTGGGAAAGATGAAATCAAAGGTAACATCTAATTTTACTTCTCTCTGGTTATACGAATCTCAACTTATCCATGCTGAGAACAGATGGCAAAAGAAACTGTTCCAGAATTCAGCTGTGGTAGTATAAACATGGTGGTCAACAGGAAATAAGTATTGTTCATCTTAATCTTTTCCTAGAAACAGGACCTGGAGTGTTATGGAGTGAAAAGGAGGAAGCAAGTGTAGAAGGATTTTTCTTTGGCAAGGGCTGAGGGCAAAGGAGAAAAATGAATTTAACAGAAAAAGCCTATTTATTCTAGAAAAGCAATAGAGTATGTTGGGAATACCTCAAATAATTTTAATACTTTTTATATTTTTTTATTGATTTCAAAGAGGAAGGGGGAGGGAGAGAGAGATAGAAACACCAATGATGAGAGAGAATCATCGACTGGCGCCTCCTGCACGCCCTCTACTGGGGATTGAGCCCGCAACCCAGGCATGTGACCCGACCGGAATCGAACCTGGGACCTTTCAGTCTGCAGGACAATGCTGTCTGTATCCACTGAGCCAAACCAGCCAGGACAATTTTAATATTTCTGAAAAAAGAATTTTTGGAAAGGCTAATGGTAATAAAAATACAGCACTTTTTATTTGGGTGTCAAATGTTTTTTTTTAGACTCAAATCCCAAAATAAACATACCATTCTCACAACAAGCTAACAGGAAGAAAGTAATAATCATTTTGGAAGAAATAGTGTATGCTATTAGGAAAAAATATTATTTTGTGTAACTTTTCATGCTTTGATTTCACTGATTTTGAGAGCAGTACTTCTCCTTCTTAGAGATCTAAAGTGCCTATTTGGTTGTTCTTTATTAAGGATATGAAGTAAAAGAGGCCCTTCCTAATCTCTCAGTATATATATATTTTTTAAATATATTTTTATTGATTTCAGAGAGGAAGGGAGAGGGAGAGAGAGATAGAAACATCAATGATGAGAGAGAGAATCTTCATTGATCGGCTGCCTCCTGCACGCCCCACACCCGGGATGGAGCCGCAACCCTAGCATGTGCCCTTAACCAGAATCAAACCCAGACCCTTCAGTCCGCAGGTGGACACTCTATCCAGTGAGCCAAACTAGCTAGGGCTCTCAGTATATTTTTATCTAATAAACTTTATGCTTTAGTGCTCTTGGAAGAATTCATTTTTCTAGGCTTCAAAAGAAGCAAACATCTTTAGTGTACCCTCAAGTGAATAAGACTTTATTTCATTAGAAGAAAAAATAATCCAATATAAAAAGCTAATGCTGTCAGCAAGACACACCCTCACTTTCATTCTCCACATACTGTCTGCTCTGATTTATGATGCCAATACTTTTGGCTATATGTCACACCACCCTTTGTCCTCCCAAGTATTAGATCTTTCCGTGTGAGGCCCGGATCAACCCTTGGCTAACATGGCAGCTTAGTCAAACTAGAACCAAATACCAAGTTGTGGTTCAATCTACATTAAGGGCTTTTTAGTTTCTCAATTCTGTGTCAGAAATCCAACTGGGTATGAATGGCAGATAAGTCATGACCTTCACTGATCAACCACTTCATTTCCTAGTCTAGCCATCAGTTCAGTTCGGGTAAGGGCTTATTTCTCTATCTTGCAGATCTAAAAGATCTTGAACCCAGCTTTCTGTGTAGATGCATCAAGTAGGCAGCCCTTGCTCACCACCCCTGATTTGCTTTATTTGTGTTTACAAAGAATTACAATCTCTCGCTTCTAAAGTAATGTAAGCTTACTGTAAGAGCAGAAGTTGAAGGGGCAGGGCTCAACATCAGCTCCAACACACTATCACTTCTTGCCAAATATGCCAGGTGGGGTGTGTTCAGAGTCTGCCAGGACGCCGATAAGGGGGCACGGCTGGCCCTCAGAATTCAGCTCAACATCACGAAGGCCTTCTCTAGGTAACCAATTTAATCATCGTTTAATAGTAAAAACCTAGGTGAGTGTTTTAGGAAAGAGGACTACAGAGACAACTCTTGAGATTTCTAGATCTGTCTATAAACCATTCATAGTGGCTGGACAGATTCAAATGAATCTCATCCTTTAATAAACAGAAATTTCATTTCCAGGCAAGAGGGTCAAAGTGAAAGGTTTTAATTTAGTGTATTTAGTTGTTTCACCCCTTCCCCACCTGGTTAATAAGTCACAGAAAATCATCACAGTATTTTTACATATTTTTACTTTACGTTGCCTGACTTAAATTGTGCCAACGCAAGAAATGTTTCATTGCCAAGGACATCATATGTACCTACTTAGTAACATAGCTTAACAGATAAACTACTGCTCAGTGTGTTTAAGAGACAAAAATTCAAAGCTATGCAATGTCAATCACTAATCTTTTTATTCCTCTGATTTCCTAGCCTTTAAAACAAAAACAGAATGACCCATACCTAGATACCTCTCAGAAATGTGAATAAAGAAGGTACATGCCTAGTGTGCCCATTCTCTCTCATATGCTGGTGTTTTCGTTCAATTTACAAATATTCAGTAAACAGCCCTAGCTGGTTTGGTTCAGTGGATACCGCTGGCCTGTGGTCTGCAGCGTCCCGGTTCAATTCTGGTCAAGGGCACATGTCCGGGTTGCGGGCTTGGTCCCAGTAGGGGGGGCATGCAGGAGGCAGCCAATCCATGATTCTCTCTCATCATTGATGTTTCTCTCTCTTCTCCCTCTCCCTTCCTCTCTGAAATCAATAAAAATATATTTTTTAAAAAACCCACAAATATTCAGTAAACATACTACACTGTGGGTAGTAAGAAGGAGGAGGAGCTCTCATCCTCAAATGCACGTGCAGTTATGGGGAAATTGAGAATTTTTCCCATTTAGAAGCTTTTTGTTTTGTTTTGTTTTTAATTTACAGAATGCCTCACTTTTAAAATATATCAGAGTAAATGCCATAGTTTCAAAATGACTTGGAAACAAGAAAATCATCAATAAACATTAGACATCTATTTAGTTTGGGTCACATTAAGCCCCTTAAAAGTAAAAACATGGAAAAACAAAAAATAACCCAAAACAAGATCACTAGGTACAACCCTTGCTAGCCTAGGAGTTTAAATGAACTATTTAAACATATTATTCACTATCATCTTCCTAAGTAATGAAAAGCCTAAGACTAGCAGGGCTGGAACAGAAGCATCTAAAGAGAAAACTTACTATGTTATATGCGTGAATTATTGTCACTGAATATTACATTACATAGAAAAGTAAAAGCTTGTAATTATGCTTTTTGGGGGTAGATTTTACTTCATGAAGTTGCTGAGGATTTTTTTTTTTTTTAGATAGTATAGCACTATACAGTTTCTATACAAACAGAAGCTACACTTAATGGAAAGGCTATATTTGAGCTGGACTTTACTTCATGATTTGTTTCTACTATTTACTTGCATTCATTCAAATGTTAGAGAGAATAACAATGAGAAGCTGATGAAAGGATGAGAGGAAATGGTGAGGACCATCATAAATCTCTGAGCTGCCAAATTATGACTTAGAGCAAGAACACCCATCTCTCCTCCATTACCTGGAAGCAGGTTTATAAAATTCTCAAAACAGGCCTGGACAGTGTGGCTCAGTGGTTGAGCGTCAACCTATGAACCAGGAGGCCACGACTGGATTTTTCCTTCTCAGAGACTGAAACTTCGTTTGTCTTTTGAAGGAAAAGAAACTGGGCTGTAATATGAAAAAGCACATGAAGCACCTCTGACTAGAACCACATCAGTACGCTTATCATAAAGAAGAGAAATACAGCTTTTTTTCATTAAAAAAACAACACTCTGCTTTTGAAGGATTCTCTAAAACATTGAAAAAAGCTTTTAGACCATAATAAGGAAAAGCAAAGCTCTTATATAAAGAAAACGCATTTCACGAAGAAACAAACATATAGAAAAAGATTGTCTGAAGCAAATGGAAGACCAGAGGCCTCAGAGCTGGGCAGGAAATGGCATAGCCATGTAACAAAAAATGTCTCGGTTCTATTTAGGCACTTGAAAATACAAGAAGCAAAGGGAAAAGATTTCAACTATCAACCCGAGTTTTAAACACACAGAGCATAACTTTAATTGACCCTCAAAAACCCAACAGCAGAAACTGGTGTGTTGCTCGATGAGCGAGACCTTGTCTGCAATGAAGGAAACCTCAGAATTTCTACAAGACAGTCAGTTGTTAAAAGGCTGGAAGCATCATGGTTTTCCTTTAGCAAACATCCGTGACAAGGATGAAGTCTTTGTGTTAGCCCGGACCAAAACAGAATGACAACTCCATGGAAACAAACAGGAGGATTTCATAAGAGCTAAGAACCTGACTAGATAGCCCCTGACCAGTATCTACCAATCCCGTGTTAAAACTATGCTGATCTCTCTACCAAAGTTATTTCGACAGCTCTAAAGTTCCAAGCGCGAGCACACAGCTTCAGGACAGTCAAGGGGCAATTTAAGAACAGGTGAGGAATTCTTACCCGGTACCTTTCTAGGCAAATGGATATTTTGTCAAACTTGTACTATTTCCCTAAACTCTAACCATGCTACTTGAGAGAAAAGGCTCTGAAATTAACCCACCTACAGACTGTTTTTATCATCTCTTTCATAGAAAAACATTATTATACTATTAAAAAAGTGCCAGTTTCTTGTCTTTCATATTTCCCCAAAGGTGGCTTTTCCTTGAGGTTCAACAACGACTGCTGAACAGAGATAAACTGCGTTATTTTAAGAAACTACAACCAGATCCTTTCATGTGTCAAAGCAAAATCCCAATATAAATTCTAAACTTTAGACTATATCTCCATGTCCTGCCCCCCCTCGGATCCACCTGCTTGCTAATAATATTACAGAAATATAACTTTTTAAATGTGAAGGGTAATTTTAATCCCATCAGCCAACTTTTGCCAAAATGCAATATGTGCAAGGCAGAATTAATAATGGTTGTTCTTGTCCTGGCTGGTTTGGCTCAGTGGATAGAGCGCCGGCCTGCGGACTGAAAGGTCCCAGGTTCGATTCCGGTCAAGGGCATGTACCATGGTTGCAGGCACATCCCCAGTAGGGAGTGTGCAGGAGGCAGCTGATCGATGTTTCTCTCTCATCGATGTTTCTAACTCTCTATCCCTCTTCCTTCCTCTCTGTAAAATATCAATAAAATATATATATTTTAAAAAAATAATGGTTGTTCTTTTTTCTGTTCAGAGACTGAACAGAGACGGGGCGGGGGGGGGGGGGGTGCGGGGGGGTTGGGACCAGAGTGTTACTCAAATGCTCCTATTAAAACCAGGGAACAATACCTGAATCTCAAATTATTTTGAGTCATCACTACAAAACTACTCTCCACCATGGTATTTGCTGGTTATTTCAAGTCCTATCTCAGTTTCAAACACTGCAGATATTAAGAATTTGAGCCTATACAAATAAAAATGAGGTTCCAAACAAAGAGAAACGCTGCCCTACAGAACAAATATTTATTCTATATTTAAGTAAGCATAAGATTAAGGATGTTCCAAATGGAATTTTAAAAAATATATAATGTGTCACTCCATTTCATCACATGGGTAAAGATTTCTCCTCTTACATTATGTGTATGGTTATCACAGAGATGGATGGTATCGCCAACAAAAAGCTATGCAGTCAGATTTCTCAACATTCAAATAATTTTTTAAATGTGCCAAAATGAGACCTAATAAGTCCAAGAGATCTGATTTCTAAAGATTCTTGGATTATAAACAGAATGTTGAAAGGTGTGACATTTGTGTCACTTGGCTCAGTCACTGACATTTCTTTATCTTTAAATAGGGAGTGGACACTTCATGATCCTGACTAGTATGCAAACTATGTCCCTCAAACCTGTAAACACCACGGTAAACTAACAGCTTTTGGTCGTCTATATGTATTGTATCATATAAACTCAACTACATTTTGACTCAATTTAAAAAATCAGGACAAGCCCTGACCGGTTTGACTCAGTGGATAGAGTGTCAGCCTGCGGACTGAAAGGTCCCAGGTTTGATTCCGGTCAAGGGCATGTACCTTCGTTGCGGGCACATCCCCAGTAGGAGGTGTGCAGGAGACAGCTGATCGATGTTTCTCTCTCATCGATGTATCAAACTCTCTATCCCTCTCCCTTCCTCTCTGTAAAAAATCAGTAAAATATATATTTTTAAAAATAAATAAATAAAATAAAAAATCAGGACAAGATGACTCTAATTCCAAAGACTAGCCCAAGATCACTAAAATTATAAGGGTCACTGCATGTGCACTAAATTGCATCAAAATGGGAAGGATAAGTAATATCATTCCTATACTTTTCAAAAGCTGAATGTCATGATAAAAATGACAAAAGCCCCACTGCTTCTCACTAGATCTTTTCCTTCTCTTAGCCAATAAAATAATATATAAATACTGCCACGATATATTCAAATATTTATGCATACGGCTAACTACCAAGAAGTTTTAAGTTCCTTCAGCTTTGCTGAACTGAGGGTCTAGCAGTGTGTTAAGTGGTATAAAGTATCTACATAACTCAGTACAAATGTGCATCCTATGTCTAAATCACAGGCTAGGAAAAAACTGAGCTACTTGTGTTTAAAAACCAGCATGCCAATTTTAATCATATTATTTCTAGAAAAGGATGTTTCATTCATCTGCTACTCCACCCAAAATAAATGTAGACTTTAAGACACAGGAGCTATTGGTTTTTGAGAGCCTACTATGTGCCAAACACTGTATTAGATATTTTGCATCTGTACTTCTCAAATTATCTATGGTGAAGAACCAGTTGAGTTTCTTTCTGATCCACTGCAGAACAAAACTTTTGTAAAATAGAATGAAATCAATTATTACAAAAATAAAGTGAAGGGCTAGCTGGTTTGGCTCGGTGGATAGAGCATCGGCCTGTGGACTCAAGGGTCCTGGGTTCGATTCCGGTCAAGGGCACATGCCCAGGTTGCGGGCTCGATCCCCAGTAGGGGGTGTGCAGGAGGCAGCCAATCAATGATTCTCTCTCATTATTGATGTTTCTATCTCTCTCTCCCTCTCCCTTCCTCTCTGATAGCAATAAAAATACATTTTAAAAAATAAAGTGAAAAAAGGACACAAACTATAAGTCCAAAGTTTTATAATTAAGTTCAGCAGGTATAAAATTAGTCTAGCAACTGTGATGAATTTCTAAATGCTTACTACTCTCCATTTCTGTGCTTATCTTGTCATTACAGGCAACAGACAGTTCATGGTATATGGAGCCATGCTCTATTTAGCTTACCAAAGTAATTTTAAAAGTCTCCAAATTCTTAGTAGTGACAACAGGCTAAGCCGTGGTCGGCAAACTGCGGTTGGCCCCTTGAGTGTGGCTCTTCCTAAGCCTTAGGAGTACCCTAATTAAGTTAATAACAATGTACCTACCTATATAGTTTAAGTTTAAAAAATTTGGCTCTCAAAAGAAATTTCAATCGTTGTACTGTTGATATTTGGCTCTGTTGACTCATGAGTTTGCCAACCACTGGAAAGGAACTCAATGTCTTTTTAAAAAAATATATATTTTTATTGATTTCAGAGAGGAAGGGAGAGGGAGAAAGAGAGAAACATCAATGATGAGAGAGAATCACTGATGGGCTGCCTCCTGCTCACCCACTACTGGGGACCAAGCCCACAACCTGGGCAAGTGCCCTGACCAGGAATCGAACTGTGACTTCCTGGTTCATAGGTCGAAGCTCAACCACTGAGCCACACAAGTTGGGCGGAACTCAGTGCTTTTTGGAAAAAAAAGCTGGATTAATTACAGATTTAACTTTTCCCATCCAAGTTCACACACCCTCGGAATTCTATCCAGGGAGCCTATGGATCCTTAGTCCGATTCAGAACCTCTGAGAGAAAGGAAATGCTGCTTTAAGCTCATCCAAAAAGTGCTTTCTTCAAAGTTCCCCAAATGTATTTTTACCTCTCTACCCATTTTCTTTAATGTTTTTATCATGGACATGGGCAATAGGGCAGTGAAGACCTGGATGGACAGCTAGGGACTGGGAGGAGAGAGGTAAAGGGTGAAAATAGGAGATATCTATAATACTATCAACAATAAAAGATACATTTTTAAAATGTTTTTATTTATTTTAGAGAGAGAAAGCAACAGAAAGGGAGAGAGAGAGAAACAGAGAAACATCGATGTGAGAGAAACATCAATGAGTTGCCTCTTGACCCAGGGATTGAACCCACAACCTGGGCATGTGCCCTGACTGGGAATCGAACCGTCGACCTTTTGGTGCATGGGATGATGCTCAAAAAACCGAGCCACACTAGGCAAGGCCATTTTGCTCCTTTCTAAAGTAAATAAACCAGTTGATGTCTTTCAGCTACACCACACCTAGATGATCAGGAAGGAATCAGTATCATGAAATAAAGAAGGTAATTCTATTATGTACCACTGTTTTGATGAAAATGCATTGACACAAAGTATCCTTTAACATTCTTAATTATTTTATGTCAACAGTAAAGGAAAGCAAACATATCAATAGAGATAGGAGGTCCAGGTTTGCTACAGAGCACAAAGCAAACAGGATCAGATGTGTTACAAATACTAGTACAAGCTAAACGTTAATATTTTGTTGGTGTAAAACCACTACTTGAATGCTACATCTGTAGTTATTAGCATTACTAAACCTATAATTTGCACAAAACAATTTGCAAATGACGAATCTCCTTACTGTTAATCTAACATTGCTATACACTGTGCTATGACCTAGTAATTCAGTCAACTGCGGGTTTCAGCAAAAACACTAGGGATTCAAGTGTGTACTCCAGGTATCCCATTGTGGAACATTAATTATTCCACAATTGTGCTTAATAGCACTTTAGAAACTCAAAGCTCCACACAAATATTCTACATCATCTGGAGAGGAGTCATTTAGCACTATAAACATCCCTTTAAATTATAAACTGTCAATAGTACCGGGTTGCAGAAACACACTTTAATAATTACTACAAATTTAAATTTATCAAATTTCATCAAACAAATAACACTCTAAATGCTAAAAATCTTTTAGCCTCCTATAAGCTTAAATATCTTTAAAACAGATGTTTAAAAAAAGCAGTAATGTGCAGCAAAACAATTATATTATATCCATAAATTACTATACAACCATTAAAAATTGTTTTTAAGTTACTTGACAAAATGGTTCCAATAAGTGATTAAAGAATACAAAACTGCATAGAGCATATAATCCCAATTATATATGAAGAAAATAGAACCTGAAACTAATATAAAATAACTAGAGGCCCAGTGTAAGAATCTGTGCATGTGTGGGGTCCGCCCACCCCATTGGGGGAGGATAGGGCCGGGGCAGAGGGGGAGGGGCCGCAGGTTGGCTCTGCCCCCTGGTCAAACTCCCAGTTGAACTCTTGGTCAAGTGGACTATTTGCATATTAGCCTTTTATTATATAGGACTAGTGGCCTGGTGCATGGATTCATGCACATTGAAAGGAAATTAATTAGAAGAAATCCTATATAATAAAAGCCTAATATGCAAATTGTCCCCTTGACCGGGAGATCATGATAAATGTTTAAACTTATTCTAATATCTCCCTGTATACCACATTAAGAGTAAAAACACTTTCAGAGTGCTTGACTAATTTCCCTAGTAATGAAGTATTTACAACTTTAACTTTAACGCCACACACTCTTCGAACTCGAGAGAAAGCAACATGTCCATGTCTGAAAAGGGTTCAGGTAGGAATATTCCTACTCTGTCTAGAGTTTGTCCTTGTGATTTTTTAATAGTCATTCCAAATGCTGGCATCATGGGAAACTATCTTTGAATTAATTTAAATGGGAGGCCAGTGTCAGACGGGGACAAATCAATTCTTGGAATCAGAACAACCTCTCCTTCTGCAGATCCTGTTAATACTTCGGCTTTGATTATGTTAGGTCGTAATCTTTTGATAATAAATCTAGTACCATTACAAAGACCCCACTTTTTATTATTAAAATTTCTCAGTAGCATGATGATTGCACCTACTTTCAATTTTAATTTATGACACTGCATTCCCGAAGGACTAAATTGCTAGTGCGCGTCATATGTACCGGCCGGTCGGTTGGGTTGGTCACTTAACCTTTTATATATATATATACTGAATGTCAACTGTCACAATAAAAACATTTTTTAATTTAAAGAGAAAAAATAGTAAAAACTAATTAATATAGTAAAAAAAAATAATTAAGTTTTGCATAGTAAAAATTTAAAATGGTTACCCATGACCCAACAATTCTTCTCAAGAACTACTCTAGAGCAGCAGTCACCAACCTTTCGGACCTCACGGACCACCAGTGGTCCACGAACCACCAGTTGGCAACTGCTACTCTAGAGAACCACTCCCGTGAATGCACAAATAGGCATGCAAGGATATGCACTAAAGGACCTTTTCTAACAGTGAAAAACTGAAACCAACCAAGATGTCCTAATCCCTGGAACCTATGGATGTGACTGCAGTGCAATCAAAGAATATTTCTTTTCCCTCTTATACTTTTAGGTATTTTCTCTATTTTCTGCAACATTTATACATTACTTCTTTAAAATCAAAAAAGTTTTGCATAGCCCTGGCCAGTGTGGCTCAGTTGATTGGGCATCATCCTATGTACTGAAGGGTTGCTGGTTCGATTCCCAGTGGGGGCACATGCCCAGGATCCAGGGTCGATGCCCAGGTTCCAGGCTCAATCCCAGGTCAGGGGTGTGCAGAAGGTAGCTGACTGAATCGATGTTGTGCTCACACATCGATGTTGGTTTTTTTTAAATATTTTATTGATTTTTTACAGAGAGGAAGGGAGAGAGATAGAGTGTTAGAAACATCGATGAGAGAGAAACATCGATCAGCTGCCTCCTGCACATCTCCTACTGGGGATGTGCCCGCAACCCAGGTACATGAATCGAACCTGGGACCCTTCAGTCCGCAGGCCGACGCTCTATCTACTGAGCCAAACCGGTTTCGGCCACATCGATGTTTTTCTCTCTCTCCTCCCTTCCTCTCTCACTAAAAATCAATAAAAATATTTTATTTTTAAAATTTCCTTTTTTTCTAAATATATATATATTTTTATTTCAGAGAGGAAGAGAAACATCAATAATGAGAAAGAGCCCTAACAGGTTTGGCTCAGTGGATAGAGTGTCGGCCTGCGGACTGAAGGGTCCCAGGTTCGATTCCTGTCAAGGGCATGTACCTTGGTTGCGGGCACATCCCCAGTAGGAGATGTGCAGGAGGAGCTGATCGATGTTTCTCTCTCATCGATGTTTCTAACTCTCTGTAAAAAATCAATAAAATATATTTTAAAAAAATAAATAAATAAAAATAAAAAATGAAAAAAAAAATAATGAGAAAGAATCATTGATTGGCTGCCTCCTACATGCTCATATTGGAGATTGAGCCCACAACCTGGTCATGTGCCCCAACCGGGAATCAACTGTAACCTCCTAATTCACAGGTTGACGCTCAACCACTGAGCCACACCAGCTGGGCTAAATTATTATTTTTTTAAGTTTTGCATAGCATTAAAATACAATCAATTTAATATCAATTATTTTCCATATAGGTCAAAAACACAAAATTACTCCTCATATTGGCATGTAAAAGAGAAGATTTAAGAGGATCTGAGTTGAAATAGTCTGTGTAACAACTGCTGTACTAGTACACTCTGAACACACTCTAGGGGCCAGTGCATCTCTTCCCAGAGTGGGCAGCTCCCTCGCTCTGCGGGCCTCTGGCAGCATCCCCAGACCATCAGAATAAGAAGCTGTTGCTCCCTCCTGTCTATATATGGACATGGTCTGTATTAACTGGATTACTGACCAAAATGAGTATATGCCAGGAGTCCAAGGAGATCACACCACAAGAGAAGTGCTCTGCAGGGATGTGATAACAGCTAGGCAGCAGGAACAGAAAACTCTGGCTCCTTTCGGCTGACCATGGTTCAGCCTGCATTTCCAGGTGCCCAATTACACCCATTGGACTCATTTTTGGATTGCAAGCTACTGGCTTAAACAAATAAGAAATTTTTTTTTAATATTTTTTATTGATTTTTAACGGAGAGGAAAGGAGAGAGATAGAGAGCTAGAAACATCGATGAGAGAGAAACATCGACCAGCTGCCTCCCGCACACCTCCCACTGGGGATGTGCCCGCAACCCAGGTACATGCCCTTGACCGGAATCGAACCTGGGACCTTTCAGTCCGCAGGCCGACGCTCTATCCACTGAGCCAAACCGGTTTCGGCAACAAATAAGAAATTTAAGCAAATCCATGAATTCTAAAGTTATCTCTATGGGGAATTGAGGAAAAGAGGTTCTATCAAGCAATGTTACTTGGGAGTCTGAACTGGTATGGTCATTTGGAGAGCAACTGGGCAGTATCTATTAAAATTTAAAATGGTCACCCATGACCCAATATTTCTACTTCTCAGGAACTACTCTAGAGAAATACCCCCATGTGTGCACAAACAAGCATTCAAGAATATGCACTAAAGGACCATTTTTAATAGTGAAAAACTGAAACCAACCAAAACACTTGCTATGGTAGTCTGAAGAATCCCTGAAAGATGTTCTAATCCCTGGAGCTCATGGATGTGACTGTAGATGGCAAAGGAGACTTTGCAGATGTGATTAAATTAAGGATCTCGAGATGGAGAAAGCCTGGATTATTGGGCTCTAAATATAATCACAAGGGTCCTTGGGAAAAGGATGTGGGAGGAGTCAGTGAGAGAAGGAATGAGGACAGATCATAAAATAGGGTGATGGATTTTGAAGATGGAGGAAAGAGCCACAAGCCAAGGAATACAGGAGGGCACGAGAGCTGTGAAGAGGCAAGGGAGCAGTTCTCCCCTAGCGTCTCCAGGAGGAACCAGATCTGCCAACACCTCACAGGAACGTAATGTGAATCATTGCTGACTTCTGATCTCCAAAAATGTAGAAGAATAAGTTGGTGTTATTTTAAGTCATTAAGTTGTTGATAATTTGCCAGCACAGCAACAGGAAACCAAGAGGCCCATCAATAGGACAATGGCTAAATAAACTATGGTATTTCTGGAGTCTTGTGCAACACTTAAAAAATGTGGTAGATCTATACATAAAGACATAGAAAAACCAAAACAGAGCATTGAGTTTTTTAAAGAAGCAAGTTACAGAAAGACAGGTCTAGCATCTCAAAGTGTCATGTACATACACACACATAAACATACATATTCAAAAATAGTCTTGAAGAATATACAAATAATTTTCTCCCCGATTTAACTGGGGTGGGGAATAGATGGAGACCAGGAGTTGGGATGGTAGTCAAAAGGGAACTTCAGTTTCATCTGTTACTTCCATTTTTTTTAATGTATTTCTTTATTTATTTCAGAGAGGAAGAGGGAAGGAGAGAGATAGAAACATGAGTGATAAGAGAGAATCATTGATAGGCTGCCTCCTGCACGTCCCCTACTGGGGATCAAGCCCGCAACACAGGCATGCACCCTTGGCCGGAATCGAACCCGGGACCCTTCAGTCCACAGACCGACGCTCTATCCACTGAGCCAAGCCGGCCAGGGGTGTTACTTCCATTTTTTAAGAATGTATTCCTGTATTAGTTTCTAAAAATGTAATAGATACATAAGGCATGTTTAAAATGTATGATCAAAGTAAAAGTTTCACAATTTCTTCTGTCTTCTCTCCTTCTAAAATAACTATGCATTTGTCCCATAGTTGATCACCTGCTGTTATTTACATGTCTACAACTATTAACTAAACAGCTTGCAAAGCAGATCACACTCCTTGCTTTCACCCAACAACCGCCATTGTAAAACAAGATGGGAAGAGGGAGGAGCGGGGAGGAGAAAGCATAGGGCATTTTCAAGAATTGACAGTTCTTCCATAATTATCACCACAAATACCTTATGACTTGGGAAAGAACAGGTGGATGACAATCTACCCAGTAGTCCTGGCCAACAGGTAGTATTTTGTGACAGTCAATATGGAAGCCAAGAAGACAGATAATAATCAAAACTGATTTATTTAGCAAGACCTTAGACATACAATTGGAGGAAAAGTGAAGTGAAGACTATCTATTATCTATCTAGCCATATTGCAAATAAATTGAGAAGGAAGAAAATCCCAGAAGGATCTCTCTCTCGTTCTCTCTCTTTCATACACACACACACACACACACACACACACACACCACCACCACCACCACCACCACTACCTCCATCACCCACTACTAGAGAAAAAAAAAGCTGTTGATGGGATCGTTTGCTTTCATATACAATAAGCACTGACTGAAAGAGCATAAACTAACTTTCAGCAACAGAGCACCATATAGAGAGTCCACACACTGAGCATACACAATCACATTCCTCCACAGCTAATCCTGACATTAACCCTATTACTCTCCACCTCTTAGAGGTGAAGAGGCAGCCTAGCAAATGGTTTTAGATAGAGCCTGCACCCTGGACCGGACTCAGGTCTCTTTCAGTCTGTTTTGCTACTAAGAGTATGACCTTTGTCAAATCACTCCACTTCTGTGCCACAGTTTCCTCATTTGTAAAATAAGGATAATAGTACCATCCTCATACTCAAAGTTTTTGTGAGGACCGAATGAGTTAATGCACGGGAAGTGCTTAGCACTGAGTCTGGCACACAATGTGCTGACACTGTTGTCATGGCCATGGTAGAGACGGTGACAATAATGACAAAGAAGCTGCAGTGGGAGAGGAAACCAAGGATTACTAAAGGTATGGAATTTGCCCAGTTACACAGCTAGTGAGGGGCAGAGCTACAATTTCAACTCCAATCTGGCTCTTTAAACCTGACTTTGACCTCCTGACAATACTGCCTCCCACAGTCCTCAGATACTTCATTCTAACTTGACAGCTGGCCAGCCAAGCCTCAGAGCTTTCATTTTTCTAAATATATTTTATTGATTTTTTACAGAGAGGAAGGGAGAGGGATAGAGAGTTAGAAACATCGATGAGAGAGAAACATCGATCAGCTGCCTCCTGCACACTCCCTACTGGGGATGTGCCAGCAACCAAGGTACATGCCCTTGACCAGACTGGAACCTGGGACCCTTGAGTCCGCAGACTGACGCTCTATCCACTGAGCCAAACCAGTTAGGGCACCAAATCTCCTTTCTTTACATGGCAAAAAACAACAACAAAAAACAAGCAAACAAACAAACAAGAAAAAAACAGAAAGCCCTGCTGAGCCTTTTTTCCTTTCCTAAATATCAGTAAAGCATTCTGGGCCTGCGAGGGTTTTGTTTGTTTTATTGAGGTATAACTGGCATAAAATAAATCGTACACATATAAAGTGTACAATTTGGTAAATTTTGACACATGAAACATATAACCATAGAACCATGAAACCATCACCACAATCAAAATAGGAAACCTACCCATCACCCTGAAAGTCTCCTCATGCTCCTTTGCAATCCCTTCAAAGATCCCTTCCTACCTGCTTCCATCTTCAGTCAACACTGATCAGCTTTCTGTCACTATAGATTAGTTTGCATTTCCTATAATTTCCATATACATGAAATCTTACAGTGTTTGACTGGGTTCTTGCACTCACCATAAATCTATGTTGTGAATATCAACAGTTCGTTTTATTGCTGAGTGGTACCATATGGATATACCACACTTGTTTATCCACTCACCTTTTGGTGAACAGTTTTGGGCAAACAGAAATAAAGCTGCCATGAACATTCATGTTCAAGTCCTTTAATAGTGTGTGTGGCGGAGGCAGGGGAAGGTGTGCTTATAAACACACATGATGAAAAATGAGAAACACTAACCAAAATGCCTGGGTTCAAAATTAATCTAATTTTTACTATGAGGTAAAGAATATCTTGGCCACATTGAGCAAGTCAATTAGTATATCTGTCAACATCCATATGTATGATGCCTGTCCCCACCTGGAATTTGTAAAGAAAAATGCGATAGAAAGCAGAAACTTTCACAAATGAGCTATTGTGTTGCTTTTCCCTTATAAAGTCTTCATTTAAAAAAAAAAAAGACTAATGTTCTATAAAATATAATGCAAAATTCAATATTTGAGTGGGCATTTTTGAGCTAGTTATTTTTTTATTTCTTTTAAATTTATATTTATTTCAACACTTAAAAATAATTTCCTACATGCTTTTTGCTTTTGCCAGCAATGTAAAATTAAATACAGGTAACTATTTTTAAGGCCAAGAAAAAAACCTCACTCTTAATTCACACCAAGTAAGCCCAAGTCCTTATCTACAAGGCCCTACCTGACCTGCATCACCGATACCCCATCTTCTATCGCTATCCTCTTCCCTCTGCTTACTGGGCTCGGAGCTCCAAGCTAAGGATGCTAAGGATGCTTCCCTCTCAGGGACTTGGCTTGCTGTCCTGTCTGGAATGAGCTTTCCCCAGTAGCCATATGGCACTCTCTCACTTCCTTCAGGTCCCTGCTCAAATGCCATCCTGGGCTTGCCTTTCCTACCCACACTCACTGTAAAACAGCTATACTTTTCTCCACCACACTTATCATTTGACATTTATGTAGAGTATATGTATATTGTATATTTGATTACTTGTTATTGTCTATATCCTCCCACTAAAATAAAAGCATTAGTGTGTGTATGTCTGTTTTTGTTAATCCTCGCCCGAGGATATTTTTCCATTGATTTTTAGGAGTGGACGAGAGAGGGAAAGACAGAGAGAAATATCGATATCAAAGAAACACATCGATTGGTTGCCTCCTGCACACGCCCCAACCAGGGCCGGGGAGGAGCCTGCAACCTAGATACATGCCCTTGACTGGACTCGAACCCAGGACCCTTTGGTCCGCAGCTAATACTCTATCCACTGAGCCAAACCAGCTAGGACTAAGAATTTTTTTATCCCCTGCTATGCCCCCACACTGCAGAGAGAGGGCCCATCCCACTCCTGAATTCCACAAATACTCATTGAATAAATTTGTTGATTAAACACTATTTGATTTAAAAAACAAAAACAAAGACAAAACACCTTCCTTTAGCTCTGGCCGGTTTGGCTCAGTGGATAGAGTGTGAGCCTGTGGTTTGATTCAGGTCAGGGGCACATGCCTGGGTTGCGGGCTCGATCCCCACAGCCGATCAGTGATTCTCTCTCATCATTGATGCTTCTGTCTCTCTCTCTCCCTCTCCCTTTCTCTGAAATCAATAAATATATATATATATTTATAATATATATATATTATAAAGGAAGGTGTTTTGTTTTATATATATACATATATATATAAAACAAAACACCTTCCTTTATAATTTACTGGGGAAAAACTCTTAATTCAAAAGCTCATCTTTTGCTTAAATTAAAATGCTAAGTTAATGCTGATCTACTTCTCAGGATGGGTTCTTTTTTCATATTGACATTTAACTTTGAGCAGCACTTACAGAGTGAAAAGAACAGTGGAATTCAAAGGCAGGAAAGCAAGGGTCTAATCCTTTGCTCTTCCTTAACTAGCTACACTACAGGGACCAAGTCATAATCTCTCCTAATCTCAGAAAATGAATGAAATTATTGCTAAGGATCTTCTTGCTCTAAAATTCTGCAACTGTATTTCAGCTAGTGCAGTCTTTTCTTTTCTTTTTTTAAATTTTTGTAAGAATTCACTTGAACCCTAACCACTTTGGCTCAGTGGCTAGAGCACTGGGCCTGTGGACTGAAGGGTCCCGGGTTCGATTCCAGTCAAGGGCATGTATGTAGGTTGCAGGCTTAATCCCCGGTCAGGGTGCATGTAGAAGGCAATCAATCAATGTATCTCTCTCACGTCGATGTTTCTCTCTTTGTGTCTCTCCCTCTCCCTTCCACTCTCTAAAAATCAATGGAAAAACATCCTCAGGTAAGAATTAACAACAAAAAAAAGAATTTATTTGAGACAGGCTGATGACAACTGCTGGGAAGCAAGATCACAAATGCTTGCTAATGCAGTCTTATACATTAAGGTTCACAACCATAAATTAGTTGGCTTAACTTGAGTCTCACCTCCCAAAATGCAAAATTGTTAACTGAAGAATTCTACAGAACTCTAAAACCCTGGTGAAAATTTGGCCATTGCCCCTGGCTGAGTAGCTCAGTTGGTTAGGGCATCAGTTGTGAGTTCATTCCCCGGTCAAGGCACATACAAGAATCAACCAATGAATGCATCAATAAGTGGAAAAACAAGTCTCTCTCTCTCTCTCTCTCTCTCTCTCTCTCTCTCTCCCCTCCCCTCTCTCTAAAATAAATTTTTTTAAAGTGGCTGTTTTTTTTAAAAAAAAAAATGGCCATTGTTCACCCAAATGTCCACTGGAAGGAGAGGCATGAAAGAGAGTAATTCACAGGGGTGGTAGCATTTCAAAAGTTAGTTTTTAAAAAGGTGATGGACCTCTAATCTTTCTCAAATGTGAAAAAATAATGTTATCAGAGCCCATTAATGGAGGAATGCATTAAAAAGTTGAGGTACATACTGTATGTACAATGGACTATTACTTGACCATAAAAAAGAATGAAATCTTACCATTTGCAAAAGCATGGATGGACCAAGAGGTATTATGCTCAGTGAAATAAATCAGACAGAGAAAAGTAAATACCATATGATTTCATTTATATGGGGAATCTACAAAACAAAACAGATACTGACTCAGATGCAGAGAACAGACTAAGGGCTCCCAGATGGAAGGGAGGTTTGGGGACTGGGTGAAAAAGGTGAAGAGATTGAGAAATACAAATTGGTAGTTACAAAATAGTCATGGGGCCTGGCCTGTGTGGCTCAGTGGTTGAGGGTCGACCTATGAACCAGGTCCTGATTTGATACCCGGTCAGGGCACATGCCCATATTTGAGGCTCAATCTCCAGTAGGGGGCGTGCAGGAGGCAGCCGATCAATGATTCTCTCTCATCATTGATGTTTCTATCTCTCTCCCTCTCCTTCCCTTTCTAAAGTCAATCCTCCTATATAACAAAAGGCTAATATGCAAATAGACCAAACAGTGGAACGACCAGTCGCTATGATGCGCACTGACCACCAGGGGGCAGACACTCAACACAGGAGCTGCCCACTGGTGGTCAGTGAGCTCCCACAGGGGGAGCACCACTCAGCCAGAAGCTGGGCTCACAGCTGGCGAGCCTCTCCTGCCTCTGAGGCAGTGCTAAGGACCCCTCAAAGGATGTCCCCTGAGGGGTCCCAGACTGTGAGAGGGCACAGGCTGGGCTGAAGGACCCCCCCCCCCAGTGCACAAATGTCATGCACCAGGCCTCTAGTAAAAATATATTTGTTTTAAAAAATAGTCACATGTAAGTTACAGCATATTACTTGCCTTTTCTGTACAATGGGTGCAATATTTACAATTGTTATCATGAGTAACAACTTGTAGCTACTAGGATCCTTTTGAGAATTTAGTAAGATGAGGCCAGACACAAAGGATACACTTAATCCATATTATCATAATTAAGTAATTAAATATGAACACACCCACACAAATACAACCTATTAGCTACAAAAACATTCTTAGCTACCCACTTCTCCTGATACTATGTAGCCTATATAACGTGTAAAGAAATAAAAACAGTTCTTTACAACTGCCAGTCATAAATGTTTATCACCCTTACACATATTGGTTTCTGAGAGGTCAAACCATAAAATTTTTAAGATGTTTTTTCTTCTTTAATCTCTCAGGCCAGAGATGTTCTTTCTTTTTAAAATCATTCTTCTGTGGAAACGGCTGACAAATTCATTCAACACATTTATACAGTAAACATTTTAGGAAAGCCAACTTAACAATTGAAGCATTTCTAACTACTACTCTTTTTAATCCTAAAACAATAAATAAATTGCATATATACATTTTTGGGACCTGTGAAGTTAGATTTGTCTCTAAGGAACAAAGAGCATCCACTTCCCATATCTCGTACAACAGAGCCAATTAAATTAAAAGATTCCACCATCACAGCATAGTACCTCTGAGTTTTCAAGCAGATAAGACACTCAGACACACCTTACTTTTTATAGAGCAAGCCCAAATGAGACACAATAAAACTATGATTCAATGGTAGGAATTCCCTAGCAACTCGTATCTTCCTCTGTTTTGGTGGCCAGACTGTAAAATAAATCAATTAAGAGCTCACAATGGGAATGCTGCAGCCTCAGCCTCAAATCCAGACTCAAAAACACAGTGGACCGTTTTCGCATCTCAGGCACGTCCAAAGGAAGGTCTCAGCCAAGGCGATCCGATCACGGCCGTTTCCAGAAAGGGGCAGTAATGGGTCTCCATCCATTTCCATAGATGTTCCTCGTGCCCAAAGCCAAAGGGCATGCAAACCCGAAAAACACAAAAGATTCCTCGCATTCCGTGTACAGCCTGCAGGCAAGCCCTCCGCTCTGCGCCCTACCCCGGAGAGCCTCCTTGGCGTTAAGAATTTCATGACACCCCGCGCTACCGACACGTCCGCCTGTCATCCCACCAAGTGAGGGGGGGCAGCGTCAGCATCGCCAGCCTCGAAGAAGCGATCCGGCCGCCTTCCCACCTCTGGGAAGTCGATGGCAGCAGTTCCCATCACCCGAGCCTACGTGGGTTTCCTTCTGCCCCCGAAGCAGGCGCCCCGTGGCTGAGACCTGCTTTTGCACCTGCCACGGCGCCTACGCCGAGGCGTCGCGGCGACCCCCGCGCTCAAAGGGCCTTGCGGCCTAAAGCGCCCGTGACCCGGGGCGGAGAGCGCTCGGAGGGCCGCACCGCATCCCCCCGCGGGCCACACCGCTCGCTTCCCTGACAAAGGCCCCGTGTCCATCCGAGGCGTGACACACAGCTGCCGGATTGCCCACGGCGGACCGGCAGCAGCCGCTAACCTCCGCCGGGGTAAAAACAATAAAATAAAATAAAAATCAACACAGAACTGGGGAAGGAAAGAGGGGTGATGCGTCGCGCTAAGATGGAAATGTCCCCAAAGCTCGGCAGCCTGGGTGTGCCCGCACAGTGAGTCCGGGGGTCCGTGGGGGAGGGGAGAGAGGCTGGGAGGCGGCAGTGGCCCCCCGGGGCGTGAAGGCCGCGCCGGGTGTCGGTCTAATAAAATGCTGGTGCCGAGACGAACACACAAATGCAATCCCCGGCGGGGCCGGGACCCGAGGGCGAGGGAGGGCGGCGGGCGGTCTGCAGCCCCGCGGCCGCGCGCCCCCACCTGCCCGCCGCGCGCCCCCACGCACCGGCCCGGGCAGCCCCCGCGGGCTCGGGGCTGAGGTGCGAGCCGACCCCGGGGGTGCGGGGCGGGTGGGCTCCTCTGACGGCGGAGAGGAGGGGGGCGGCCGCGCTCGCTCACCTCCAAGTCGGTGTCGGCGGCCTCCGGGGCCCCGAGGATCTCGCTGGGC
>NW_005871304.1:1490006-1498093 GCF_000147115.1 Myotis lucifugus
CAAGGATTTCCCTTTTGGCGCTCGGCAGCCAACTTCCAATGAGACCCATGTTGGGGGGCGGGGGCTCCCCGCATTCCCCGGGGAGCGGGCAATTACGGCCCGGCCCACCGCTGGCCCCGCCCACCGCCCTGCAGCCCCGGGACCCCGGGTCCGGGCACTTCCACGTCGCCTTTCAATCCATCTGGCTCTCAGGCTGACCTCCCGCTCCCCTTCTTGCCCTAGCCATTTGGGGGCGCCCTGGGTCTGCAGTCCACCTGGGGAAGAGGCTTCCGCCTTCTCCCAACTCAGGTGTGCACCCCTCGCTCAGGCTAGAGCCCCCACAGAGCATTTAGGTTCACTCCCTGCTCTCACGTTTAAATGTGATATATGCAAAAAATAGGGCGTTGGGGGCGGGGAAAGGAGACATATGTAATACTTTTTGTAATACTTTAAGCAATAAAACAAAATTTTAAAAAAATAGGGCGCAGAGTAGGCGCTGCACACATGTTCATAAGCCCTGGGTAGGACCGCACAGTAGGTGCTTCATATTTACTAAAAAGTCTAGCACTCAAAACTCAATGAAAGCCCTAGCTGGTTTGGCTCAGTGGATACAGCGTTGGCCTGTGGACTGCAGGGTCCTGGGTTCCATTCCATCAGGGGCACATGCCCAGGTTGCAGGCTCGATTCCTCGTGGGGGGCGTGCAGGAGGCAGCTGATGGGTGATTCTCTCTCATCATTGATGTTTCTAACTCTCTCTTCCTCTCTGAAATCAATAAAACTATATTTTAAAAAAACTCAATGAAAATAAAACACCAGTCACAATGCTTGGTGCCCACTGTCTGGCAATAATAAATCCTCCCTGAATGAAAGTTCAAACTATTTGTTATAGTTCATCAACATTCAACACTGATTGATATAAACCTTAAATATACGCACACCATCCAATCTTTATACAAATTTTTAAAAAAACTATATGTCGAGAAAAATGTATGGGAGAATACATACCAAATTGTTAATGTGAGTTGCCAAGCAGAGTAGGACTGGCCTAGAACTTTGAGATGAGAATGTTATCTTCGTATTATTTTCATGCTTGCAAAAAATAAAGCGCTCCTTTGTATCAAAGGACTTGAAAATGTGTGTCCACCAAAAGCCTGCACATGGATGTTTATAGCAGTTTTATTCATAATTGCCAAAACTTGGAAGTAACCAAGATGTCCTTCAGTAGGTGAACGCATAAATAAACTCTAGTGCATCCAGACACTGGAATATTACTTGGTGCTAAAGAAATGGCTATCCAGCCCTGAGAGATGCTGAGGGACCTGAAATCCATATTACTAAGTGAAAGAAGCCCATCTGAAAAGGCTACATATCACATGATTCCAACTACATGACATTCTGGAAAAGGCGACACTATGGAGACAATAAAAGGATCTCTGGTTGCCAGAGGGTAGGGGGAGGGAGTCATAAATAAATAGAATACAGAGGATTTTTAGGGCAGTGAAAATATACTGTAGATACCATGATGGCATGTCATTTTACATTTGTCCAAACCCATAGAATATACAACAGCAAGAGTGAAACCTAATGGAAACAATGGACTTTGGGTGATGATGTGTCAATGTAGGTTCATTGATTGTAACAAATGTACCATCTGGTGCCATATGTTAATAATGGGGAAGACTATGCATATGTGAGGGCAGCAGGTACACAGGAAATATCAGTACCTTCCTCTCAATGGGAACCTAAAACAGCTCTAAAAAATACTTTTAATAAAGAATCTACATATATAAAAGGCTAAAATGATAAGTGTCCATTCGACTGTCCGGTAGCTATGACCCAACTAAAAAGAAGTAAGAAATGGTGGACCTTGAAAATGACTTCAGGTTTTCTTACTGCGCAGAATATAGTCAAACACTGCTACAGTTAAATATTTTACCCTTTGTTCTCCCTGTGTGATCTACAATAATAATCTGTTGTGTTGACATTTACTGCTGTGTTGCTGACAAATACCTGAAAGAGAAGTTGGGGTGCTTCACTGGGCTGGAAAAAGTTTAGCTAAATCAGAAAGCAGGTCTAATTAGGCAAGTTTATTCTACATATATAGAAGGCTAAGTTGACTCCCACATGCACCATACATATAAAGCTCTCGCTGGTGCCAATCGCACGCATATGTTTTGATCCGTCATTGTCGATTGTGAATTTGATCGACACTTCTATTATAAAGGCGAATAGTGATATAAAAATATTTCTTCTAATTAATTTCCTTTCAATGTGCACAAATCTGTGCACCGGGTCACTAGTAAATAAATAAACTTGAAGAACATTAAGATGCATACCCTTTGATTCAGCAATTCAACTTAGAGGAAGTTGTCCAAAAGAAATAATTCAATCCATAGTTAAGGATATGTATACAGGGATGTACAGCTTAGTATTGTTTATCAGAGGGGAATTATAATCAGTCTAAATGTCCAACAATATGGGATTGGTTAACTATAATAATGGTATATCCATAAGATAGAATATTATGAAGCCGTCAGAATAATGTTTATGAAGAATATTGACACAAGTAAATGTTATGATAGATTGCTAAATGGAAAAAAGTCAGACCAAAGTAGTAAGGAAATTTTGAGATTTAATCGTGTTTATAGTGTGATTGCATTTTTCAAATTACATCCATGTGTGACCATAGGTGTAGAATAAATGTCTGGGAAGGTATCATTCCTGATAACATTTGGGTGAATCTCGGGAGTGCATTTCCAGGTGACTGGGGAATTTGTGGTTTTTACTTTGGAATGTTTCCCAAGTTTCCTTCCTAGAGCATGCATTACTTTTGAAAAAAGCAAAAAATTAAAAAATAAAAGCTTTGGAGCACCTGAATGAGGGTACATCAATTTATTTATCCATCATAACACCCTTCAGAGTATTCCTTAATAGCCCCATTTTACAAGGAACTGAGGCCCAGAATTAAGTGACTTGCACCTGCTTAGGAATTGGCAGGATGGAGACTTGAACCCCTAGCTAGCTCCACCCGGCACTGCCTCCTCCCAAACAAATAAATCATATACATTGTACTGTTGCAACAATCTCATGTCCCTTACAATTATTGTTAATTTCATTATGTTTATTCCTCAAACATTTGTTAAGCCACTAGTAAGTGTCAAATCCTGGGAGGTCTATAGAATGCAGATACAATATATCTGAATGTCCGAAATAATATATGAAAAATTGACTCCCTGCTCTCAAAAACCTGGACAGCTAATCTAACATATGCAGAAAATCATGCACAGGGAGATGGCTATTCTTCTCTCAGTCACTCAACAAGTATTTCTTGATTACTGAAGTGTGACAGACATTGTTGTTGGTGTGGGGTTACCGCGCTGAGCAAGGCAGAAAAGTCTTCTCTGAAAGAAGCTGCCCTGGCTGGGTGGCTCTGGGGATTGGAGCGTCCTCCTGTACACCAAAAAGTGGCGGGTATGATTTCTGGTCAAGTCACATACCCAGGTTTCGGGTTCGATCCTCAGCCATCCAGGTGCATGTGGGAGGCAACCAATTGGGGTGTTTCCCTGTCATATCAATGTTTCTCTCTCTCCCTCTCTCTAAAAAAAAAAAAGAAGAAGAAAAAGAAGAAGCAATACTGGGGAGGAGGAAGGAGTGGGAGAGGTCAATGGGAGAAAAAGGGGACATCTGTAATACTTTGAACAATAAAAATACATTTTTAAAAATCAATAAAATAAAACAATTTCTAAAAAAAGAACTGACAATCTAGTGTGAGGGGATAGATAAGAAGCAAAGTGACAATAAGTCCAGCAGTTCAGAGCAAATATTGCCATGAAAATAATAACAAAACAGGCAAATGTGAAAGAATGGCCATTTCAGCAAATCCTGGTAACAGCCCTCTGAGAGAGGTAGTATTATTCTCCCCACTTTCAGCTGGGACACCAAGGCCCAGTTAGATACTTTGTTCAAAGTCTCAAAGCCAGTAAACATTCAACCTCAGAGATGAACCTAGGTCTCTCTCATTCTACAATCCCAGCTTCCTTATTTGGGCTGTAAAGACACCCCTTCATTCCTTTTGCTCACAAGTTCCAAACCAAATGGCAACCATCACAATTTTTAAAAAATATATTTTATTGATTTTTACAGAGAGGAAGGGAGAGGAATAGAGAGTTAGAAACATCGATGAGAGAGAAACATTGATCAGCTGACTCCTGCACACTCCCTATTGGGGATGTGCCCGCAAACAAGGTTCATGCCCTTGACTAGAATCGAACCTGGGACCCTTCAATCCTCAAGCCAGACGCTCTATCCACTGAGCCAAACCGGTTAGGGCAACCATCACAATTTTTTAATGCTCAGGTTTTGGGATCTAAATAACCATGGTGCGCAGCTCAGAGAAACATTCTCCTGCTTTTGTTTAGATTTCAAGACCAGGAGTCAAGGTGCCCAGGAACTATTGTCTTTCACCACAATGAGTGAAAATAGCACATATCCAGGACTGAAAGTCTGTAGATTGCATAATGAGTAGTTATTTAATATTTTAGCAACAGTTATTAGTCATCGGGCCACATGGCTGCCACTGTACCATGATGAGGCTGCTGATGAGTTAATATTTATAGAACCCCCTCTGGAAAAAAGACCATTTACTGGGAATTTCTACACCGGATCAGCAGGACAAAGAAAGTCCCTGGTCAAAAGAACTGGATGCTGGGAGCTTGTAGGAAAAGAATCTAAATTTAGTCAAGACAAACACACACATACACACACACAATCACACACTGTGCACACAGAAAACATCTATTCACAGATTCATAGAAAGAAAAGCTTATGATTTCTTTGGAATTGCCCTTTACATACTTTCATTTGAGAATGGTGGTGGGGGGGGGGGCGAGCTGGGGAGGGTTGGAATGGGAAAAGGAGCAGGAGAAGGTGTTGGCTGGGTAACCTTAAGTTGGAAGCAAAGAGGAAGCATGAGAAAGCCCTTAGGAGTTGGGACTCAGTTTCCCCTGGGAGGCACCTCCCCAAGAGAGAGCAAGCTTGTTGATTCAGACCATCTCCTCGCTACCCCAGCCGGGCCCCTCTGGGATTTTGCAATCTCTCTCTCCCTTCTGCTGGCTTTTCTGCACCAGCTGACTGTCTAAAATGAGTCTGTAATCCTTACCGGGCTCAAAAAAATACGAGTGTGGCATAAAGATAAGTAGTCCTTGATAAGCCTAATAGAGCTTGAAATAGCTTTAAACAAAGCAGCCATGTTAATTTTTCAGGTCTTTGAAAACACAAGGAACACACACACACCTTTGCTAAATAGACACACACACACACACACACACACACACACACACACACACACCAGAATCTGTGGGGGAGATGGATTATTTCCACCTCACTAATCACTGTCACAAAGAGGAAACACACACACACCTACTCAGTCTTCTTTTCAAGTGATCTGTGGGTCGTTTTTTTGGTGGTTGTTGTTCGTTTGTTTTCAAGGAATATTCTTTCAGCTCTTGGGCAGGTTTATGAGGCGACAGGGAAAAGAAATCTGAGGAAAGATATTTGAAAATGAAGAGGGAGAATGTCTCATTAGAGCTTTTTGAATTATCATAACTAAGGGACCAGCATCCACATTGATGAAAAGCCTAACGACAAAGAAGCTTGAAGAACAGCTCTCGCCCGGCTGGCGTGGCTCCCAGGTTCGAAACCCAGTCAGGGCACATACCCAGGTTTTGGGCTCTACCCACAGTGCGGGGTCTGCAGGAGGCAGCCGATCTCTCTCTCCTCCCTTTCTCTCTGAAATCCATAAAAATAAAGAGCAGCTTTACAGAAAAATCAGCACCACGGAGCTCAGAAAGACGCATGCTCTGGCACCCCCTTGCGAGCATAAAGGGCCTTGGTGCACCAGAATTTCTGATGGGAATTTGCTAATTTGCAAACATTTCCCCGCTGCAAAACAGATTAAGAGGCAGAAGCCCCACAAAAGAAGAGTGGGCAAAAGAGAGGACCATAGTTTGCGCCAGAGGAAAAGCGAACAGTTTTCATTCAGTCGACGTTTACTGTGCCTGCATTGTGCAAGCTAAGTGTTAGGTCTGACATTTAGCTTCCCTGCCTCACGAAGCTTAGGATGGGAAGTCACGTGAAGCAAGTGATTTGAAAGGGGCTGAGAAGTCCAGGGACCTGGTCTGAAAAGTGGGAAGGTTCCCTGAGGATGTCGCATTGAGTGCTGGTAACTGATGTGTGAGTTAGCTATATAAACATGAGGGTGGGAGAGGGAGGTTTAATAAACCAAAGGAAAGCATTTACATGAAATGCAATGTACAGGGTGCTCGAATCACGGACTGCCTAGGTTGGGGTCTCAGTTCCTTTGTGTCTGAACCCAGGGATGGTGAAGCTCTGGGGTAAACACATCTGTTCTGGTGGCACTTTAAATTAGCATGGCCCCTTTGGTAAATCACTTTGGCTATACATATGCAAAGGTCATAGAAGGACCATGCCTTCTGAGCCATCATTTAACTTTTGGAAATTTACCTAAGGTCTGTGTGGTTCCATTGGTTGAATGTCATTCCAAATACCAGGAGGTCGCTGGTTCAATTCCTGGTCAGGGCACATATCTAGGTTGTTGGTTTGAACCTCTGTTGAGGCTTATATAGGAGACAACCAATGGATGTTTCTCTCTCTCCCTCTCAAATCAATTAAAAAAAACACACACATCCTCAGGTGAGGATTTAAAAAAAAATGCATCAGAGACTATCACTGTACACCATTGGAATGGTTAGAATATAAAAAAGACAAACATGGGGAAGTAATGTATAGCGTGGTGACTGTCGTTTAGTATCACCCAAGAGAAATGAAAACATGTCCACACAAAAACCTGTATGCAATTGTTTAGTGGCTTTATTCATAATCTCCAATAATTGTAGACAAGCCCAATGCCTTTCAATGGGTGAAATTTAGAATAGTAATACTTTGATACAACGGGATACTGATTGGCAATAAGACCTACTGAAGCATGAACAAAAAATGTTATGCCAAGATTTAGCATACTATCTGAAGCTCTGGAAAAGGCAAAACTCAGAAATAGAAATTCTACCATTGGTTACCTATAGTGGGAGCTGACTTTAAAAGAGCATGCAAATACTGTAAGATTTCACTTATATGTGGAATATAAAAAAACATACCAAAACAGAAAAGGACCAATAGAGAACAAGCTGATGGCATCAAAGGAGTGGGTGAAAAATTTTATTTAAAAAAGAGCATGCAGGATCTTTAGTGATAGTGGTGCTTACAAACTATAGATGTCACAAAGCTGCACACTAAAAATCAGGAATTTCACCAAGTGTAAATATGTATCAAGAAAATCAACTTTAAAACCAAAACCCATCAGAGCCATTTTTACTTCTCTATTGCCAAAAACCCATCTGATGACCCATTGTTCAACAGGCATTCTTGCCCAGGAGTATAAACTGGTACAGCCTTGGCATTTTGATAGAAATTCAAATGCATAAAGCCTTCAACTTAGCAAAAAAAAAAAAAAAAAAAATCACTACCTACTTGGCTCTCTACATGCATACTTAATGCCATTTACTACATTGTTTATAATTGCAAATGGAAACCCAAATATCCATAGAATAGTGCTAGTGAGTTTTTTTTCCAGATGTTTCTTTCTAATGAATTGACCATTACATTTCCTAAGTTCTGAAATGGCCAACAGACCATAGAAAGACATTTCTTTAGGCGCCTGCTTGAAACCAGCAGCTTCAGCAAACTGCTGGCCTTGATTCAGGGCCAACAGACAGTTCTTACCAAAGGTTTTGTTTTCCAGTTCAGTTACCTGCAGTCAACCAAAATAATTCGTTTTAAATTGTGCACCATCTCGAGTCATGTGCTAAAATCATCTCAACAGTCCCTCTTCGTCCAACGGAACACATGCTACATAGGCTAGTCATAAAAAAGACCAACTGAAGAGTGTCATGGGCTTAGTGGATCAGGGGTACAGAAGCAGAATGATTCTTCTGGATTTAAAAGCCTACCACCTAAACACCATGGCCTGTCCTTTATCTTGAGAGGTGGAGAATATTTAAGAGACCCTCTATTCACCATAATTCTTAATACAG
>NW_005871304.1:1548558-1565140 GCF_000147115.1 Myotis lucifugus
TATAACAAAAAGCAGATTGAATTTATACCAGCAGAGTAAAGTGTGTGTGGAGATTGGAGAAACATTTATTTCCTAACAGAACAGAAAAGAAAGTGAAACTGTATTTGAAAATGCTTGAGAATTACAATGTCCTGTGAACTTCCTGTCCTTGCCTTCATGAATACCAAAACAGACATCTCTGTTATGTTTTGTTTTTTGGCATTAACACTTTTTTTCTGTAATACTTTCTTCATTTCACACCAACGGCTGAATTTGATTAGCCCCTCAACACAACTCGTATCAATGCTGCTGAAATAGAGAGCCGGGTTCGAGAACTAAGCAAATTAGCCGAGACCACAGATAAAGTCAAACAAGGCTTTTGGGAAGAATTTGAGGTAAGTTATTAAAAAAATATATTTTTAACATGAGTGAATAAGTCCTATTTTTAATAGATGAGAAGTTGGTCTTGTGTTTGCAATTGGATCTGAAAGACACAAATCTATGTCCTAATTCGGCCGTTGATTGACATGGAACGAGTGTCTGAGGGGCTTCTTTGAAACAGAAGGGTCTTGTATTCTGGGGAGGGAGTTGGCAGTTATATGACATGGATGGGCCAGTAGCTCCGTTTGGCTCCTTCGGTTTGCTGGCAGAAATCCAGACAAACAAAAGGATCTGACTCCTTTGGGAGGTTTCCAGCATTGGCTGGGGTCTTCAGAAAGAATCTGCAGCCTCAGTGCAGTGACCGAGTAAGAGAAATGCCTCCTGTCGGCTTTAATTTGGGTTGACATTTATAATGCTGGGAAGTGAAGTGAGCTGACTTCTTTCCTTAAACCAACTCGGGTAGGAGAGTGTCCCCCAATGGGAATGCGCAGCGTTCCTGTTGTTCTCTGGTGTGTCACTTACCAGTTCACGTTGTCATCTCAACCTCTCTCTTCTCATCCACTTGGCAGAACACTTCTCAGAATCAAGGATTGTGCAATGTTCGCCTTCGTAGTTGTCCTTAGCATGTGTCACACTGCCTGGCACACAGCAGGCACTCCAGATAGTCCATTGTTCCATACTTTTGTAGGACTTTTAGAATTTACACATATTTGTGGAATGAATGAATGAATGGCCAAATAAAGCCATTTTAGTCACAGTGTGTACGATCAACTTGTTGAGATATTTCTGTTTTACAGACGAGCCTGAGGCTCAGGGAGGTTAAGTAAATTGTCTTTCCACAAATATTGATGGAATCGAGGCAGTGAGGGTGGGTACAGAATTGAACACTCACAGTTCTTGTTCAACATTGTGAACAGAGACTTGAACTGAAGTTTATTCTTTTCTCCCAGGCATTGGGTTAGTCACTGAGGATACCATGGCAAACAAGATTGTCAGGGCTTCCGTCTTTCAGGAGCTGAGAGAGGGAAGGCAGTGATGAAAAGCATCACTGGAGAAGTGATGATGAACTTAATAAGTCAGAATTGTGGAATATCAAGCTCGCGCTTTTTTTATTATTCTACTCTGCCAACCTCCATAATAAAAGACAGCATTTCAACATTCATCTAATTACATTTACTCCATTTCATTTAGTGTCTCTAAAGCCTCATGAGATAAGACGGATAACTACAAAAATTTTAGAAACCTTACATCAAAATTTGAATGAAGAAGAATTTTTCAAAAGTGTTTATTATGTAAAATCTCAAATATATACAAAAGCAGAGAGAATAGTGTGTCACAGCATTATACTAATCGCCTAGCATTAGCAATTGCCAATCTTTTTTTTCTTTTTTTTTAAATCTTTTTTTCTTAAAGATTTTTAAACATTGATTTTTAGAGAGAGAAGAAGAGAGAAAGAGAGAGAGAGAAACAAACATCTATGTGAGAGAGAAACATCAATGTGAGAGAGAAGCATCTATGCCCCCTACCAGGGATCGAGCATGTGCCCTGACCTGGATAGAACCAGCAGTCTTTGGGTGCATAGAATGGTGCTCAACCAACTGAGCAACACCAGCCAGGGCAATTGCTAATCTTTTTTAACAACACCATTCACTCCCCCAGCCCTGGTTATTGCAAATCCCAGATGTCATTTCATCTTCAACTTTCATTTTAAAAATTATAACCAGAATATCATCACATCCAAAACTATTAATAGTAATTCCTTAATATTAATACCTATCAGCTACTATTTACATTTTCTTGATTCACACACACACATAGTTTGTTTGAATTGGGAAGTGCTTTTTCTCCCACTTGATTATGAAACATTTTTGAACATATATAAAATAGATTTGTATAGCCTCACTGGAGTGCTCAGTTGGTTGAGCATTGTCCCATACACTAAAAGGTTGCCAGTTCAATTCCTGGTTGGGATACAAACCTGGGTTTTGGGCTTGGTCCCTGGTTAGGGTGCGTGCGTGTGGGAGCAGCTGATAGATGTTTCTCTCTCACATCGATGTTTCTCTCTCTCTCAAATCAATAGAAACATATTTAGCCCAGTCAGCGTGGCTCAGTGAGCATCAACCTGTGAACCAGGAGGTCACGGTTTGAGTTCCGATCAGGGCACATGCCCGGTTGTGGGCTCGATCCCAGGGTGGGGCGTGCAGGAGGCAGCCGATCAATGATTCTCTCTCATCATTGATGTTTGTTTCTCTCTCTTCCTCTCTGAAATCAATAAAAATATATTAAAAAACCCCAAAACCAAACAAACATACAAACACAATACACACATATATAAACCCCACACGACACTTTTTAAGTGGAGTACCCCCCCGCCCGCCCCCTGCCCCCCCTCCCGCCCGCACTTTAAAACTTGTTTCGTTAGCAATTTGATTTGTTTTTAAAGCCCAGCCTTCTTTGGGTTATGCAAACCCTTCTCTGTCATGGTCCGAAGCTGTTTTCAGTTTGCACAGGCATTACAGTCATTTCACTGACAGCCACACAGATGTCCTGATTCCACCAGCAGCTCAGCTGACCAGCGCGTCTCCAGGAGGAGCTCGCGCCTGTCTCCAAGCCCACAGTCCAGTTTGATTTCTTTAAAAGTGATCACATCCTCCTCAGGGGAGCTATAATTTCTCCTTCGAGATGGTTAGGTTTTATGGAAACAGGACTTTAAGTGCACCCCAAAGCTGTGTCTAGAATAAGCTTTCTTTTTGATGATCCCTAGTGGAAAATCTTCCCCTTGTGACTAATCAGTGCCACAGTGAACAACAGTCCCAGCCAGGCTGCAGCCTCGGGCTTAAAATACTCCAGGATGGCGGGCATGAGCTGTACCCAGGATTTTCCATCTAGACCAGGCTCCCCGTAGCTCATAGAAGGGCTGCTGCCTTCCTGTGGGCAGAGCGTTGCAGCGGTTAGAGGTTTTATTCCAAAAGCTTCAGTCTGGAGAAATGCCTTTATTTCCTTTGGTCTCTCTCTCTCTCTCTCTCTCTCTCTCTCTCTCTCTCAGCCCCTCCAGTGTCATGTTTTCCTCTTTAGAATTGTTTTTATTTGCTGGCTCTCCTTGGCATCTTTGCAGAGATTTAAGAACCAAAGGTGCTTTCACATTTCCACGTCACTTTTTCCCTTTGCCTTTAAAGGACCTTCTACTTTGTGCCTCTGCCATTGTCCTGTCTTCCTCATTGAGTGGACTTGTGCTGTGCCCTCCATTTCTTCTTAGCTCCTTCCCTCTTTACTTACGTATTTTTTTTGTTAATTCTCACCCAAGGATATTTCCCATTGATTTTTAGAGAGAGTGGAAGGGAGGGGGAGAGACAGAGAAACATCGATGTAAGAGAAACACGTTGATTAGTTGCCTCCCACACAAGCCCCAACCAAGGCTGGGGACTGAACCTGCAACGGAGGCATGTGCCCTTGCCATGAATTGAACCTGGGCCCCTTCAGTCTGCGGGCCAACACTCTATCCACTGAGCCAAACCAGCCAGGGCTGTAGGGGTCTCTTTTTGGTCATCGCAGTGACTGGGGGAGCCGCTACTGGTGTTTTGGGGGCCACGGGTGGGGAGCAGTGCTGTTCACTGGCCCTAAATGTGGGGGACGGTTCTGTACAGTGAGTACTTGTCGCATCCACAGGCAGTCGTGCTGCTGGGATCTCCCACATGTACAACTTGGATTAGGGTCTTGATTTTCTCTTGATGCCTTTAAAGGTTTAATAGTTTGATGCAATCCATTGTCTCCAGATCTGCTTTGACTCATGCAATCAGGTGACTGGAACTAGCCTCGGGCCCTTTTGAGGGTTCATCTTTGGTGCAAACCCCTGAGCTGTATTGCTGGGGAAACAGGGTGTCTGGAGCTTGTGTCTCAGCTTTACACGGGCCTTTTTTGCTCCTCTCCCAGCCTTATCTTTGATGGAGACACAGTCCTTCTCAGCTTTTGGTGCCCCAGGGGCTGCTGGGGAGAAGGAGGTTGTGGAAGATAAACCAGGAAAGGAATGTAACCTCCTGGGGCCAGGGCTTGCTGGGCCTTCTTCTGACTCTCCCAGCCTTCAGCCCGGTGCTGGGGAGGAAGCACCCTCAGCAGGGGTTGCTGATGATCTCATGGCTGTTGGAGCCTCAGAGCAGAGCTTGGAAACTCACAACTTCTGAGTTCTTTTTATTGTCAGCCTGGCTATAGATGGATGAGCCTTTCTCTGTGGGAAATGAAATGTATTCAGGCAAGGACACAGATGATTATGGGCTGATGGGCACTGAGGAGTGAGCTGGGGGGAGACCCATTGCTAGTCCTTATTAATCGCAGACAGCTGCCACGTAGCACCTGACTGTGCTTGGGATAGGGGCTCAGCCTGTCCTTTCCTTTTCTTCTTCTTCTTTTTTAAATCCTCACCCATTGATTTATTTTGTGCTATTTTATTTAAAGGTATTTTTATTGATTTCAGAGAGGAAGGGAGAAGGAAAGAGAGAGCGAAACATCAATGATGAGAGAGAATCATTGACTGGCTGCCTCCTGCACACCCCCACTGGGGATGGAGCCCACAACCTGGGAATGGGCCTGACTGGAATCGAACCCAGGACCCTTCAGTCTGCAGGCTGACGCTCTATCCACTGAGCCAAGCTGGCCAGGGCTCCATTGATTTTTAGAGTGGAAGAGAGAGGGAAAGACAGAGAAATATCGATGTGAGAGAAACACATCAATTGGTTGCCTTCTGCACGAGCCCCGACCAGGGCCCGGGCTCTGGGGGAGCTTGCAACTGAGGTATGTGCCCTTGACTGGAATTGAACCCTGGACCATTCGGGTCCTCAGACCGACACTCTATTCACTGAGCCAAACCAGCTAGGGATGTGCTTTAAAAAAAATAAATTATTGATTTTTAGAGAGAGAGGAAGGGAGGGAGAGAGAGATAGAAACATGGATGAGATAGAAACATCATCCATCGGCTGCCTCCTGCACGCCCCCTACTGGAGATTGAGCCTGCAACCCGGACATGTGTCCAGATTGGGAATTGAACCTTGACTTCTTGGTTCATGGGTTGATGTTCAACCACTGAGCCACACTGACCCGGCTTATGTGCTTCCTTGTATGCCAGGCCCGTTTCTGCACTTCACAAAGTAATCTCATGTCACTCTCCCACCAGCTCTGTGGGGGAGGGAATTAGGATTATCCTCACTCTACACTGGAGGAACCTGAGATACAGACAGGCTAGTAACTTGGTGAAGTAAAAGCTGAGGTTTGAGGCAGGCCTCCATGAGCTCAGAAGAGAAGGCCTTGTGAGTTGTTCTGAAAGCTTGGACTTGACCTTGAAGGCAGAGGGAGAGAGGGAAGGTGATTGAACAGAGAGGGCCTGGATGAAACGCACCTTTTGTAGAGACTGCTCTGGCCATGCGCCCTCTGCCAGTGACGTGTCACGTGAGGTTTGTTTCCTGAGTGAATAGTCTTTGCTTTGCTGTCAAATTCGTTTAGCTTTTGTTGGAGGTGTTTTTCTTCGTTGATTTTTAAGCGATTGAGTCAGTTCATAGTATTTGGACTTTTTGGACTTCACCTTAATGTTCAAAAATCAAGAACCTCCTTCCTAATAACACGGCAAATACTGCTCAGTAAGACTGGCTCCCTGTTCAGAGGAAATGCTGGCTTGAAGACGGCAGATGGCTTTAATTAATCTGCACTCATTTAAGATTTTTGAATGGCCGTTTCGTTGTCACAGTTCTGCTCACATTGTATTTTACTTCTGCCCAGGTTCCAGCTAGCTAAACACTTTCGTTATTTGCCCGGTGTCACAGCTGAATATTGCATTTTGAAAATGAGAGTTAAATGGCAATTTAAACTCCTGACTTTCATACCTGTCTGTGAAATTCAGACAAATGAGATGGAAATAATAGGGCTGCTGTGTTATGAAATATTGACTCTGGCACTTTTGTAGAAATCTTTAAGGAGTAACCATTTTGGCATTTATTTATATTATGTATATATAAAGTATATATATATTTATAACATGTATATAAAAGTATATATTCATAACACATATACAAAGTATGTCTATACATAATATATATAAATTATATATATTTTTCCTCTTCTTTTTAGTCTGCCTTTCACTTTCTTGATTTGCCCTTTCACTTTCGTGATTTCCTGTTACAGATTAGGTTTGTTTGAAACTAACGGTCCCCCGAAGAGGCACTTTTTGTCATTTTGAGAATGAAACCTACCCCTTGAAAATGCTTCAGCCTGGCTTATCCACCCTCCTGTCTGTCCTGCAGCTGTGCCTTCTTTCCTCTTCCCCACATCCCCTCCTCCTCCTCTTCCTCCTCCTCCTCTTCCTCCTCCTCCTCCTCTTCCTTTTCTTCTTCTTTTTTTATATATTTTTATTGATTTCAGAGAGGAAGGGAGAGGGAGAAAGAGATAGAAACATCAGTGATGAAAGAGAATCATTGATCGGCTGCCTCCTGCACACTCCTTACTGGGGATTGGGCCTGCAACCCAGGCATGTGCCCTTGAGCAGAATCGAACCCAGCACCCTTCAGTCCTCAGGCCGACACTCTATCCCCTGAGCAAAACCGGCTAGGGCACATTCCCTCTTCTGATGGGGCCAGTTCCAGTCCCGCTGTGGCTGCCTGTGTTAGTCCCTTTCTTTCCCGTGGTCTCCACCTCCCTTCCCTGCAGAGGTGCCCTTCCTGACCACTTGCCTCAGGACCCCGAGTTTTCTTCTTCACTGTCTGGCCCAGAAGGCCATGAGGGGATGGATGTCTATGTAGATGCAGGCTGGCTGCCTGTGGCTCTAACAAAGGAGGTCTTCAAAGCCTTGCTCACAAAGCTCATGCCTGCGGCCCAGTCCCCAACCACTTCGGTTCTCTGGTATTTAAATTTGACAACTGACATCTTTAAGGGTTGCTCTGAATTAAACAATGGCAAAAGGAGGCGGGCCATCAGCTCCTCGAGAACATGGGTCACATCTGTTATTTGTATCCTGTACACCAGTACCCACTGGCTTTCATTCTTTTAAAATTAAATTTATTCGGGTAGCACTGGCTACTAACATGAATTTCAGGCCTACAGCTTTATAATATGGCATCTGTATGCTCTGCTGTGTGCTCATCACCCAAGTCTAATCTTCTGTCAGCATGTATTTGGTTCACTTTACCCTCTTTATTCTCAGTAATTGTTATTTTAAAAGGCTTATCTTTTATAAATACTCATGCATTGTAGAAAATTTAAGAAAAAAAAAGGTGAAAAAATAGAGAAGGAGAAGGAGGAGTAGGAGAAAGGGCCTTCATAATCCCACTAATCTGACACAGAACCCCATTGCTTTTTGGTGTAATCCTTCTGCCATATCTTACATGTGAGTGCAAAACATATGGCTTCCGTCATACACAGTTTTGCAAGGTGGAGCTTCTTTTCACTTAACACTTACTCTGATTCTTTTTCCAAGGCACGAAGTAGTCTCCAAGAACATCTTTTAAATGGCTGCAGAAGGTTCTTTTGTATGAATGAACAATAGTGTTATTTAGGCAGCTGTTTCCATTGGCCATTTATGTTGTTTCTGGTGTTTTTGCCACTGTTGGTACAGTGTTAACATGAGCATTCTTAGAGTTATTGCTCAGGACTGTGAACATTTCCTGGGATAAATTCCTTAAAGCAGAAACCAAGCCAAGCTTTTTTTTAAAGCTTTTGACGCATAATAATATTTACTTTTGCTTCTCTCTAGACACTACAGCAACAGGAGTGCAAACTTCTCTATAGCCGAAAAGAGGGCCAGAGGCAAGAAAATAAAAACAAAAACAGATATAAAAACATCCTGCCCTGTAAGTATCAGTATTCTGCTCAGTCATCGTCACTCTTGCAGATTTTGATTTGCAGCAGATCCAAGGCCTTAGCCTCTTTTAATTGTGAGCCGTTTCCAAAATAATCCACTGGGACAGGGACTGCTGGCCTCATTCACGGAGTTCCTGCGTGCTGATTACTGAGTGAAATGCCATGCGGAGGCTTTGAGTGTGGTTGTTTTCTTCTGTTGATTAATCTGTTTGCCTGAGAGCGATGATCTCCCAGTGTCAGGCCACACCAGGAGCCCTCTGGGGTCCCGGGCTTGTGTCCTTGCTCTGTGGTACCTGGCTCCTGGGTCTTGGGAAAGGCACACCTTCTCTCTGAGGCTCTGTTCCTTCACCTGGGGACAGACAAGCTCCTTCCAGGGCTCTTCGCTCTGCTCCCTGATGTCACTAGCTCGTGAGACTGGAGACTCGGGTGCATACCTGCACTTGGCTCAGAAGGCACAGCTCATTAAACCCAGATGCTGTCAGGTGGAGCCCATGGGGAACCATGGGAAAAAGAGGCCCAGAAGGATGGAGGCCTTGGACGAGGGTCCCAGAAATGGCACTTCCAGTGATAAATCCTATATGTCCATAGTATATTATCAAAACCAGGAAAACGGCATTGTGACTTTATTCTCTTAAAGAAAGGCAAAGTGTGGTGCTCAGATTATTGTTATGCTGATTTAGGATTTAATTTTTTTTTTTTAAATATATTTTATTGATTTTTTACAGAGAGGAAGGGAGAGGGATAGAGAGTTAGAAACATCGATGAGAGAGAAACATCGACCAGCTGCCTCCTGCACACCTCCCACTGAGGATGTGCCCGCAATCAAGGTACATGCCCTTGACCGGAATCGAACCTGGGACCCTTCAGTCCGCAGGCCGACGCTCTATCCACTGAGCCAAACCGGTTTGACAGGATTTAATTTTTTAATGTGGTTTTATCATTAAATGAACACAACTTGGACTATGTTGATGATGAACGGATTTGAACAGGTTTGTCCTGAAGAGGTCTGAGTACTTTGGTGACTGTGGTCTTTTTCTTCCAGTCGATCATACCAGGGTTGTTCTACATGACGGTGACCCCAACGAGCCTGTGTCCGACTACATCAATGCCAATATTATCATGGTAAACTTAGCTCTTCACAGCGTCTTCTGACCATACATATTTTTTATTTTAAATCCTTTCTTCTGTCCTAAAAGCAACTTTCAAATGTTGGACGGATTTTCTTCTTAAATTTCTAGCCTGAATTTGAAACCAAGTGCAACAATTCAAAGCCCAAAAAGAGTTATATTGCCACACAAGGCTGTCTGCAAAATACGGTGAATGACTTTTGGCGCATGGTGTTTCAAGAGAACTCCCGAGTGATTGTCATGACAACGAAAGAAGTGGAGAGAGGAAAGGTATATTAAATACGTTTCTGATAAAATATTTTAAAATGATTGCTCACGTCAGGTTGACCATGTTAAGAATTGAATAAACAAGTTAAGCTGAAGCTAACCGACCCTCTGGAAAAAAGGACGTTGAGGAAATTTGATGATGATGTGCTTTGGTATAGTTTTCTTTAGGTTTCTTCTGCTTGGGGTTCATTGAGCTTCTTGGATCTGTGGATTTACATGTGTGGTGTTTTTTCCAACACCACAGTGTGTAATCTGTTAGCCCTATTCAGTGTGTATTTTTCATTCAGATATTGTCCATTTCACCTCTAGAAGTTTTATTAAGGTCTTTTTAATATCTTCTTTTAAAAAAAAATTAATTGATTTTCTACAGAGAGGAAGGGAGAGGGATAGAGAGTTAGAAACATCGATGAGAGAGAAACATCGATCAGCTGCCTCCTGCACACCTCCCACTGGGGATGTGCCCGCAACCAAGGTACATGCCCTTGACCGGAATCAAACCCGGGACCTTTCAGTCCACAGGCCGACGTTCTATCCACTGAGCCAATCCGGTTAGGGCAATTATCTTCTTTTTTACATGTGCATCATCCCCTATACCTTTGAACACATAGAATACATTTATAATAACTTTTAATGTTCTTATTACTAATCCTATTACACATTATTTCATTTTTCTGGTTTTTCAGTTGTTTAAGGTGGGGAGGGCAAATCCAGCCATTACTCCACTGTATCCAGAAACAGTGGTTGAAAAGGGAGTGTAAGGAGGGCCTGCCTGGTGCTTTCAGGTGATTAGAGTACTAATAAACCAACAGTGATTTCCCTGGTCACATAAACTTACTGTTCATGACTTTTAAGCATTTAGAAAGTAATTTGAATGACCCGAACAATACATCCAAATAAATATTC
The DNA here is from genome assembly GCF_000147115.1 of Myotis lucifugus. Taxonomy (NCBI): domain Eukaryota; kingdom Metazoa; phylum Chordata; class Mammalia; order Chiroptera; family Vespertilionidae; genus Myotis; species Myotis lucifugus. The sequence goes on from NW_005871304.1 coordinate 1,559,052, forward strand.
AAGCACAGTTATTGATAAAGTTGCCTTTATCACTATCCCTTGTCCATCCACTTTAGTCCCCTCCTCCAACATAAACCCTGTTTGATGTGTATTATTCTACACTCTTCTTGGTGTTTACATATGTATAGGTAGTAAAGGCATTGCTATCGGCATTACATACCTATATTTACATATTTATGCCTTTACCTACATATATGTACCTATGAAGTATATATAGTACTATTTTCTGAAAAATACTATATGAAAAAGTGCTTTCATACTGTAACTTTATTGTGCATCTTGGGTATTTCTCCCACTAAATACATGTTCTAACTTCTGTCTCATAGTAATTGCATGATGTTTCATGGTGTATATGTATCATAATTTATTTAACCATTGTGTGCTGGGCATGTAAGTGTTCAATTTTTCTAAATAGTGCTGAAGTGAACAATCTTATTCTTGCTTCTGTGTCTATGTGGCAAGTGTTTCTCTAGGATAGATGTCAGGAATTGCTAGGTCATAGGGTGTGCATGTTGAAAATTTATGTAGGTTCTGCCAAACTGCCTTCCAGAGTGGTTTCCCAGTGTGCACTCTCTCCAGCTGTGCTTGCCTAGCAGCCATCTCCCCACACTCTTTTTAAAAAAAATATATTTTATTGATTTTTTACAGAGAGGAAGGGAGAGGGATAGAGAGTTAGAAACATCGATGAGAGAGAAACATCGATCAGCTGCCTCCTGCACGCCCCCTACTGGGGATCAACCAAGGTACATGCCCTTGACCAGAATCGAACCTGGGACCCTTGAGTCCGCAGACTGACGCTCTATCCACTGAGCTAAACTGGTTAGGGCTCCCCACACTCTTCATGACACTTCAGGTGTTCAGAAACTGTAACATCCACCCTTACAGAGAAGCAGACAGATCTCATTGAGTGATAGCTGTGTGTTATCCAAAGCCAGTCTGTCCACGCAGCTTTCTTAGTTTGGAAAAGTTCTGTGTTTGTGTTTGTGTTCTAGGCAAAGTGTGTTTTTAGACATACTTGATTTGGCTTCTGTAAAAGCTGCATGGAATGTAGCAGTCATACCTGTAAGTTAAACATAAGACAGATGGGCGATTTTGGATTTTAGCCCTCTTACTGTAATTTTCTTGTAGTTGTGAAGGGCAGTGTGATTGGATAAGATTTTCATTGTTGTACTAGTGGTTGATACGCGTCTGAAGATCTTTGAGGCCAGATCTGGTCTTTGTGAAACAAAGGTCTCCTGCAGTAACATTAGCTGTTCTTGAATTAATGGACGAGTTAAGGCATCTTCATAGTTTCCGCTTCAGGTGAGTGTCACCTGCCCTCAGAATGGAAAGGAAAGCTGAACCCCCTTGAACCCCTTTCCTATGTGTTGCCCGATGAGAGTTATAGGAGGCCACCTGTTTCTCAGAGGACTTGAGGGTGTAAAGACAGGATGCTCGTGTCCCTTCAGAAGGATCAGTATTGTCTCTTTCAGGTGAGCTGCCAGAGGCTCCTACAACAGACACTGGGCCCGATCACTGCCTCCTCCTCACTTCTTCATCCCAGCCCGCGCCTGTCTTCCCATTCTTCCCCTTCACTTCGTGGGTGGAGAGGGTGACATGAGGGCATTTATTCTCTCCACAGGCCTCCTGACACCCTGCTCTCTCAGCATCATCCCCGCTCCCTGCTCCCTGAACAGAATAAAAGCCAGACTGGATTCCTTTGGATCCCTGGGCTTGAATTGCAAGACTAAAGTGTTAGCCCTCACAGTTTAGAGATTTTGTGTCAAGGTGTACATCAGAGTTTAGAAAAGTGGGAAGTGGGCTGTAGTATTTCACAGCTGTTTAAAGTGAGACAAAATGTTTTTAGAGTTACGATTTAATTTTGTGTTCTCTTGAGCGACAGCAGTCCTCAAATTGATTAGCCAGTAACAGCCTTGAGTACAATTAATATTAAAGGTGTTCATTTGGGGAAAATTGTATTAAATCTGTCACAGGGTATTTGGATCTATAAAACACTGGAGGGAAAGCCGAATTCAAAATAATGATAAATCAATGACCGCAAGCTGTGCCAAGCAAAAAAGTGGCACCATCCATTAAATTCTGTTGAATGTTCCTCCTACCATGTTTTTCTTTTCTGTAATTGACCATTGATTGTGGGGGCTAGTCTGCAGCTGCTCTGTTACGTCCATTTTTATAACTGGGAATTTCTCCATCTTCCTAAAATACAAGGAAATTGTCTTTGGCTGATATTTGTGTCCGGTTGTGGAAAGGAAATGGCATCGGTGACCCCGCCCAGAAAAAAGACCCCAAAACACAACATCATTCTTTACTCAGGGCACGTCATCACATATATGCAGACTCGTTTCTCATGGAGCGGAGTGTCTTCCTCTTTGGCAGCAAGGATGGTTTCTTGGTGCTATATTTTCCCATCTGCCTGCTCTGAAGCCAGCAGCTCTTGCAGGCTTGGCATTCCCAGGCACCCAGTTAAGCGAAGGTGACGTGTGCAGTAGGTAGCAAATGGGTCTGGATATAGAAAAAGCAGCTGGTTCAAAACCCCGGTGGCTGCCTTGCTGTGCTGGAGGTATTCACACTTGGGTTAGATAAGGCGCAGAGCCCTCCTACGCAGGGGTGGAAATGAACCAGACCGTCTGGCTTGTTGGGCAGCTCATCCACCTCCAGAGTCTTTGCTTGCCTTCCCTGCGGAGCGGCTGGCAGATCTCTAGAATTCAAATCTCAGTGGTTGCTAGACAGCACCCTCAACCTGGCATTTCCTCTCTTTGCATCTTTGAGTCTTTTTTTAAAATATATTTTTATTGGTTTCAGAGAGGGAGAGAGAGATAGAAACATCAATGATGAGAGAGAATCATTGATCAGCTGCCTCCTGCACGCCTCACATTGGGGATTGAGCCCGCAACCCAGGCATATGACCTGACTGGGAATGGAACCGTGACCTTCTGGTTCATAGGTTGATGTTCAACCGCTAAGCCGCCCTGGCTGGGCACATCTTTGATTCTTTAGAATTAAATAAACAAGCACAGACTATCCTTTGACCTGAGTGTTGGATGGGACAACTCTGCACACATGGCCTTTTCTTCCCCCTCCTCCCTGGTTCTCCAAGTCCCTGCTTTCTACTTTGAACTCTTCTTTCCTCTTCTTTGGAAATCCAACAGTTCAATGATGGAAAGGCCATTCTCCAGACTAGTGGTTGTTAAGCAAAACTTGGACATTTGCTTTCTGCCGGTTCACAGATATTAACTGTCTTTTTATATCTGTTCCCTTCCAGAGTAAATGTGTCAAATACTGGCCTGATGAGTTTGCTCTGAAAGAATATGGGGTCATGCGTGTTAGGAACGTCAAAGAAAGCGCCGCTCATGACTATACGTTAAGAGAACTTAAACTGTCAAAGGTTGGACAAGTAAGTATATTGTCGTATTTTAGAGACTTTGGGAACTGTTTATGGTATGCAACCCAGGGTCATGCAGTTACAACCATTCATCCATTCATTCCCTCACTGGTTCAGCAGCCATTCGTTGAATGCCTTCTATGTGCCAGGTACTCTCGAGGCACTGCTGGTACATTGCAGACAAGACCTACAGTAGCCTTTGCTCTCCCAGAGCCTAGAGATAGAAGTTTAAAATTTAAATGAGCAACTAAGTTTTCTGATTGTGCCGACTGCGAAGGCACAGGATGGCATGCTATGGAGTGAGTTGGTACTTGAGATGGAGTACACGGGGAGGGCTTCTCTGAGGGAGTGTCACTTGAGCTGAGACCTGAAGGTGGAGGAGTCTGGAATCCAGAGTTCAGAGAAGAGGGTCCCAAGCACAGGGAGCAGCAAGTGCACAGGTCCTGAGGCCTATTTAGTGATCAAATTTCACAGCATCAGATTTAACTGCATATAGTTCAGGTTTGTCCCTGGGCTGACTAACTTTAGAAAGCATGGTTAGGTTTGGATTTATTTAATAGTACGGTTAGAGAGGGGCTTTCTTATTCAAGGCCTTTGGGATATAAAGCTGAATGAAACAGTCTTTGTCGTTAAGGAATTGTGATCACATAGCAGCAAGAAGCCACATATACAAGTAGCCGTACTCTAGAGCAGACACAGGCCATCCCACACATCTGAAGTGCCATGGTGTTGCCAAGGCTGGGCTTCCTTCCAGCTAGGGCACCAGGGAGACAGTCTCAGAAGAGGTTGGGCCCTTAAGGATGGGGATTCCGTGCGAGATGAATTCACAGACGGAGGTGCCATTGTGAGCCATGGCGCTGAAGTGCAAACTGCAGGAAAGTGGGGTTTGTGGGAAACGAAGGCACTTGGGAATCTAGGGGATAAACTTGTGTTGAGACAGGTTGGGACCAAGTCGGGCCGAGTCTTAACACTATGTTGAGAAGTGTGAACTTTATTTATTAGTTGTCATAGAACCTGTGACTGTTCTCAGCCGAGTGAATACGTGCAGAATGGAGTGCCAGGAAGGTGTCTGGTAGCGGGGCAGTGGGAGAGGGATTGGATGGGTGATCCTGATGGTCGGGAGGCCTGTTTGGAGCCTCTGCGATGGTCTGGGTCTAATGGCCTTCTCTTTACATCTCCCAGAGACGCCAGCAGTTGTTCTGCTTGTTATTCCCTTCTTAGTCCTTCCTATGGAAATGCACATTTTGTTAAAATGCCAGAGCAAACTCTGCAAGAAAAGTCACGGATGTGAAAGATTCCCAGGCATGAAGTCTGCAGGGCGAGGGGGTAGTTTGGCTATTATTGGAGGAGGAGGAAGAATTAGAGACATCTTAGGATTTTGAGCCCAAGTGGACAGTGGGCTATGGCAAGAAATCCAGTAAATTTCTGGGCAATGCTGAGTGCCCCAATGAGGTGGTGAACGTGAATATTTATGACACCAATCACCTGGTTGTGTGACTTTCCTCCATGGACACTACCCTGTTCCTCCCATACAAATAGAGGAAGTGGGTGGTTGTGTCTGTCTGGTCTGGGGGCTTTGCCAGGGGTCACAGTGCATGGAGACAGGGTGTGTGATGGAGAGTGATGGTCAGGATAGTGTGTGGAATCTGAGCAGGGGCTCAGTGAGGCGCCTGGAGGTGGGGCTCACGTGGGTTGGGAACCTCAGAGATTGTGGTCCAGGATGGATGCTGGGACTTCTGATGTCAGTGGGCGTGCAGTTCTGATGGTGGCCGAGACTGAGAGGAGCTGGGAAACGGCAGCTGTCGAGCAGAAATGCGAGCGAGATTTAGAAGACATTGGACAAGGGTTCCAAATGGGGTTTTCTTCAGTTTTAGTGATCAACCATCCATCTTGTATCAGAGATTTTTGAGCAGCAGGTATGGGAAGGGTTGGTGTTTGGGTTTCTGTGTTGCACCCTCTGATGCAGGTGGTGACAGAGGACCCATCATTTCTCCAGAATTGCTGGTCACCTATTATCTGCTTTTTATATAACACGTTACATATTTTCTAACGTGCTGTCACATCATTTCATTTAAGCCTCCTAACTGCCTGGGAAGAAGTTGGGGCAGGGACCTGAGGGACCTTTATCAAGGAGAAGGAGCATGGATGAGTAGGGAGCTGGTCTCTCTCATTCCCCAACTGTCCTTCCTGCAACTGTGTCGCCCCTTGATTTTTAGCTAACCAGTAACATCCAGAAAAATCTTTTTCGTGATGTCAGCCAATTAAATGCACATAATTCAAGAAAAGATTCTAATTGTGGTTCAGATTCTGGTTGTGGACACTGGTCTAGTTACTCTGTCCTTGTTTTTAAATCCCCTTTTAAAATGTCACTTAGCTGGATTGTCTCCAGATCCAGAAAGAGATGTAACGATGAATAGTGCTGCTCAGTGACTTCGCCCGGGTGGACCCCGCACGTGATGCTTTTGCGTGTTTTGCAGTCTTGGGACCATGGTTGACCTTAATTAGTGATCACTGTCCTCAGAGGAGCCCACATGCTGAGTCTCCTCCCATCCGCGGAGCAGTGGCTGTGTGTTAGTTGCTCCTGTTTAATCCTCACAGTGGTGTGAGAGAGGGATTATTGTTCCTATTTGCAAAGGAAGAAATTGAGGCCTAGAGCTGTCCAGTCACTACAGTGAGTGTGCGTGCTGGGATTTTGGCCGAAATCCAG
>NW_005871304.1:1565240-1600985 GCF_000147115.1 Myotis lucifugus
TGTTTTGTACTTGACAGAAGAAATTCAAATATTATGATATTATAATAAAAATGTGTGGCTGGGGGAGGGGAGAAGGGTTAGGTACAAAAGAACAAAGAGGAACGAGTGACTTGAGGAAGGAGAGCCCCAGGGCCCCACGACCTCAGTGGCCTCCTGGGTTGAGCTGCTTGGACGAGGCTGATCAGGGAGGAATGCTCGCTGCTGTTGATTTAGGTTGGCGTTTCCTCAAGGACAGATTGCCGCACTAGACATCTGGGTTCTGTGACTGAGGCCAGGAGTTGACTCTGGGGTTGCTCAGCCCGATCCAAGAGGAGGAGCAATCTGGAAAACTGACCAGGACCTTCAAATGGAGTGGGAGGGGCTTCGTGCTGACCGGCGCGACTGGCTCACATGGGATCTGAGAAAGATCAAAATCAGGCAATGCCGCAATCCCTTGATTTATTTAATTCTTTTCTGGTTTTTCTTGGCTCTACTCCAGGGGAATACGGAGAGAACGGTCTGGCAATACCACTTTCGGACCTGGCCTGACCACGGCGTGCCCAGTGACCCCGGGGGTGTGCTGGACTTCCTGGAGGAGGTGCACCATAAGCAGGAGAGCATCATGGATGCGGGGCCCGTGGTGGTGCACTGCAGGTGACCAGCCCTCCCACCCTCGTCCACAGCCTGTCTCAGCTCCTAACGCCCAGGGCTTTTTTAACCTACCCACCCCCAGCTGTCTAACCGTGGGAAAAATTTAATCTCTTTTTGAGGCATAAACTGTGTTAAGGAACACTTTGACCCCAAAGTATATTTCTTGTAGATCCTACAGGACTGCTGGGTACTGAGGATGGTGGGACAGGGGTGGGGAACACAGTCTTTATTCTCAAGGAGCTCCTAGTCTGGTAATGTTTGCTTGGTTTTCTTTTTTAATAGGGTAATTTAGGGTTCATTTCTTTGTGATTCTATTTTACCAAGAAATGACATATATTTCCCCCCAACAATATACTTTTTTGCTTCAAAAGGTTAGGACCGCTGCTCACCCAGGCTTCTGGAAGCCAGTCCTGTGGCCTCTGCCCCAGAGTTTGCAGGCTTCTGGTGCCTGAGTTCGGGCTTCATGGTTATTCTGGGGAAAGCTTGGTTACCTAAATCTCATTCATGTGTTGGGCAAGTAGATGTGTGTGAAACTTTACTCAATTTTTTAAAAGCTCTGGGGCTAATGTTTTTCACACACAACTCACATTTGATCCTCACAACAACCCTATAAGGCAGGGGTCCTCAAACTTTTTAAACAGGGGGCAGGCTTCTGGTGCCTGAGTTCGGGCTTCATGGTTATTCTGGGGAAAGCTTGGTTACCTAAATCTCATTCATGTGTTGGGCAAGTAGATGTGTGTGAAACTTCACTCAATTTTTTAAAAGCTCTGGGGCTAATGTTTTTCACACACAACTCACATTAGTTTGAGGACCCCTGCAAGGTATGTACTGTTATCCCCATTTCACAGATGAGGAAACAGGATCAGGGACGTTAAGAGACTTTGCCCAGGCGCATTGTGCTGGAGAAGCTGGGCTCCAAGTGCAGGTTGGACTCACTCCAAAGCCCTGTGCTCTTAGCAAATATATTTCCCAATATAAATAGACAATCTTATAAATACTCCCAAGAGCAGATATTGGTTCTGTTCATATTAATAGCGTGGTTTTGAGTATAAAACTTCCGTGAATGACTTCATTGTCATTGCTTCTTGTCCTCTGCCCACAGCGCTGGAATTGGCCGGACAGGGACGTTCATTGTGATCGATATCCTTATTGACATCATCAGAGAGAAAGGTAGGTCAACTGGAGGGCAAGAGGCTACAGTTCCTGTTTTTAGTTTATGGACAGAAAGTGCTAGTGAAAATAGCCTGGGGAAGAAAATTTGAATGTTAAAAATTTTCACAGAAATCTGGGCTGAAGACTCCAACTTTCAATACATTTGCCAGAGAACAGAAGTGATGCTGTTTGAGCATTTGGCATAAAATGAAGCCCAGGATCTGCGGATCCCACTACTGTGATCTTTTGTTGAATATGCAGTGGTGGTCTCTACCCAGCCACCTACTTACTCTTTGCTGACGGAGTGGAGTTGGAAAGTGGGGGAACCCTACCTCTGACACGTTATCATGTAGTCGTCCGGGATCATTGGTATTGATCAGAGGCCAGTGCTGTAGCCCTTGGAACGTGTTTGGTCAGAACATTAAAGACTAGATGTGCTTTAGGTCTGAGCCTGCTAAACGTGGGGCATTAACCTCTTGATCCTGGCTCTGCATTTTCTCCTGATGCTTCGTGTGCTTGCTTTGTAGGTGTCGACTGTGACATTGATGTTCCCAAAACGATTCAGATGGTGCGATCTCAGAGGTCAGGGATGGTCCAGACAGAAGCACAGTACCGATTCATCTATATGGCCGTCCAGCATTATATCGAAACACTACAACGCAGGATTGAAGAAGAACAGGTACCAAGCCTGGACAGGCTGGCACTCGGACTTTCATTTTCTTTTCTGGGCAGCTGGCAAATGCTCTCCTTTTTTTAAAAATATATTTTTTATTGATTTCAGAGAGGAAGGGAGAGGGGGAGAGAGATAGAAACATCAATGATGAGAGAGAATCATTGATCGGCTGCCTCCTGCATGCCCCCTGCTGGGGATTGAGCCCGCAACCCAGGCATGTGCCCTTGATTGGAATTGAACCTGGGACCTTTCAGTCCACAGGCTGATGCTCTATCCATTGAGCCAAACCGGCCAGGGCAAATGCTCTCCTTTTGATCAGGACAGGCTCTGATAGGAGACATTTAAAAAAAAAAGTTTTTGTTGATTTTAGGGAGGAGAGAGAAACATTGATCAGCTGCCTCCTGCACACCCCCTACATGCCCAGGAATTGAACCGGTGACCTTTTGGTGCATGGGACGATGCTCCACCAACTGAGCCACACCGGCCAGGGCAGAAGACTGTCTTTATTTGGGAATGGGAAACGATTCCCCCAACCAGGAAGGGCTTCTCTGAAAACTGTTCCCTACTTCATGGCTCTGATTTTTCAGTCTGGAGGAGCTTGGGGAGGGGCCGCATGCTACCCTCCTGGCCTGGCAGCTTGGGGAAGTGCCACATAGGAAGGGGACGGTTTTCCCCAGCTCACATGGCATGCTTAGAACTTAAAGTGTCGATGTTTCCAGCCTGTTCCAGTTTAATCCAGACCATATTTATCCTGATTCCATCTCTTAAATGAATGCTTCACTCTTGATAGCATACGGTGGTTTGAACCACTAATTTGGTCGAGTTGGAATCGGTGAAATTTCAGTTTTAATAAGCATGCATAATGAAGAAGAATGTGGCGCTGGAGCCTTTCCATTTGAAGCTATTCATAACAGACACAAAGCTGAGTTAATTAGGAATGAGCTGAGACGAGGGAAATGAGGAGACTGCTCTTTTGGGGAGCTATGCTTGTCTCCCTCCCCTCCCCCACCCCAGCCCCGTTGCTATGCTCAAAATAGGAACTAAGCTCTTTTCAAAATGGGACCTGCCACCTTTACTGAACAGTTTCTAGCCTAGCAGCACAAAGAATGGTCAGCCAGAGGCAACTAATTAGTTTGGTCGGTTCTCAGTTCACACCGAAAGACTCACTAGATTGTTTCATTGTAGAAACACATCTTCAGAGACAGTGTATGTATAGAAGCGTAGGGTCAAATCATTAACAAGCTACTGGTTTTGAACTTCCGTGCTTTCAATCTGTGGTATTGTAAGTGCTATGAAATATGTAGATTGTTACTATAGGCTATTGTATATTTATCTTCCAGTTACACTTAATTTGGGCCAGGAAGGGTTAAAGCATAAAGTGGCTCAAAATGAAGGATTCCTAAACACAGAGGAAGTTCATCATTGTGGGTACAAAGTGGAAATTTTGGAAATGTCTTAAAGCACATAATGTACTCTTGGTGGGAGAAGCTTGGAAAAGCTCTCAATATTTCATTCAGAGGCTTTGGTTTTTATCCTTGCTTTGGAGAATTTAGGGACTTCCCTTCCCAGCTTTTTTAAAAAAATTATATTTTTATTGATTTCAGAGAGGAAGGGAGAGGAAGAGAGAGATAGAAACATCAATGATAAGAGAGAATCATTGATCTGCTGCCTCCTGCACACTCCACACTGGGGATCAAGCCTGCAACCCGGGCATGTGCCCTGACCAGGAATTGAACCATGACCTCCTGGTTCATAGGTTGACACTCAGTCACTGAGCCACACCGGCCGGGCTTGAGTTTTTATAAGTGGTTCTTCTCACATTCTGCCATTTTGAAGTAGAGTTCTTTGTTAACTTCCATTCACAGTGTTAAATTTTTAAACAGCATGTATGATTCCCTCTACTCAGTGTTTCTCTCTCTCTCTCTCTCTCTGAAATGCCTTTTTGGCTTTTTTCTTCCCTTAAAAAAGTCATATCCTTATACATGCAATCTTCACCTTACAGAAAAGCAAGAGGAAAGGTCACGAGTATACAAATATTAAATATTCCCTCACGGACCAGGCAGCTGGAGATCAGAGCCCCCTCCCGCCTTGCACCCCAACACCATCCTGTGCGGAGTAAGTAGTAATGAAGGAAACTCTTTTCACCTGAACATAATTCTATAGACAAGCTTAAAAACTACAAGTCTTGACTGGCTTCAGCTGTTGGGTCTGGGCTGGGCTCTTGAGGCCTAGGTTCTGCCCTTGGGGACTGGCTTTGGCTATTGGGGTTCTAGGTTGGGTCGTAGGGGCTAGTTCAGCCATGGGCAAACTACGGCCCGCGGGCCGGATCCGGCCCGTTTGAAATGAATAAAACTAAAAAAAAAAAGACCGTACCCTTTTATGTAATGATGTTTACTTTGAATTTATATTAGTTCACACAAACACTCCATCCATGCTTTTGTTCCGGCCCTCCGGTCCAGTTTAAGAACCCATTGTGGCCCTCGAGTCAAAAAGTTTGCCCACCCCTGGGCTAGCTTCAGCTCTTCAGCCCTTTGGGACTTAGATTTGGCTCTTAGTTCTCGGCTGGCCTATTCAGGGTAGACTAGGTTCTTTGGAGCTAGGCTCCGCCCTCTGGGACTGTCTTTGGCTATTTGTGACTGGGTTGGGGTCTTAGGGGCTCGGCTGGCTCTTCAGAACTAGTGTCAGCCATTTTGGGACTAGATTGGGCTCCTAGGCCTTGGCTGGTCTATTCCGGACTAGGTCCATTACAATCAGATTGAGCCGGCCATGGGGAAGCCCCGGTCCCCACAAGACGGCCTTAGAGGAAAGGACCCTTAAGTGAGCACACGTGGCCTGGGAGCCCGAGGTGGAAAGGGCTGCTGACTCTCCAGGAGGAGGTGCCTGTGGAAGTCACGGGGACACACTGAGGCTGGCTCCCTGGGGTCTGCTGGGAGAAGGGGTATTGCTTAGGGGCGAGGCTGGGCTCTTCTGGTCCAGGCTGGGCTCTTGGGGCTAGGCTCTACAAAAAAAAACCCCTAAAAATTAAAAAGTACCAACCACCTACAAGTCTTTGTAGCACACATCTTTCATTGAATTGTTGGCCGGCCGATTTGTGAGTATATCAGTGGCTGCCTGAATTTGAATTTACCTGAACTGAAGTCTGATCACACACAAGTAGGATTACATGGGGTTGTGAGTATATCGAGTTGTGGTTCTTTTAGAACAGTGGTTCCCAAACTTATTTGGCCTACCGCCCCCTTTCCAGAAAAAATATTACTCAGCGCCCCCTGGAAATTAATTTTTTTAAAATTTTAATAGCAAAAACAGAAAGATATATGTATTAATGTTTCTACCTTTTTCGTAAAATATAGTAAAGAAAGGTGTAAATTAGAAACATTGAAGTTTGAAATTATGAAACTATTTATTGAACTCAGAATAGAAAGGTAATACAAAAAAAGTTAAAACAAATGCACCTGTGGCCATCACCGCCCCCCTGGATCGCTGCAGCGCCCACCAGGGGGCGGTAGCGCCCACTTTGGGAATCACTGTTTTAGAAGAACCTCATTCTTCTTTTGATGGCATGGGATTTGTTGCAGAGGTGGACAGCACCCCCTTTGGTTTATTAAGAGTGTTTACTAAGTAAAAGTAAGTTAATTCACTACTAATGTGTCAACTCAATCCATAGTCAACAGAAGTCTGCTTGGTGTTTAAACCAGGGGCCAGCAACTACAGCCCCCAGGCCAAATCCTGGCTGTGGCCTGTTTGAGTACAGTTCTCGAATGGGTTTTAAAGGGTTATTAACACGCACATGCACATGCACATGCACATGCACCAAGAATAATATATGACAGAGACTGCTTATGGCTTGCAGAGACTAAATTATTTACCCTGGTTCTTTATAGAAAAACTTTGCCAACTCCGTGTTTAAACAAACACGATAGGAAAACATAGGTTAAATTGATTATGTGAATGGCAGTTGTAATTATTATTTTCTATATATTCTAGCCATTCTCTGGTATAACATTTGCTTTTTCCCATTTAAGGGTTTTATTTCTATACGCTTCTGATGTGGATTTTTAAACCCCTGCTGACTTTAATACTCTCTATAAACATTTAAAATGGCATAGAAGAGGCTTGTATTTATATTTGCTTTCTATTTAATGTTGAAATGAAATTACATAGCAAAAATATGCTCTCCACCATGCTGTCTCTTCGCTCTAGCTGCTTTTTTCTTTCCTACGGACTGACAGGGAAAGTTGGTATTTTAAATCGCCATCTGTAATAATTTGCAGTGGAACCAGCAGGTCTGGACTGAGTCCTTGCCAGGGAGCTTTCCCCCATGTTGGCCCAACAGAATCAGCTCTGACGACTCCCTTGTCACCAATGCCTGCCTGTGACATAAACAGTTTCTCTCTCTCTCTGTTCTCGTCATTCCCTCGTAGGGCACACACCCAGGACATCCCGACCCTCTCCTTGTTTTGTCTCCACACCCCTGGTTGGCACCCACAGCTGCTTGATTCCTCGCTCTCTGGGACTGCTCTGCTCTCCCCTCCCTGCTCAGCAGACAGAGTTGGGGCTCTCATGCATTGGCCTCCATCCCAAGGCCCTAACCACCCTCTCACCTCCCACTGAGCTTCATGTTCAATGTTCCCCTTTCTGTAACCAGATTCCGGCCTGACTGCTCTTACACTTTCCCATCTTGGAACTCTTGCCCATTCAGATCCTTCTGATTGAAGTGAGAACCCTTCCTTCCTTCCTTCCTTCCTTCCTTCCTTCCTTCCTTTCTCTCTTTCTTTCTCTCTTTCTCTCTCCCCCTCTCTCCCCCTCTCTCTCCTCTTCCCCCCTCCCTCTCTCTCTGGTGCATGAATTTGTGCACATTGAAAGGAAATTAATTAGAAGAAATATTTTAACATCGCTATTTGCCTTTTCTCTATAATAGAAGTGTCAACCAAATTCATGATCGATAATGACAGATCGAAACACATGCGTGCGATTGGCCCCAGCGAGAGCTTTATATGTACAGTGGGGCCTTGACTTACGAGTTTAATTCGTTCTGAGACCGAGCTCGTTAAGGAGCTCGTTAACTCAAATTACTCTATCAACTCAATGCAAAAAATCGGCCGAGAGACAGCTGGTATCTCAAAAAACTCGTTAGTCGGGATACTCGTAAGTCAAGGCCTCACTGTATTGTGCATGTGCGAGTCAACTTAGCCTTTATATGTATAGAATAAACTTGCTTAATTAGACCTGCTTTCTGATGTAGCTAAACTTTTCCATCCCAGTGAAGCACCCCAACTTCTCTTTCTGGTAATTGTCAGCAACCCAGCAGTAAATATGAACACAAAGCAGATTATTATAGGTCACACAGGAAGAACAAAGGGTAAAATATTTAACTGCAGCAGTGTTTGACTATATTCTGTGCAGTGAGAAAATCTGAAGTCATTTTCAAGGTCCACCATTTCTTCTTTTCAGTCGGGTCAAATTTCTAAGCTTTGTAAATCTCCATTTTCCGGCTAATGAAAAGAAAATAGGAATCCATGAGTCTCCTACCTACCTACTCCAGGACTTCTGTGAGGCTCAAATGAGATGAGGCATGGGGAAAATGCTTCACTGACATTTGGTTACAGTGTGAAATGTTTCCACCTGGCTATAAAGCAAGCCGTGTTCCTGGGCTGAAGAAACTGCAGGGAGGCTAGTTGCTAGGGAGAGGAAGCTGGGTGTTGCTACGTGATGTCATTACCTGGATGGACACTTACATGTTAGCCTTTTATATGTATAGATTTATTTGTAATCCTCACCTGAGGGTATTTTTCCATTGACTTTTAGGGAGAGTGAAAGAGAGGCAAAGACAGAGAGAAACATAAATGGGAGAGAAACACATCGGTTGGTTGCCTCCTGCATGAGCCCCAACCAGGGGCCAGGCTGGGAAGGAGCCTGCAACTGAGGTACATGCCCTTGACCGGGATCAAACCCAGGACCCTTTGGTTGAACAGGCCGATGCTCTATCCACTGAGCCAAACCGGCTAGGGCGAGAACCATTCCTTCCCATGTGTACATGCCCTGCCCTCCTTCAAGGTCTAACTCAGAGTCCTCATTACACAGGCCTCCCTTGCTCTGCCCGCCTGGAAAACAATTCACTTTCCTCCAAGCCCCTGAGAGCAGAGGGGCTCGAGGCTCGTATTTCACTTTAATTTCACAGTTGCTTTGCTGTATATTTATGTCTTTTATCCTGTTCTAGAATGCCGGTTCCAGGGGCAGGAACTATATCCTCACTGTAGCTGGTCCCCAAAGAATATACTGTGTGCCTTACCAATGTCATGTAAGCTTAAACCACATGGTCTGCATTTCTGTTAATGTCTCTTTTCTTTTGAGGATGAGAGAAGATAATGCTCGAGTCTATGAGAACGTGGGTCTGATGCAGCAGCAGAAGAGCTTCAGATGAGCAAACCCGCTGAAACTTCAGCACAGACATAGGTAGGAAACGGCAGTGCTGTTGGTTCATTATTTTTGCCTTCCCGCCTTTTAAAAAAAATTTTTTTTTATTGATTTCAGAGAGGAAGGGAGAGGAAGGGAGAGGGGGATTGAGTCCACAACCCGGGCATGTGTTCTGACCAGGAATTGAACTGTGACCTTCTGGTTCATAGATGGATACTCAACCATTGAGCCACACCGGCTGGGCATCCCTGAACTTCTTTTTTCCAAGCTGGATTTATTTTAGAGTTCATTAAGCATTAAAAGCAAATGCAGAATTAATTCTGAGAAGGGCAAGGTTAGCATTTATTGTAGATAAATAGTTGATATTGTGATGGGCACTGGTTGATACTGGTTAGTCCAGGCTGTGCAGGAGATGATCTGTAGGATCTGGGAAGCGGGGGACACAGCACGGGATGGTTGGAGTCAGGATGTTTCAGTTCTCATCCCAGGAGGCCTCTGACAGGCTGTGTGACACAGGGCACTGGACAGCCAGAGCCTCCGACTGGCTCCACTGCACGTCCCTTCAGCTCTGTTGCTGGAAATTCATCTCCCTTGTCCATCTCCACCCTGTCAATCACCTTTTCAGACAGTGACCCATGTGCGCTGTATGTTTTAATGATAAGTTAGAAACTCATAGTTTTAGTATTTCATGTTGAAATTCTCATTTCAATGAGCAGTATATTTAAAAAGCTTTAAATCTTCTGTTAAGTGGTTTAATGCCTTGCTGGACTTTTAGATGCATGCTCCTTCAGAATTCTCATTTATTTCTTCTCAGAGGTGGGCTTCACCCTCTCCATGAAAAGATCAAGAACAGATGCAAGAAAGTTTATGTGAAGAATGAACTTGAACCTCGAAGGCTTGCGTTGTGGTCGACTCCCTTTTGATGAGCAGAATCTGAAACCATTTAAAGACCACTCCGTTCTAACTCAACACCACCCGATTTCCAATTGCTCATTTCCTCAGATAAGCAATCATCTCTACAGTGTAGACAGTGTTATATTTTATAGAGTTTTATTTTAAATTGAGGAAGCAGTTAAATTGTGCTCTGTACTTTGCAGATGGTGGTGATTCGAATCCTAGTTATTGGCATTTTTCTTTCTTTTTATAACCCTAACAAATTTAATTTTCCCCCCTCTTTGGGGGGGGTAATGGGGCACTTGTTAGAGGAAAAAGTGGGGAAATTAAATGACAACATCCTGTAGAAATGAGAACAATTTTATTTATCATCATTTGTCCAGTAGTGGGTAATTCATTTTGATGGCCTCTTTTTTGGGGGGCTAAATGATAATTAGGCCAGTGCCCCAGACTTTCAGAACTTGACTCTCTTCCTTTGTATTGCCATTAAAAAATCATGGGGAAAATCCTGGGAATTTAGGATCAAGGTGTGCTTTTTCTTAGCAGATAAACAATGACCATTCAGCCTACTGTGGTGGGGAAATGTTTGCCATATATATGTGTGTGTGTGTGTGTGTGTGTGTGTGTTTCATTTGAGTATTGTCTTGTATTTTGAAAAAAATGCATCTGTGGATAACCAGTGTTTTGGTTTTCAATTGTTGCTGACAAACCACCCAAAACTTAGTGGCTTAAAAATGTCTATTTGTTCCTGTCTACTCTTCAGTCTGATGGGGCTCAGCATCTTGCTGGTGTCGCTTGCTGGTGTTTCTCTTGCTGGTCGGCAGGTTGGCTGAGGCGCTGGGTGGCTGGGCCCCTCTCTGTACACGCGGTCCTCGGGTCTCATTCTCCACGCGTCTCTCCATGTGGCCTCGACAGCTCAGAGCTCCGTGGCAGCTCAGAGCTCCCAAGAGTGTAAGGCAGTAGTGGCCAGGCCTTCTTACGACTTAACCGCAGAACTGTCCAGCATCACTTCTACTGCCCTCTGTTGATTAGAGCAAGTCACAGGCCCGACCCAGATTCAGGAAAAGGGGACTCCACCAGGGCATGAAGTGGAGGTGTAGTTGATTGGGGGTCCCCAGTGTAACTGTCAGAACCAGAACCGAGGAACAAAACTACTGTTAGTAGAAGTAGGAGCTGCTAGTGAGTGACCTTGGGAAGCTGCAGTGGCATGTGTAAGCTGGAAGAGCGGGCCTTCAGACAGAGAGGGCCTTCCAGAAGCTTCCTGCACCAGTTCTGCGAGCCCTGAGCATCTTTTCTGAATCATCACTTCTGGTCTTGTAAGGACGGATGTGTCTAGGGGGCAGAGCATTTGAAAGCACCATCCCATCACCGTGGCCTCTGCAGAGGGAGGTTAGTAGGGGCTCTCTTCTTGCTACTGGTATCATTCAGGCCTCCATGCATGTGTGCAGTCAGGCTGCCGGGAGCAGGAGCATCCTAACCAGGCTGCGTGGCAGATTGAATCAGCAGTAGGATTTGCTAACGTGCTACCTGAAGTGCCTTCTCTCAAAAACATCCCTCTTTGCCCCATGTGTTGAGTCATTGTTCGGTGACTGTGTCTCAATGAAAGTCTCACTGGTTGACTCTGAAGAAAAGAAAATGCTGCTGCAGCATTGCCATTTAGGCATGGTTTCCTTTCTGGCATCCTCCTAACTTTTGCTCCTGAGAGGAAGGACTTGACCCAGCCCTGGTTGTAGTTCCCTCCTGAGGTCTTGGCTTCCCTTGAAACCTTGAGATCCGTTGGGCCGAGTGATGGCTGCCATTTTCACAGGCAAAATGTGTAGTGTTCCTCCTATATCACCCCCTTCCCTGATCCATCGACCTTAGAATTGCTTCAGAACACAAGTGTGGCCTGAAAGTGATCACCTTACGAGGAATGTAAATGACTACTGTCTCCTTGTCAAGCCTGCAGAGAGATTCAAGTTCAGATTGCAACAAGGACCTTGAATCCTGTTCTTTTTATCGCATTGTCACATTGAATGGTTCTCCTTTTTTGCCTCGATTTTATGGAAATGTTTTGACTTTGTTTATTGCCATTTTAATTCTGTATGTCTAGGTTTCTCTCTCTTTCTTCTTCTCATTACAACAGTCCCTTTAGCATTCTTGTAATGCTGGGTTGGTGGTGATGTATTTCTTTAGCCTTTTTGTTGTCCGAGAAGCTCTTTATTTGACTGTCTATTTTTTTTTAATTTAAATTCTTTATTGTTTAAAGTATTACATATGTCTCCATTTTCCCCCATTGACCTGTCCCTGGCTGCTCCCACTCCCCAGTACATGCCCTCACCCCCTACTGTCTGTGTCCATTGGTTATGCTTATATGCATGCATACAAGTCCTTTGGTTGATCTCTTACCTTTCCCCCTCCCACCCTCCTCTGCCTTCCCTCTGAGGATGGATGGTCTGTTTGATGCTACTATGTCTGTGGATCTATTTTTGTTCATCTGTTTATGTTGTTCATTATATTCCATAAATGAGTGAGATCACATGATATTTATCTTTCTCCAACTGGCTTATTTCGCTTAGCATAATGCTCACCAGGTCCATCCATGCTGTTGCGAATGGTAAGAGTGCTTTCTTTTTTTACAGCTGTGTAGTATTCCATTGTGTAGATGTACCACAGTTTTTTAATCCACTCATCTGCTGATGGGCACTTAGGCGGTTTCCAAATCTTAGCTATGTAAATTGTGCTGCTATCAACATAGGGGTGCATATATTCTTTCTAATTGGTGTTTCTGATTTCTTCTCTAGAAGTGGGATTAATGGGTCAAATGGGAGTTCCATTTTTAATTTTTTGAGGAAACTCCATACTGTTCTCCAGAGTGGCTGCACCAGTCTGCATTCCCACCAGCAGTGCACAAGGGATCCTTTTTCTCCACATCCTTGCCAGCACTTGTCATTTGTTGATTTGTTGATGATAGTCATTCTGACAGGTGTGAGATGGTACCTCAATGTCATTTCAATTTGCATCTCTCAGATGATTAGTGACTTTCAGCATGTTTTCATATGTTTCTTGGCCTTTTGTATGTCCACTTTCGAAAAGTGTCTATTTAGATCCTTTGCCCATTTTTTGATTGGATTGTTTATCTTCCTTTTGTTAAGTTGTATGAGTTCCCTATACATTTTGGAGATTAAACCCTTATCGGATATAACATTGGCGAATATGTTCTCTCATGTAGTGGGCTCTCTTTTTGTTTTGTTGTGACCGTCTATGTTGAATGATAGCCTTGCTGGATATAGTAATCTTGGTTTCAGATCTTTGTTTTCCATTACCTTGAGTACTTCATGCTATTTCCTTCTAGCCCATAGAGTTTCTGATGAGAAATCAGGTGTCAGCCTTATGGGAACTCCTTTGTAGATAATAGTTTGCTTTTCTCTTGCTGCTTTTACGATTCTCTCTTTGTCTTTAATTTTTGGCATATTAATTATGATGTGTCTGGGTGTAGACTTATTTGGGTTCTTCTGGCTTGGGGTTCTTTGTGCCTCCTGTACTTGTGTGACCTTTTCTTTTACCAGGTTAGGGAAGTTTTCTGCCATTATTTCTTCAAACACGTTCTCTATCCCTTTTTCCCTTTCTGCCTCTTCTGGCACACCTGCTATTCAAATGTTGTTTTGTTTCATGTTGTCCCATAGCTCCCTTAAGTTATCATCCTGTTTTTTAATTGTTTTTCCTTTTGGTTCTCTGATTGAGTGATTTTTTTCAACCCTGTCTTCTAATTCACTGATTTGGTCCTCAGCTCCCCCTAATCTGCTGTGTATTCCTTCCAATATGTTTTGTATTTGTGCTAAATCATTCTTTATTTTACACTGTTCTTTTTTCATAGTTACTATATCTTTTCTCATGCTGTTGAGCACTTTTACCATCATTATTCTGAAGTCTGTTTCAGATAAATTTTTTTTTTTAAATCTCCATTTCATATATATCTTCTTCTGGAAAATTCTCTTGTTCTTTCATTTGTGGGTTGTTTCTTTGTTTCCTCATTTTGGCTGCCTGTTTGGGTTTGTGACTAGGTATTAGGTAGATCTGCTACACCTCTCAATCTCTAGTGCAGGACCGTGTCAAATGCTGTTTCTGACGAATTAGATCAAGCAAAGACTCAAAACCTCCAGAGACCGCCTCTGGCTACAGACTGATAGGATTCCTCTTGATCTGCCCTCAGGCAATTGTACACAGGGCAAGAGTTTTTTTTCAACAGGGTGGGGTAATTGTTGCTGCCTGGAGGCTAATTGTTATTCTCAGTCTTGTTAGGGACAAGGTGTTTTCCAATAGGGTGGGTCAGCTGTCTTCCCCCCAGGCAATGCGGCCTGTATAGCAATTGTCTGTGTGAGAAAGATGACCTTTGTAGCATGAGGGAATGGTTCAGCACAGGAAACTGAGGTGTCTGCTTTCTGAGCTCTAACCCCAGAGCCCTGGATCCTGGCTTCTGCTCACCCAGCTCCAGTCCACTCTGCTGTTCCTCTGTCAGAGCACAAGATGGGTGGCTCCACAGGGAATGTTATTTGTTGGCCCTTTAAGAGGGTGCCTGAATTTCCAACCATCTCTGCCTAGCAGACAGCTACCCCACTGCTTTCACAGCCATATATTATGTGGGTACCCTTCTCAGTTCTGGTGCTCTCTGCTGGGGGGCCTACCTTGGGAATTAGACCCCAGAGTTCTCAGTGGCAACCCCCCACAGCTGAGATATCTCCGGAACTTCAGCTGCTCTCTGTGGGGGCCCAGCCAGCCCTTTTGCGCCTCTGCCCCTCTTACCAGCCTCTATGCAGTCTCCACTTTTGGTCCTTGGTTATCAGGGTTCTCTCCAGCAAGTCTTCCATTGATTATTCAGTAAGTTCTTCTGTATTTTAGTTGTAATTCCAGTTTGGACCTGGGAGCATGTCCGTGAAGCATCCACTTACTCCACCGCTATTTTTAAATCTCCATGTTTTTGACTCTGGACTTTGGGGGCAAAGTCTCTCACCAGCATACAAGGGTCTGATTGTATAAATGTATCCGCTACATTAAGTCTCTGCCTGTAGCTTCCGATCGGTGGTTTTTGCCCTTGGAACGGAAACACCGGATCTTGGCTCGCTCTCTTCTGATATAGGACATTGATTTCATTTAGATTTCCCTCCACCATGTCAGTAAACTATCATGTTAGGTCAACTTTTGCCAGACAAGATTATGACAGTCCGGAGGTGCTAAGTTTTACTGTGTTTGATAAAAGGGGATTATTGCAGGTTCTCAGATTTCTTTCTGTGGGATGGAATCAGGCAAGTGAAGATGTGGGGAGTTCAGAGTGCAGGTTAAAAATAAAATAGTGGAAATGGAAGTTCCAAAGAGGTGGTTTCTAGGATGTCAAAGGGCCCAGGGCCACAGCAGTCAGTAATATTTGAATCAGGTGTGAGAGAGACATGGCTTCGGTCAGCTTCGGGGTCGCTGGTAGACATAAAATTTGCACAATATCCCATAGCTGGTTGAGTATTTTAAAATTATAAGCATAGGATTTTATATTTGGGATGAAGAAATTATCTGGCATGTGCTACTTGGGTTTTTTTTTAAATGCCAAATTTCAGTCTTAATAACTTTTATAAAAAATAAAAACCTAAAGACACCTCATATCTACTGTGTGACCCTCCTGAAAATGATGGTCATCTATTCTATGGGAATCAGTGGCTTTTAAAATGTGGTTGAGTGGAGTTGAGAAAATAGATGGATGACTTTCTTGGCGTTTTGCATTCTTTAAGGAGCCCAGTTGTGTTGGAAAAGCCAAGAAAATCATCAAGATTATTTTTAGGGGTGATTGTACTGGGGATTGTAAGAATAAGATAAGGTCTTGGGTTATTTCTAGTTTAGGGGAATGTGGAAAAGTATTCAGTTGTGAAGTGCTTTGTTGTAGTTAATTAATCCATAAGGGGAACGTAGACTGTAGACATAAGTGCAAACCCAGTGCAACTTTCTGTACGTTGTTGGGGGAATAAAGTTTTGGGGGAATAAAGTTTTACAGAGCAAGCACATCACCTCCCTGATTTCACAATGCCTGTATTAGCCCTTAATTTTGTTGAAGTCTTTTTCCCTCTTCCTCTTGAAAAATAAGTTCCAAAATATAGTTTATTGAATCTTCCATCATTAAAACGTTCGCTCTTTTTTCGCTACGAGCAGTTCACACATGGCAAAGCTATTAAACAGTTGGTTTTAGTGTGGTGTATAACTTTGCTATATATCAAACTAATTTTTACAAGTTTTCATCCCAAACCTCAAATCATGTAATTAATAATTTGCCTGTCTTATTTATGACCTAATTGTGATTCTTTTATTAATAAAAGCTAATGGAAAAGGATCCTTTATTAAGCTGATTACTAGACCTACATTTAATTTTCCTGCAGTATATGAAGTATTGTACCAGAGTATTAAAAGATATGTAATATTTTATTGATAAATCTATCCTTTAAAAGGAATACGTTTTAGGATGTCATCATTCTGATGTGAATCATGTAAATGTTGATAATATGAACTGTTTATTATACACTTAGTGTTTCCAGAGATTCACTTAATTGCCTTTTTGCCCATGTATTATGCAGTCTATTTGCAATTGTTTTTAAAAAGTGACATTAAAAGAATAGTTTATGTAGAGAAACATTAGTGGGTATTAATTGTCCCCCCACCTGTATTTATGGGTGTTAGTTCAACTGCTTTGCTAGCTGCAAAGCTGAATTACCAGAGTACAAGTGTATTTGTAAACTGTATGGGAACTAAAAATTAGGAATAAAACCATTTTCTTATATGATGGTACTTGTCATTTACTTCATCAGACGTGTCCAAGAAGCACTGGGATTACAGGTCACTTAGCCCCTTACACCAGCAAAATGCTGACAGTCAGCAGCTCTTACCTAGAAGATAAGTTGGAATGTAGAATGATTGTCAGGTCCTCAAGATTTTATTAAGTGCCTACTCTATGTATAGCTTTGGGAGACAGAAGGGGAATTTTTTTTTTTAAAGTATTTTTATTGATTTCAGAGAGGAAGGAAGAGGGAGAGAGATAGACACATCAATGATGAGAATCATTGATAGGCTGCCTCTTGCACGTCCCCTACTGGGGATTGAGCCCACAAGCCAGGCATGTGCCCTTATGGGGAATCGAGCCATGACCTCCTGGTTCTTAGGTCAGTGCTCAACCACTGAGCCACGCTGGTTGGGCAAGGGGGAGTTCTTTTTGGAATCAATAAAAATATATTAATAAAATAAAATAGGATTCTTAAAAAAAACACACAAACTAACAAAACTGTATTTTTTGACTACGTAATACATTTGCTTTGAACAAAATGTAACAGGTTCAAAACAGCATACAGAAATTTCTCCTCCATGCGTTGGACGGTGTTTCTTGTTCTACCCCAAGGACCACCAGCGATTTTGAACTCTGAACTGTTCTGTGTCCCTGTAAAAGGGCTGGTTCCAAGGGCTTTGCATTTGTTACTCAAGAGGTAATGTCAAACTGTCCCCAGGGAGGCTGAACCAGTTATACCTCTATCGGCCTGTCTCCCCACACCTTTATCACATTGTCATGTTGCCGCACTTGCACCTTTGTTGCTCTGATAGGTGAAAAATGATAGTTCAATGTAATTAAATGTGTATTTTTCTTAAAAGTGAGGCTGAGCATCCTTTCAATTGCTTTGTACATGCCTTTCTGTGAACTCTGTCGCTTGACATATTTTTTTCTATTAAATTCTGGATCTGTCTTGTTTTGAGTTTAGGAATGAAGATATTTCATTCTCTGCGGCTGATGGACATGACTGGAATTACTGAGTCACCAGCATCAATTTCTATAAAATGCTCCTCTTTGGGTGCCTGTGGGTGCACCAGCGTGGGAGTTGTGGCGTAGGCCTTGCTGGGATTGTAATTCTCAGCGGGGAAGAGAACAGGCTGGGAAAGGGGCTGCAGCTACCATGTGAGACCAGTTGTAATTATACCAGCTAGTGAGTTGAGAATTACTTCAGATGTTTTTTCAGATTCAAAAGTGCCAAACAGTATGCATGCATGCATCCATTCAACCACTTTTTAATGAGTGCAATGACTCAGGCATTGGGCAGGGTGTTGTAGGGAATACAAAATAAATCTCTCTTAATCCTTGACTTAAAGGACTTTATGGCCCATTTAGAGAAAGGAGACACACAGGCTGAATACAAGATTGGATAAAACTGCTATGCAATGAGGCCTGGATCACGACAAAGAGTGTGAGGAAATGATAACACACCACATACTAAATGACAGTTACATGCAAACATCATTGGAAGGTTTATTCAGATTATTTCTAAACCTGCAAAGGTGGTACTGTTTTTTGTTTTTTTATATGTATATATTTTTATTGTTTTCAGAGACAGCAAAGGAGAGGGAGAGAGAGAGAAACATCAATTGGTTGCCTCCTGCACACCCCTCACTGGGGATCAAGCCCGGAACCTTGACTGGGAAATAAATCGGCAACCTCATGGTGTATGGGTTGATACTCAACCACTGAGCCACACCGGCTGGGCTCCCTTGTCTGTTTTGCTCATTGCCAAGGACCTGCATCAGTAACAAATATATTTAACAAATTAATACAAACTTGCTATTTTACAGTTCTGGAGGTCAGAAATCAACTGAGTTTTACTGAGCTAAAGCCAAGGAGTGTGCAGGGGTTCATTCCTTCTGGAGGCTGGGGGCAGAATGGACTCCCGTGCCTTTTCTGGTTCTAGAAGCGTCTCGCATTCTTTGCCCCCTGGCCCCTTCCTTTCTCCATCGTCAAAGCCTGCAAAGGCTGGTCAAGTCTGACACTGACATTCCTCCGACACTGAACTCTGACATTCCCACCTCCCACTTTCATGAATAAGGACCCTGATGATTTTATTGGGTCCACCCTGTTAATCCAGAATCCTCTCCAGCTCAAGGTCTTTTTTTTTTTTTTTAAATCTTTATTGTTGAAAGTGTTACATATGTCCCCTTTCCCCCGCCCCCCCACCAACTCCCTATCAACCAGGAGGTCACAGTTTGATTCCTCGTCAAGATATATGCCCAGGTTGCAGGCTGAGGCAGCCAATCAGTGATTCTCATCATTGATATTTCTATCTCTCCCGCTCCTTTCTTCTTTGAAATCAATAAAAATATATTATTATTTTTTTAAAATATATTTTCACTACAGCCTCACCACTCAAGGCTGTCTATGGGCCAGCACCATCGTCACCAGGACCATTGGACACGCAGTCTCAGGCCTCCTGCACACCCGCCACTGGGGATGTGCCTGCAATTAAGGTACATGCTCTTGACCGGAATCGAACCTGGGACCCTTCAGTCCGCAGGCTGACGCTCTATCCACTGAGCCAAACCGGTCAGGGCAAAATCAATAAAAATATATTATTAAAAAAGAAAGACTAACAAGCCCACTACAGCCTCACCACTCAAGGCTGTCTATGAGCCAGCACCATCGTCACCAGGACCATTGGACACGCAGTCTCAGGCCCCACTGAGCCCCAAGGCAGTGATCGGCAAACTCATTAGTCAACAGAACCAAATATCAACAGTACAACGATTGAAATTTCTTTTGAGAGCCAAATTTTTTAAACTTAAACTATATAGGTAGGTACATTGTTATTAACTTAATTAGGGTACTCCTAAGCTGGCCTTTGCTAAAAACGTCCTCAATCTGATTGAGGTATGTTCGCTGAGGTCGACCCCTTCCAACTCTCCCATCCACACTTGTCTTGTATACTTGTTTCGTCTATCTTTCGTCACCCGTGCAATTTGCGGATGCAACTAGCACTAACCACTGCACATGCGACTGCTGACTGACTGGCTCACTCAACTCGTGCATGAATCGCGTGCGCCTCCCCCGAGTTGCGTATCCGGCGGCCCGCCTGCGCCGTGTCTCCCGTCGCCCAACCGACCGACACCCCCCACTTCTTCTAACGCCACTTCTTCAAAATAGACTCGCCCAGGCTGAAAACCGACTTCTGCGCAAGGGCCACGAAGTTTCAATCACACTGTACATGCGCGCCCACACGTGGTATTTTGTGGAAGAGCCACACTCAAGGGGCCAAAGAGCCGCATGTGGCATTGCCCCAAGGTATCAGAATTTGCATTTTTTGCAAGATCACCAGGCACATTTGCAGTTGGAGACCGGCTGCACTGGAGGACTTCCATCCATGTGGAGACAAAGGTTGTTGGCAATTATACCCAAACTGAATTAGTGTGCATCTGCAGACACAGATTTGAGACTCACTTGGCATCCTAGGAGCGGCCCCAAAGAGTAAGAAAAACCCAAAGACTGGATCTTAGAGAACAAGGGAGCTGTCTTGAAAACAGATTCAGATATTCTTAGACATCACACCTACCCAAACCGAGTTTGTGAAATCCCAAGCATATGTTCGATCCATCTAACGAATGAAAAAGAAGGAAGAAAAAAATTAAAGGAAGATGCTAAAATTAGCGTCTGTTCAGGAGGTGACAGATGTCTGGGTCTTGATAGATTTCTAGACTTGTAAAAAAAATGTTTTCATCTTTATTCATGCATGTCTGATGGGTGCTTTGGATATTACCATTATTTTTCCCCCACATACTAAAATTAATTTTCTTCTTTCTAAAGGGTTGATTCCAAGTGTTACTTTGTGTGAAGGCTTTAGAAAATGTTCAATAAGGGTGTCAGTTATGGACAAAAACTCCTCCGTTCCAGCCACACAAATGACCCTCCAGCTGTGCTTTACTGTGAATTGATTCTTTGTGTTGAATTCCTTTTCCGCATTTGAAAATGGACTGAAATCCTTGCTTAGGACCACATAACTTCTATCTTTAAATTTAAGAATAAACCAGCAGGCTTCTGCTAAGGGTAAGTGAAAAGAATACATTTTGGTTCAGGTTGCTAAATATGTTTGAGTTTTATAGGCTCACGGCCGACATGGAGCATTCTGGTGTGGGCGTGTTGATTCCGTGGGGAAATCGGGGCTTTGGAACCCACAGGCCTGGGTTTGTTTTCTGGTTTTGCCACTGACTAGCTGTGTGACCTTGGGCAAGTCAGTGAAGGCCTTTGACCCTCAGATTCTTTACTTTTTTAGGAAAATAGAGGCCGTGGCACCTGCCTTGTTGTGAAGGTTTGTTGAGAAGTTCAGTGGCAGTGGATGCCCTGGCATATAGTAGGTGCTCAATAAATAAATATAGTCTTCCTTGAGGGCTTGGGAATGTCTTGCAGGCCCTTGACATAGCCTGTTCCTATGCTATATGAATTTGCCAGTTAATGGCATGTAGAAGGGAAGATAGAAATAAAATTCAGAGATTTCATTAGAGTTCACAGTCCTTAGAGGTGGAGCAAAAATCATTTAGCCTGGCCAGTGTGGCTCAGTGGTTGAGCGTCAACCTATGAACCAGGAGGTCACAGTTCAATTCCTGGTCAGGGCACAGGCCCAGGTTGCAGGCTCCATCCCCAGTGAGGGGCGTGCAGGAGGCAGCTACCCAATGATTCTCTCTCATCATTGATGTTTCTCTCCCTTTTCCTTCCTCTCTGAAATCAATAAAAATATTTATAAAATAATAATAATTTACTTTCTTTTGCAATTAGTGTTGGAAATCCTCAACGAGCCTTCTTCTCTGGCATGTACAGTACCATGAAAACCAAATAATACACACAGTGTTTGGAGAAAACAATGATTCGTACTAACACCATATAAAGGAAAGCATGGGAATGATAGCTGCCACTTTCCAGATAGCTTTTCCTTTGGCGCGAGGAAGGGAGGAGGATGGATGAGGTCAGAGCAGGGCCAGAGGTGTCCCGATGCCTTAAAAAATGCTTATCTGAGCTAAGTTTCCGTATGTCAATAATTTTTTTAAAATAAATTTTATTGATTTTTTACAGAAAGGAGGGAGAGGGATAGAGAGTTAGAAACATCGATGAGAGAGAAACATCGATCGGCTGCCTCCTGCACACCCCCTACTGGGGATGTGCCCGCAACCAAGGTACATGCCCTTGACCGGAATCGAACCTGGGACCCTTGAGTCCGCAGGCCGACGCTCTATCCACTGAGCCAAACCGGTTAGGGCCCCATGTCAATAATTTGTATACCTTATTATATAAGACAACATACTTACATTATAAGATTATATGTCCCATATATTTTTATGGATTTTTATAGCACTTTATAACATGTTTCTATTAGGCAATGATATGTTCCATATATTCTCTTGAAAATTTGAAATATTTAGGAGAAGACATTAAAAAGACGAACTAGGAAAATAAATGTGACAATCTCCTTGTAAATAGACAGCACATTGCTGAAGTCAGCTTGCAAAAAGCCAATGTTCGTTACCACTGACGGAGTGATGACTAGAGGCAGGCACCGCGCCAGGTGCTTGGCGTGGATTCTCTTATTACATCCACACAACCAGCAGACCAGGTATTATGATCTTCATTTTACAGACGAGTAAATCGAGGCAGCTAGCCAACACACATCGATTGAGCGCTTATAACGTGCCAGGCACCATACTGTTACACCTGCACAGTTTTATTTCATCTTCCAGCGATTCTGGGAATTACACAGAAAACACAACTTTAAACCAGGGGTTGGCAAACATTTTCTGAATTGGGCCAGATAGTAAGAATGTTACATTTTGTAGGCCCTGCAATCTTTGTCGTGATGGCTCAACTCTCAACTCAGCCAGAGATGATGCATAAATGAAATAGAGGGGCGGTGTGCCAGTGAAACTTTATTGATGGGCCCTGATGTTTAAATTGCATTTAAGTTTCATGTGTCACAAGCTATCACTTTCTTTTGGATTTTTCCCCACCATTTAAAAATACAATTTTTTTTTCTTAGCTCACAGGATTACAGGTGTAGACCGGGGCTGTCCCAGGCAGACCGGGGCTGTCCCAGGCAAACTGGGATGCATGGTTACTGCAGTGCTTCCCAGCAGGGAGATGAGTCTTCACCATAGTGACAGCAGGACATTGGCGTGTGTGCGTGTGTGTGTGTGTGTGTGTGTGTGTGTTTGCACAGGCACATGTGTGAGTGTTGAACAATACTGATTTCCCCCCACAACTTTTAATTTGAAAGATTTCAAGCCTGCAAAAAAATTTGTAAGAATATTGGAAGGACACTGAACAACATTTGTCACCCTGACCAGCTGTTTTTGACATTGTATCACAATTGTTCTATGTATTTGTGTATCTATGTATCTTCCTACCCATGTGTCTATGTATCTATCAATCATTTTCCTAAGAATCAGGTGCAGCCTGGCCAGTGTGGCTGGGTGGTTGAGCGTTGACCTATGAACCAGGAGGTCACGGTTCGATTCTCCGTCAGGGCGTGTGCCCCGGTTGTTGGGCTCCATTACCAGTGTGGGGGGTGCAGGAAGCAGCCGATCAGTGATTCTCTCTCATCATTGATGTTTCTCTCTCTCTCTCCCTCTTCCTTCCTCTCTGAAATCAATAAAAGAAACACATTAATAATAAAAAAAGAATCAGGTGCAGACAGCATGACACGCCCCTTAAACACTGCAGTGTGCAAATCCTAAGAACAGGGACATCTGTCTTCAGAACCACAATACAGTGTTCACATTCAGGAAAGTTAACATTGTCTATCATACAATCAATATTTTATTTTATTTTAAAAATATATTTTATTGATTTTTTACAGAGAGGAAGGGAGAGGGATAGAGAGTTAGAAACATCGATGAGAGAGAAACATCGATCAGCTGCCTCCTGCACACCCCCTACTGGGGATGTGCCTGCAACCAAGGTACATGCCCTTGACCGGAATTGAACCTGGGACCCTTCAGTCTGCAGGCCGACACTCTATCCACTGAGCCAAACTGGTTAGGGCACAATCAATATTTTAATTTCCCCAATTGTCCCCCCAATTTTTTTTTTGAGCTGGCATGCTTGTTTGTTTGTTTGGAACCAGGACTCAATGGACAGTCACGTGAGGCACCCAGCAGTCCTTTGAATTCAGTCTCCTGGAAGCCAGACCAGCTCCCTGGCCTCTTTCTGTCTTCATGGTGTTGCTATTTGAAAAACACAGGCCGTTGGTTTTGTCCAAAGTGTCCATTCGGATTTGTTCGGTTGCTTTTTGTGATGAGATTTAGGTTAAACATTTTTGGCAAAAATACTATATGGTTGATGTGTTGTCGGTGGGTCGTCCCCTCGGAAGTGCAAGGTGTCACCTGTCCCATTATTGATGGTGTTAACCTTGACCACGTGGTTAAGGGAAATGCCACTCAGAACAAGAAATCATTGAAGAGTGTAAACAGGGAAGACAAACAGGTGCGAGGGGGTCTGTCTGGCCGACACAGTTTGCTCGGCTTCCAGGTTCTTACAGGCGTGCAGGTGACTGAATTCAACCGGCGAAACAGCTCGCTGCTCCTTGCTCCGTGGCCATCAGTATGCGAAGCCGCGTTCTCGCTCAGCGGCTGCAGATTTATTGATTGTGTCACTGTCCATGATGGGGTGCAGCAAATCTTGCCTTGGCACTTGCATTAGTTTTCACATCGTGTAGCCACAAAGATAGAGGATGTGCTCCGCTTCCCTGCTCCTATGGTCTTTCCAAGGGCAGCAGTTGGGACACGTGCCTCTGTGGTCCAGGTCCCTGTTATCCTCATCCAATGACAACATCCTGATCCCCTAATGGGCCCTCCAACCTCTGCTCTGCTTGCCTTCTTACCGCAGTTCGTTCTCCATGAAACAGCCTCTGGGAATTTTTCAAAATTCAGATCAGATCATCAACCCTCTTTTTCTTGAAACTTTGCCGATTGTCCTCAGAATGAATATCTCAGTACTTCCCCTGGCCTACCCCGGATGGCCTGGCCCTGACCTTTCTCTCAGACTTCGTTTTCTTCCCCTCTGTGGTCTCTGAACCCCAGCTGCAATGGGCTCTCTTTCTGTTTCACCAAAACGCTCCTGCCTCAGGGCCTTTGCATACGCTGGACTGTTCTTCCACCTAAGAGAGCCCTCTCTTGTCCCCCCACTGAGGTAACTACCTGTATCGCATGCTCACTCGAGAATGGTCTCATTTCAGGATCCAGAGGCTCCAACAAAGTTACTCGGGACCCACCCTTTGACGCGGCGTTGGCTTTATGTAGGCTGCTTCTCTCCTCATCCTGGCAGGGTGGCTGCCAGTAGTGCCAGCTGTTACATCCCCCCCTCCCTCCGCCACTCCTAGGAAAAGAGAGTAATTTTTTCCTAATAGTTCTTATAAAAAATATGAGATTGGCTTTAATTAAGTCCCCACAGGTCACATGCCCATTCCCGAGCCAGTCCTTCTGAATACGAGGCCTACCCCTTAGAAGGGTGTGTGTGTTGGCCTTTGCCAAGCCTCATGGACTGAGGGTGGGAGAGGGTTCCCCAGAGAACACAGTGTCCTGTTACCAGAAGAAGGGGAGTGGGTGCTGCACAGCCACGTGAAAGGTGCCCGTCACTGACTCCTGTACGGACTTAAGGAGATAAAAAGCAAACAGAAACAATGAGGTCAGCGTCAGCAATACCTGACATGCTAACCGGGACGTGCGTGATGAAGGCCTCAAGTCTGCAGTGGGTTCCTGTGAGGATGATCGACCTAAAACCAAGACTTTTGTGGGGAAGGGCTGGGTGGGAGGGAGGAGCAGCTGGTTTGATCCTTAGAGCTCGTGTGTGTGTGTGTGTGTGTGTGTGTGTGTGTGTGTGTGTTACACGTGATGGGTACTTAGATGCCATTGGCTTCTCTCTCTCTCTTCCTTCCTTTCTTTCTTTTAGAGAGAGAGAGAGAGAGAGAGAGAGAGAGGGAGAGAGAGAGAGAGAAAGGGGGGAGAGAGAGAGAGTAAGAAACATCGATTTGTTCTACGTATTTATGTGTTTCATTGGTTGATTCTTGTATGTGCCCTGACCAGGGATCAAACCTGCAACCTGGGTATATCAGGACGACACTCTAACCCACTGAGCTACCCGGCCAGGGTTAGATGCCATCAGTTTCAATTCCCTATTTTTTTTTTTTTTTAAGGTGAGGAACCCAGACTCTGAAAGAGGAGAAATGATTGGCCCACCCTCCCACAGGACAAACCCCATGTCCTGGCACCACTCCCCGCAGCCTGGCATTATTTTTCATTTTACTGTATCTG
This sequence comes from Myotis lucifugus, assembly GCF_000147115.1. Classification (NCBI taxonomy): domain Eukaryota; kingdom Metazoa; phylum Chordata; class Mammalia; order Chiroptera; family Vespertilionidae; genus Myotis; species Myotis lucifugus. The sequence continues at coordinate 1,591,114 of NW_005871304.1, forward strand.
CAACGTTTCCTTTGCCTTGAGCAAAGCACATTTGCATTCATTTTGAAAACCAAAGGAGAGTATGGCCGGCATTTTTAGTGGCAACGGCAATTGAGTTTCCCGGGGCTAACTGCAGCCCTGATTGAAAACCGCCAGCGGTCACCACCCCGGGGAGGGCTGCTAAGGCCTCCACTCTCAGGGTTGTCTTTTTCTAAAATGCAATTTGGAGAAGGAGAAAATATCTGCGGCCCCTGCCAATCATTTTGTGTCGCGGTCACGGGTGCCCCTCCGGTACTGAGGGAATTGTGCAAAAGCAGTCCTTCGCGCTCCAGGCCTTCCCGTGGCAGATGCCTCGCGATAAGCACCCATTTAACGGCGAGAGTGGCCTCTGTATTGATTTGCTAGTGCCCTAGGGGACCTCTGTTTCCCTTTAATGGGGGGGGGGTGACCAGAGTGGGATACAGCGTCTGGTACCCAGGATGTTTATTTCATTTTTTGTTTATTGATTTTAGAGACAGAGGGGAAGGGAGAGAAAAACATCCATTTGTTGTTGCACTTATCTATGCATTCATTGGTTGGTTCTTGTATGTGCCCTGAGAGGGGATCGAACCTGCAACCTTGGTGTATTAGAAAAACTGAGCTACTCGGCCAGGGCCTAGTTTTTCATTTATTAAAGCAACATCATCGCTTCTACAGTGCTTACTAATTTTGAGCACTTTTCTAAAGGTTTTATTTTATGTGAATAATTTTTTTATTTTATATTTTTATTGATTTCAGAGAGGAAGGGAGAGGGAGAGAGCGATAGAAACATCAATGATGAGAGAGAATCATTGATCAGCTGCCTCCTGCATGCCCCCCACTGGGGATCAAGCCTGTCACCTGGACATGTGCCCTTGATCGGAATCGAACCCGGGACCCTTCAGTCTGCAGGCCAACGCTCTATCCACTGAGCCAAACTAGCTAGGACTGTATAAATAACTCTTTTAATTATCTTAAGATACTACTATTTCCACTTTATAGAGAAAATTAAATCAGAGAGGTTAAAGCACTTGTCTAAGGTCACACAGCTAATAGGTGCCAGAGGTGGGATTTGAACCCAGGAAGTTTGCCTCCAGAGCCCATGCCCTTCAGCTTTCCACTTTGCTGATGCATGATATGTTTCCTTTTAAAATGTATGTAAGAAAAAAAAGGGGGGGAGGGGAAAGGACTGAGTAAGAATCAACTTAAAGAAAAACATTAAATAACGAATAAAGCGTGCATGACAGGGCTGTGGCAAAATGGTGACCACGGTTTTGAATAACAGACTACTATCTGTTTCCCAAACTTGGGAGTCTAGAAGTCTAGAATTCTGTACGTGGGGGAAATGCCTGCATTAGGCACGGGAAGAAGCCAGGTGGGGGCTCCCGAGTCTGTTCAGAGCCACAGTAGTGGTAGCTAACAACATCTTTCGTCTAGAATGAGAAATGTCGTCCTCCCATGGCCACGGAGCCTGTGACTTCCTTTAAGGGCGCCCAGATCCCTTAGACCCGACCTCGCTGGAGGCTGAGGTCCAGTGTCCTTCACTGAGGTGCCGGCTGCCTCCCGAAGCGCCGTCGTTTATCGTTTAGCAGGTGGTTTAATGCGCTGTCTGTGGAACGAGTGTGGGGTGTGCTGGCTGACCTTCGGCCAAAGTAATTCATGGGCTTTTCCCACAGTGCAGTCACCTCCTGTCCCCCGCGGTGGCAGAGACGGGATGGACCGTCTGCATACAGCAGCGGAGACAGCTGTGGGCAGCTCATCTTGCCACTCACCCTCTCTGATGTCATCCCATCTCCCTCCGCTTTGCAAACAACCCCTAACTCTAATCCTTACCCCTACACTAACCTTAGCCTTTACTCAAACCCGAATCCATATCCTAACCCTAACCCTTCCCCAGCCCTCACTGTTACCCTAACCATACCCTTATCCTAACACACATACTCTCTTAATTTTCAACCTAACCTTAACCCTAATCCTTACCTGAATCCTCTATTTCTCTCCTTTATTTACTTTATTCCCCCAGCTTTTTTTGAGGTGTAATTGACAAACAAAAATTATATGTCTTTGAGGGGTGCACCATGATGATTTGATATGCGTACACCGTGACATGACCATCACCCCACATAGTTGCCATTTTCATTCACTCATTTTTTCACTTATTCGCTTATTTTTTTCACCCATATTTATTGAGCACCTACCATAACAGTGAGGGTTCCAGAAGGAAAGAGAAGGCGCATTTTGACTGGGTAATTAAGGAGACATTAGCAAAAAGACTTTATAATGATATGGATGTGATCAATGTAACTAAGGGGTATACTGAGGCACTGAGGGGCTCTCGCAGGGAGCAGTTACCATCTCTGGGGCTATGGGAGGGAATGGAGTTGGGGTCCCAGTCACAGGTGATCCTGTGAAGGAGGGGCCAGCGATAGGAGCTCCTGCTAGGTGGTCCTGGTGGTTATCAGAGCAGGGAGGGGTCGGGAAGAAAGCACCAGACTTCTTCCTCCCCCTGCCCTCCTGGCTCCTCCTCACTCTTAGTCCCCACCCTCCATCCCCAATTCCAACCCTCCCCTCCAATGACTCAGGGCAAACTGTGCATTAAGATCCACCGAGTCACAGAAAAAGCTGCCCCTTCCGCTCCAGCCTACGCCCTCAAAAGTATCAAACAAAACCAAGAAATCATCCAGGCCTCCACACTTGATTCTCTGTCTTTTGTAAATATTTCTATCTCAGCCCCTAAAAGTGATCTCACTGAAAGGATGAATAACAATCTAGAGCAGTGGATCTCAACCTTTGGCTGCACATTAGTAAACACCTGGGAATCCTTTTAAAATCCTGATGTCTGGGCCTCACCCTCCAGAAATTCTGTTTCTTTGTTATGGGGTGGGGCCACAACATTAGTAACAAAGAAACAGAATTTCCGGAGGATGAGGCCCAGACATCAGGATTTTAAAAAGATTCCCAGGTGATTCTAATGTGCAGCCAAGGTTGAGAACCACTGAGAGAGAGGCCTGAGGAAACTGACATCATTCCAATGAGATCCTTTATTATGCAAAGTTTTATTCAAATTATGCAAATATTATCCTCTCAACTAGTTGAACTGGCTCCAGCTGGGGGCAGAGCACTGGTTGTGGGATGGTGGGAGAAAGATCATCGGGACGCTAAGAAATGCAGCTGCTAGAGGGTCCCCAAACCTGAGAAAAACATTCGTTTTCAGGATAAACGGAGAAAGGACAGAAGGTTTGGTACAACAGAGACCAACATCCATTATTACTGCTGTGGATGTCGTTACCACTAACAAGAACCCTATTCGTTTGCCAGAGTTTTTTCAAGGAAATTGGGTGGTGGTCTTGCCCTCCTGAAAGCCTTTTAGCAGCTTCCCATTTGCAGGAGCGGGGCTGTGATGCAGGCCCAACCACACCCTCAGTCTATGCCCCAGGGAGTCCTGAGCTAAAACTGCAATGCATTAGTTTAGGAACAGATGGCCAGGTCTTTGTCATGTCCCTTGGTGGGTCTTGAGCTGTGAGCTGATCCAGAAAGGGGAAAAGAGGAATATGGCTTCCCAGCTGAGGGTCCCCGAAGGGGTTAACAGCTGGGGGCCACCTACTGTCAGCACCTCCAGCAGTTGGGGCAACAGTCCTCTCTTAAAGGGGCCCTGGGTGGCCCAGGGAACTGAAGCTTGATGAACTTATAAAACATGCCCAACGTTTCACAGACAAAAAGTAGCAGAGGCAGGATTTGAACCCAGGTCTGTCTGATGCCAACAGTTCTTCCTCCCTCCTCCTCCCCCCATTTTTTTACCACTAGTCTACATCCTATATAATAAAAGGGCAATATGCAAATTGACCCTAACCACGGAATGACCAGAATGACTGCTTGACCACTCACTATGAAGTGCACTGACCACCTCTAAGTCCCTTTTCCCGGCTGGCAGGCTCCAATTGCCCAATGGCAAATGGGGAACCAAGGTTTGGTGGTGGCGGGGGGCGGGGCCGGCTGCGGGCAGCTGGGGAAGATGGCCCTGGTCACAGGCCAGGCCTAGGGACCATACCCATGCACGAATTTCATGCGCCAGGCTGCTAGTTGTTTAATAAAAAGCAAAATCAAAGAAGTTTATAACTACTTGGATAGAAGGAATAAAAGAGAAAAGAATCAACGACTTATCAATCCGAGGTTTGACAGCCTAGGGCAGTGGTTCTCAACCTGTGGGTCACGACCCCTTTGGCGGTCGAATGACCCTTTCACAGGGGTCCCCTAAGACCATCCTGCATATCAGATATTTACATTACGATTCATCACAGTAGCAACATGACAGTTATGAAGTAGCAACGAAAATAATTTTATGGTTGGGTCACAACATGAGGAACTGTATTTAAAGGGCCAGAAGGTTGAGAACCACTGGCCTAGGGGCCTGGGTATATGATGTCATCACTGACAAATGGGAAAGTTGGCATGTGGAGCCACAGGAGGGAGGAGAGATGGCAGGTTCAGGTCTGGCCAGGCTGCTTGTGGCAGAGAGTGCTAGCATGCAAATTTACACTCAGGGAAAGATGACAAAACCACCATTTTTTGAACTCTCTGAGATGGCCAAGGGCCAGGAAAGATAGCCCAGCGTTTGTGTGGAGCATTGCATGATGGGAAATGCCATTAACACTTGGAAAAGATGCCAGGCAGCCAGGGAGATGAAAGAACATTGCACTTTCTTCCAGGGACTGTGAGGACGCGAGCTTGTCCCCAGAGAGAGGTAGCAGTTGAAGACAGTTTCACAGTCGATGACAAAACAGAACAAGCACACAGCGAGGGAGCCAGAGGCCTGAATTCCAGCCCCAGCGTCGTGTTGACAAACATGCTGTGTGTCCTTGAACAAGCCACTCACCCTCTCTGAGCCTCGATGAGAGTGAGTAATGATCAGTAAAGCGAATTCTGCCTTCCAGAAGCCAGGCATAATATAGGGCAAAATCAGATAGATTTGTTTCTTAACCATGTCCAAGATTATCCTGTTTTGTCAGTCACACTTTGCCCACTAAACCCTTAGGAAGAGCACTATTTCCACAAAGAAAAATGTTCCTTCTTTATCGGCTTCTAAGACAAAGTCCTCTCAATGTACTCATTGTTCTTCCTCTTTTGCAAGGGCATTAAGTAAACGAAAGACTTCACTTTCCTCTCTAGTGTAACACCTGGCCACCATTGCCAGGTGCTCTGAGTTGGAAAGAGCAGCAGGTAATCCAGATTTTCAAAATAGGAGATTTCAAGATTTAAACACACTGGCAACCAATTAAACAAAGATTGTAAAGCACAGCGCGGGTCCCATAAATCCCACTCACAAGCCAGCTTTGGCCTGAGGCGGCTGGGAACTATTTTAAATAGAGAGGTCAGAAATAGCATGTCTGCGTGATGTGAAACGACAGAGGATTTTTTAAAAATATATTTTATTGATTTTTTACAGAGAGGAAGGGAGAGGGATAGAGAGTCAGAAACATCCATGAGAGAGAAACATCGATCAGCTGCCTCCTGCATGCCCCCCACTGGGGATGTGCCCGCAACCAAGGCACATGCCCCTGACCGGAATCGGACCTGGAACCCTTCAGTCCGCAGGCCGACGCTCCATCCACTGAGCCAAACCAGTCAGGGCCAGAGGATGTTTGTTGATTGGCTTAATGACTGTATGCTGATTTCCAGTTTGATTAAGAAATCAAACTTCCATCAGCAGAAGTGGACAAGCTGATGGTTGGCAATCAAATGGAATTACGTCCGATTTCTTCCACAAACATTTTAAGGTTTTCTGCCTTCCTTTTCCTGTGTTGATTTTACCACATTTTTTTGGCGAAGTGACCCAAAGGTCACCCACCCTTTACGCTGGGGATGAACATTCCTCCGAATTAGCTCCTATTCCTCCCGGGGGCTCTCACGGCAGCAGGAAGAGAGACCCTGCCAGCCCTGTCCCGGCTCTGTCTGTGACCTTCCCCCTGTGCTCGGCTGCTGGGAGCCTCTGCGGTCTCATTAATGTTGGAAAAGCACTTTGGGTCTTGGGCTGAAAGGGACCAGGAAAGGCAGGGCGTAATTGTTTTGTTTTTCTCACATCTTCAGTGTAGAAAGGCCATCAGAGGCGGCCAGAGCCTTCCCCATCGAGGATGAGAGGCTGCAGTTAATGGAGGGACGAGGGGTCTGGCAGAGGCCGAGAGAGAGAAGGGCGCTGGAGAGAAAGACACGCATTCTCCCGGTCCCTGCTGGTCCGTCCTCTCCTGGGCCTGCGACCCATCATGTTCCAATGACATCAGCTTTTTAGGGTCCACTCTGATCAGGCCTATTTATGTACCTTTTCCTATCAGAACATGGCTCTGGGACACCCCCCTCCCCGCCCCCGGGGACTCAGGTGTTGGCATGTCTAAGGGACATGTCTCTGTCCCCCTCCGGCTGGGAGTTCCCTCCAAGTAGACTGTCTCCTGGCATTTCTTGAGAAAATGGGAAACAGGTCCTGGTTTTGGGTTATAATAAGACAAGTGACTCATGTAAAATAAAAGTTAGCAACTGCTCTGCACACCAGGTTTAATACCGAGGGATAATTTAAACCCCAGGAAAAGGCAGAGATATTAATAAACGGTTGAGGGGAAGTGTGAAGAGAGCATATGAGAATCTTCGGTTAAAAAGCTTACTGTAGTTGGCATCTAAAATAAGACCCTGCTCAGCATTCTGTTCTGCTCATTTGCAAAATAAGAGATGTATTGTTTTAAAAATAATTAAGTCTAATTTTGCATGTTTGGGAGACGGCTCTCCACTGGCTTAAGAATCTATTTCTTTGCAATGCTCTGAATACATCTTAATGCCCATCGCTAAACGGTTGGCTGCTTTATGCACTTTCACATGCTCACCGAGGCAAAGCTGGTATCTCTAGAAAAGTGATGCCTGGGGTCCTTGGGAATTATATTTGGGGTCCTCTGTGGACCCCAGAATTCTTGTCATTTAGAGCAACCATTGAGTCCAGTTTTCTTCAATTTAGATGTAAGGAAACAGAGGTCCAGAGAGGTGAAGCAACTTGTCTAAGGACACACAGCAAGTCAGTGGCAGAACTGGGATTAGAATTCAGGCCTCACCCTAACCGGTTTGGCTCAGTGGATAGAGCGTCAGCCTGCGGACTGAAAGGTCCCAGGTTCGATTCCGGTCAAGGGCATGTACCTTGGTTGCGGGCACATCCCCAGTGGGAGGTGTGCAGGAGGCAGCTGATCGATGTTTCTCTCTCATGGATGTTTCTAACTCTCTATCCCTCTCCCTTCCTCTCTATAAAAAATCAATAAAATATATTAAAAAAAGAATCCAGGCCTCTTCCAGCTTCAGCAGGTGTATTTTCCACCAAATTTGCGTGCCCCACATTTCAGTCACACTTTTAACATATCCACATCCCACCTGCGCTATTGTTTACTTCATGTTTTCCCCTTAAACCAATTCACTTTTAAAACAAAGATGTTTCTTTCAAAGGAAAACAGAAGTGTAAATGGAAAATCTTATTACTCACCAAAATAGGAGGTAAAACAAAAATTAATACAAGGCAAACAAAACAAGGTAGTTAAACTCTCGGAAGGCACCTGTGGTTGATAAGACGGGGACTCGTGTAGAACAAAAGCCAGCATTTCCTCTTCTCCCTGTCGGAATCGGGAACGGGAAAGGGATGGCTTTCTCTTGAGGTGAATATGCACCGTTGAAGACCATCTCAAGAACCACCACAGTCCTCACTTTAGACGAATCTGGACCGTGAGAGCTTCCCTCTCTTTCCTTCTTTCCCTCCCTCCTTGGCCCTGGCGAGGCCCTGTCGTAGGTGCTGTTTGGGGGAAGTGCAGTGTGAGATAGGGCTTCCAGGAACCTTCTTTAAAAGATGGCTGATGGGCCCTTGCTTTTTCTTCTTCATCTCTTCCACTTTCCTGTTGGTTGGAATTTGGATGTGATGGCTGGATGTAGGCAGCCATGGTGGACAACGAGGTGGCCATGAGAATGGAGTCTACGGACCCTGGAGCCACAAGATAGAAGGAGTCCAACTCCCTAAGCCTCTTGTTGTTTGTTTGTTTTAAAGAAATAAGCTTCCATCTTGTTAAAGTTTCTGTTATGTTGGCACTTTGCTGTTCATAGCCCAAGTTCATTCCAATACAAAGGGAGACCAAGTGAGCTCTGGATTAGAAATGAGCAAACCAGCTCATATTTCATGTGAATCTGGGGATGAAACAGAAATAGTCCCTGCTTTGCAATCCCCAGCAACCAGTCTAAGCTTCCCATAAGGGTCACCCCTTGGGAATCCTCAGTTCTGCTCAGAGCTGTGTTTCTGTCCCAGGCGGTGCTGGGGGCTGGTGTCTGCCTGCATTTATCTCAGGTGTTACCCTGTGGAGGAGGCGATCGATGCAGGTATAGATGGGACCGAGAGGTGTGAGAGCATGGTGTGCTGGAGGGATAGCAGTCCCTGATAACTGCTAAATAGCATCACAACGGGAGCAGGTCTGTCCTCAAACCACCTCACCTTCTGCCTCTGGACCACACCAGGCACGCTTCCAGGAAAGCAAACCGCCCCATTCCTCTCGTCCCCTCATAACATCCTCAGCAGCTGCACAGTTGTGATGTATTTTAAATAAAGCATTTAAAACCGCTCAGAATTTAGCAACAATCACCATGGATACTCATCACTGAAATCCTTTGTTACCATGGCAACATTCCGCCCTTCATCCCCCACCCCCTACCCCCATCTTGCCTGTTTACCCTAAGACTGACATTTTGCTTATGGTGAATGATAGGAAAAAAATTGGAGAGGAACTTCCAAGGGCACAGAAGCATGAAATATCTCGCCAGAAAATAGGTATTTTTCCATTCTTGTAATGAGTATGGTTCACTCTCCTATTTTTATCAAAGATAGATGACTATTATTACAAGGGGGAAGAGGAAGATCAGTGATGGATTAAAGCTCAAACAGTCCCTTTTGTCATCTCCTGGAGATGATTTTTAGCAGGCGTTCTTGCTGCATTGAAAGCGTGGTCAATAGCAATCCAGGAGTATCGAACCGTTGGTGCCATTTGACCCACTTCTTGCAGCTCTCACAAACACTCTAAGAATCCCTTTAAAAGGAAGAAACGCTGTGCAAAGGCATTCCGTCCGAGCAGCCTGTATGGAATGGCAAGAAACGGGAAAGACGCCTGTGCCTGATATAGTTACGTGAAGCAATCATAGTGACAAGGAATGATCTTTTGTTGCATTTACCAATGACAAGTAGGACATGGCTGTACATTTACTGTTCAGAGAAATAATGGTAAGCAAACCGAACAAAATACACCTGATCCCAATGATGGTAGGCGTGGGTCTGAAAATGTTTGTATGCTCCGGAAGCAAGATTGGAGAGAATCTGGGGATGCTGAACTCCTTTTGGGTCAATTACCTTTTTAAGAATCTGAGAACACCTTAGACCAGTGGTTCTCAACCTTCCTAATGCCGCGACCCTTTAATACAGTTCCTCATGTTGTGGTGACTCCCAACCATAAAATTATTTTCGTTGCTACTTCATAACTGTAATATTGCTACTGTTATGAATCGTCATGTAAATATCTGATATGCAGGATGTATTTTCATTGTTACAAATTGAACATAATTAAAGCATTGTGATTAATCACAAAAACAATATGTAATTATATATGTGTTTTCCGATGGTCTTAGGCGACCCCTGTGAAAGGGTCGTTCGACCCCCAAAGGGGTCGCGACCCGCAGGTTGAGAACCGCTGCCTTAGACCATCTCCCCAGAAAAATTTTGCACACACTTCTAGAAGATTCCTTGGCCAAGGGCCACCCCTCCCTACAAAGGTCCAGCAACTTGAGGTTTAAAGCATAATGTTCATTTAGTTCAATCTTTAAAA
>NW_005871304.1:1601085-1658904 GCF_000147115.1 Myotis lucifugus
ATATATATATATATATATATATATATATATATATATATATATATATACTAGTATTTTTTTATTGATTTCAGAGAGGGAGGGAGAGGGAGAGAGAGATAGAAATATTAACAATGAGAAAGAATCATCAATTGGCCACCTCCCGAATGCCCTCCACCAGGGACCGAGCCCACAACAGGGGCACGTGCCCTGACCAGGAATCAAAAGTGACCTCCTGGTTCATAGGTCAACGCCCAACCACTGAGCCACGCTGGCCAGGGCATTTAGTTCAATCTTGATCATTAAGTTACTTAATTCCATTAAAAAGCCAAAACCCAAAAAGACGTTCAGAAATTTTGCATATAGGACCTGTTGGCTGCCTGTCCCTCCCACTAGAATGTAAGCTCCATGAGGGCAAGGGGTTTTGTTTACTGCCTATCTCTAGTACCTAGAACAGTGTCTGTTCGAATAGTAGCTACTCAATGTTTTCCAAATGAGGGAATTATATAACAGCATGTCCACATGCAAAGGGTTATTATTAGAATTACGGCTTTGTACGAGAAGCCTCCATGGCCTCGCGTGTTGTTCACACCATTTACTCACTCCGACAGTCAATACTCTATTGTGTAAATATCCCACAATTTATTCATCCAGTCCTCTACTGGCGGGCATGTGGATTGTTTCCAGTTTATTTGTTTTGTTTTGATCTTTTACGATTACGACGAGTACCGCCTGGAACATTCTCGCGCATGTCTTTCAGTGAACAGATGGACTCGTTTCTCTTTGGAACGTGCCTAGGAATGGAATTGCTGGATTGGAGGGTATTGCTGGATCTGTTTCGTTCTGATAGATAGTGCCAGTTTTCCACCGTGGCCGTACCGATTTGCGCTCCTGCTCAGACAATTCTGCATGTCTCCCCAACTCTATGGCGACTGCACCATTCCATGGCCCCATATTTCCTGTAAGGCCACTTGGGCTATAATCACCCCATTTCTGACCCCCCCCACCCCCCCATGCAGTTTCTTTCTTGGTTGTGGCCCATTTCATCTCTGTCCAAATGATTTAGCTTTTTGAGAGAGCGCCTCTCTTTCCACCAGTTGCCTCAAAAACATTGAATGCTAGTGTTTGCTGAATACATCGTGACTGACTCAAATCTCCTGGAACAAATCCCAAACGTTGGTGCTCCCGTTTTTATTTTGGGGCCATGTGTTGAGAGGAAAACTCAGCCATTCAAAACATGAACTAGAAGCACATCACAAGAAACTATTACAAACAACAAACAAATACAGCAAAGTTTCAGGATAGAAAATCAATGTACAAAAATCCACTGCTTTCCTGAACTAGTATACTAACAATGACATTTCAGAAAAAGAAATAAAAAAACCAATAATACAAAAAACAATTCCCTTTGCAACTGCAACCAAAAAATAAAAGACCTAGGAATAAACTCAACAAAGGATGTGAGGAACTTATATACTGAAAACTACAAAGCACTATTAAAAGAGAGTGAAAAACAACAACCCATAATGAAATATTCTGGGTTCATGTATTGGAAGAATCAACATAGTTAAAATGGCCACATTTCCCAAGGCAATATACAAATTTAATACAATTCCCATCAAAACCCCAGTGTCACTTTTAAAAGAGAAAGAACAAAAAGCCATCAGATTTGTATGGAACCACAAAAGACCACGACTAGCCAAAGCAATCCTGAGAAAAAAAAGAATGAAGCTGGAGGTATCACACTACCTGACTTCAAACTATGCTCCAGAGCCACCATAATCAAAACAGCATGGCATTGGCAGAAAAACAGACACACAGGCCAATGGAACAGAAATGAGAGGCCAGAAGTAAAACTACATGTATATGGGCAAATAATTTTTGACAAAGGAGCCAAAAGCACACAGCGGAGAAGAGAAAGACTTCAATAAATGGTGCTGGGAAAATTGGAGAGCCACAAGCGAAAGAATGAAACTCGATTACAGTTTATACCCATGTATGAAAATTAATTCAAAATGAATCAAAGGCCTAAATATAAGACCTGAAACAACAAATTACGTAGAAGAAAACATAGATGCTAAACTTATGGACCTTGGTCTAGAGAACATTTTATGAATTCGACCCCAAAGGCAAGGGAAGTAAAGGCAAAAGTAAATGAACGGGACTGTATCAAACTAAAAAGCTTCTGCACAGCAGAAGGCACTGCCAACAAAACAAAAGGACAACCAACCAAACGGGTTAAGATGTTGGCAAAATTTATAAAGAACTCAGACAACTCAACACCAAACAAACCACCCCACTGAACAATGGACAGGAAACCTGAACAGACACTTCTCCCAAGAAGACAGACAAATGGCCAAAAGATATACAAAAAGATGCTCAACTTCATTAACTATTGGGGATATGCAAATCAAAACCACAATGAGATCCCACCCCACACCTGTTAGAATGTTTCAGATGCAGCCTTTGTCCTGGGTCCCAGCAGGCTTTGATCTTGTCTTCAAAGACCAAGAAAGAGGAAGGAGGAACACAGAGCCGTACTGAGTGCCTCGCAGGGGCCACGCCCTGGGCAAGGTGCACAAGAGCTCGTTGAATTGAATCAAATTCCGCAACAATACCAGCATTCTCTTTCTCCAGTCCCCTCTCGGGGAATAGCATCTTCACCCACCTGCTCCATAAAGCCAGACTCTTAGGACTTATCCTTGGCAGCTCTCTCCCCCTCATCCCCACAGCTGATGAATCCCCAAGCACTGCGGTTCCTACTTCCAAATATATGTCAAAGCTTCCCACCTCTCCCCACCCTCACTGCTACCATCCCGGTCCAAACCTCAGCCATTTCCTGCCTGGACCACGGCCAGGAGGCTCCAAGCTGGACTTGTGCTTCTATTCCTGTCGTCTGCCATCTATTCTGCACCCAAAGACCAGCGTGAGCTTTGACATCACTCGGCTGAAAATCCTTCAGTGACTCCCCTGTAGCAGATGTCTGGGTGCCCTGCTCATCTCCTTCCCCCATTTCTGGGCTCCCTGACAACTTCCAACAGTCATGCCTAAGACAGCCTGAGGGCTTTACCCGGCTAGTTACAGGGCAGGCCACAAGTGCCAGGAGTTAGCATCCCTTGAGTTGTCTCCACCAGTGACTGGTGATGGCTGGTGGGTTAATACCCCAGATCCCTCGCCCCTTGGTTGAGGGTTGCATTGGGTAGGGATTTGGGTCTTACTGCCCAAAGATAATCTGCTTAATGATACACTCTATCCTTGCTTCTTTTTTTTTTTTGCCTTCCCCCCCCTCCTCTACCAGCGCTTCCTGAGGTCACCTCCACCCCAATTATTTGCACTGACATCTTTAAAAATATATATATATATATTTATTGATTTTAGAGAGGAAGGGAGATGGAGAGAGATAGAAACATCAACGATGAGAATGAATCATTGATCTGCTGCCTCCTGCATGCCCCACACTGGGGATCGAGCTCACAACTCAGGCAGGTGCCCCTGACTGGGAATCGAACTGTGACCTCCTGGTTCATAGGTGGATGCTCAACCACTGAGCCACACTGGCTGGGCTGCACTGACCTCTTTGTCTCAGGGTGTCAGGTCATCAGGAGGACGTGACCACTCTGTATCCCGCCCCCTGCCCTTAGAATGTCAATTGTGCCCACCATCCTACAGCAGAGTCATTTTCAAGGACAGAGTCTTGAACAAGCAATGTGTTGTTGAGACCATCTGGATGGTACACATGAGGACGGTATAGCACACACAAAGGAAGTCCACACTCAATTCACCCCGCCAGCTTAAATGAGAACGGACAGAGGCCGTCCTTACTGAGCACCGAACTCTCTAAAGAGGAAACGCCGTCTTAAAATAGCCCTGAACACCATCACCGCTCCGCGAGGAGGCACCTGTGCCAGGATCCAAACACTGTGGTGTGTTCACATCTGATGAGCCTGCTAACGTGTCCTCTTTATTCAATCACATGAGGACATAAGTGAGTGATATAACCCCCCGGCCCAGAGGACTTAATAAATCAGTGGTTCGGATGATAGGGCTCTTGGTGAAAAAAAAAATTGTTCCTCATTTTGAGAATCATGATCTTACTGTGTGTTTGCGCTCATCTGTGCCTATATTGTGGCTGTGGCATCTGCCTCTAATGCAGCCAGTCAGCGCCAAACCAGTCACCTCCGCGCTCATAAAACCCCGTGCTGACCCCGAGGGCGCACAGAGGGAGGGAGAGTCTGGAGGGGTGGAGTGTTGGAGGGGTCATGGAGAGGACATGACCGCAGGGTTACCTGCGAGCTCGGCCCCTCCAATCAGAGGCTCCTCGCCCTCCCCTGGCCTTGGAATGCCCTGTTCTGCCCACCGCCCCGCAGCCCGAGCCATTTGCAAGGACGCAGCGTGGCTGAGAGCCAGGCGGGGTGGAGACCATCTGGACAGGTAAGTACGCATGTGACTGAGCCCGGCCAACGCCGCTGTAGAAACTTTTCAGGTTCTGGCTGCCCGGTGCCGAGACAAGCCTCTGTTCTAAGCGCCCTTGCTTGTTACAACCGCTGCGCGCCGGTCCGGAGCGGCCTGCTGCCCTTGCCCTCCGAGTATGGGTTCCCCCCTCTGCTTCAAGGGGACCCAAAGCTGGACTCCCCCACTGCACTTAAGAGGATGCCCCAAATCCTCAGCCGGTCTACCAGGCAGGTATAATCGGGTCGCTGGCTGCCCCCGTCAGGATCCCAGCTCCTCAGACACGCGGAGATTCTGTGGCCTCGGGGCCTTTCGACCTGCTTTCTGTCCTGGTTTCATTGATGGGCCATTCGCCCAGAAGAGCCTTCTCTCACTCCTCAGTCTCCACTCAGCACCCTCACTGCGCCCTCTGCCAGCTCCCTGGCAGCCCCTATGGGCATTGGTAGGGAGAGCTTTGCTTATTTGTTCAATGCCCATATTCCTTCCCAAATTGTCAGCCTCTGTGAGGATAACGCTGTCGAATTCACTACTGTACGCCCAGAGCCAGGTTCACAGAGGCGCACAATAACTATGTATTGAATGAATGAATGAAGTGTTATTCTTATCCCCAGTTCACAGATGAGGAAGCTGAGTTCACAGGGGCTGAATCATTTGCCCAAGGCCACACATTGGAAACTGAAAAGGTCTGGACTCGAACTCAGCACCGTCTCTTCAGTAGAAGTCTGGGAGCGGAACTGCTGAGTCATATGGTAAGTGCATCTTTAACTTTATAAGGGGCTTTTTCCAAAGTTATTGTCTCATTTTGCATTCCCACCAGCTATGTATGAGAGTTCTAGTTGCTCTATATCAGTGATGGCGAACCTTTTGAGCTCGGCGTGTCAGCATTTTGAAAAACCCTAACTTAACTCTGGTGCCGTGTCACATATAGAAATTTTTTTGATATTTGCAACCATAGTAAAACAAAGACTTATATTTTTGATATTTATTTTATATATTTTAATGCCATTTAACAAAGAAAAATCAACCAAAAAAATGAATTTGCATGTCATAGGTTCGCCATCTCTGCTCTATATCCTCGCCAACACTTGCTGCTTCCAGCCTCATTAATTTTAACCATTCCAGTGGGAGTGTTGTGATATCTCAGTGTGGTTTTCATTGCATTTCCCTAATGATCTGAATATCTTTTCTTGGGCTTATTGGCCTTTTACACAGCCTTTTTAGTGGAGTATCTTTTTTAAAAAAGCACATCTCATTTGCTGGGAAGATAAATGGCATAATCATGGAACAGGATGGAAGCAAAGTGTGAGATGGGAGAGAAGAAACCAGCCAACTTGGGGGGTGGAAGGAGCTAGGGGAGTTGTGAAATTTAAAAATTAGAAGTTGAAGGAGGGAGAAGTGAGGATTATTACGGTAGGAAGTCTTGTCCACTGCTGTTTCTCCATCATTGACCCTGTCTGCCACATAGGAAATACCCCCTTAATGTTTGTTAATTAAGTAATAGCAGCCTTACAATGTTTTATTATTTATCTGACGACTTCCCTCCCTCCCTCCCTCCCTCCCTCCCTTCCTCCCTCCCTCCCTCCCGCCTTTCTTTCCTTCAATATTAGAGGGTGTATCCTGCACCCAAGGAACAGGCATGAGTAGGATGGCCAATAGGCAGAGGTAGGTGCTAAGGACTGAATGTCTGTGTCCTCTCCCCAGTTCATAGACTGAAACCCACACCCCCATGTGATGGTATTTGGAGGGGGCCTGGGGAGGTGACTTGCTTAGATTAGGCCATGGAACCGGGGTCCTCGTATGACATTCGTGTTGTTGAGAGAAGGGGAGGAGACATGAGGGGTGTCTGTGTGCGAGCCGGGGAGAGGGCCCTCATCAGGAACTGGGCCGCGATGGCACTCTGACCTCCGGCTTCCAGCCTCCAGAACCGTGAGAAATACATGTCGTGGCTTAAGCTGCCTGGGTGATGGCGTTCTCTTAGAGCAGCAGAGCCGACTGAGACGGCGGGGAAGGGTGAAGATTCAGATGGAGGGGACGCTTCCTCCGAGGAACTCACAGACCCGTTCACCTCCTCGGACTGAGATTACACCCTCACAGGGGCCTGTAACACCGATTGTTCCTCACTCTAAATGGGTCAAGAAAATGTGATATGGCTCAGTGGATAGAGTGTCGGCCCACAGACGGAAGGGTCCCGGGTTTGAGTCCGGCCAAGGGCATGTACCTTGGTTGTGGGCTTGATCTCCAATACGGGGCGTGCAGGAGGCAGCTGATCGATGTTTCTCTCTCTCATCGATGTTTCTAACTCTCTATCCCTCTCCCTTCCTCTCTGTAAAATAATATATATGAAAATGTGATATGTATCCATACAATGGAATATTATTCTGTCATAATAAGGAATGAAGTACTGACACATGCTGCAACATGAATGGGACGTGGAAACATGAGGCTGAATAAAAGAAGTCAGATACATGGTTCCGGTTATAGGAAATGTTCAGAATAGATACTCCCAGAGACAGGAAATGGATCAGTGGTTGCCAGGGGCTGGGAGGAGAAGAGGGGATGGGGAGTCGCTGCTTACTGGGTATAGGTTTCCACATTGGGTGGTAAAAATGTTCTGGAACTAGATCGTGGTGATGGTTGCACAATGACTATACTAAATGTCACCGAATTAAACACTTTAAACTGATTAATTTTATGCGATGTGAATTTTACCCTAAAAAAAGTGCTTGTAAACAGAAAAATGATTCCTTATGGGGATTATTCTAGTTAATGGCAGAAACCTTGGCGGCTGGTGCCCAGTCCCATGCCTCACGTGGAGGTGCCACAGTTGCCCACCCAGTTCCGGGGGCGCCATTCCCATGGTATTTATTCTTTGTGAGTGGCGCCCCCTAGAGTTGGAAACGTGGCAGGTCAGCCTGCCTGTCAGAAGCCAGCCAGCCTCATTTGTTGGACCGGCAGTGTCTGCTCAAGCCTGTGGCTTTCTTCTCTCTCCGAATGGCTCAGAACACGGAACTGGCCTAATGATCCTCACTCCAATTAGGAAATCAGCGCAGAGGCGGGAGCACAGGTGCCTGCAAGTGGCGGGTGAGAGTCCCCAGGCAGCCCCCACGGTGGCTCCCGCGCTTTGCAGAGCCTCCCGCCCAGCACTGTCGCGCAGGTTCAAGGGGCAGAGTGAGGAGTGCTTTAATTGCATTGAGCCAGGGACGCTGGCTTCCCAATTACTGGGCGTTTGAAGTTATTTGATGTGGGAAAACCCTCTGCCCTGCTGAACTGCCCCCACACGGCAGCGGGAAAAGAGAGCACAGGCTCAGCGCCAAGACAGACCCGATGCCAGAGAGGCCTCTGTCCCTTCGGTGTGAGCGATTTCCTCCCGGGCACAGCTGGGCCAGGCCGGCACTTAAAAATAATCCCCCACATCCGAGCGTCATTTACATGCAATAATGCTGAAAATAAGCAAGTTTATGGAGGGGCGATTTACGAGCAACAATGCACTCGTTTTAAGTGCTCAGTTTGATGAATTTTGACAGATGTATGCACCTGTGTAACCACCACTCCAGTAAAGACACAGATCAGTTCTATCACCCCAGAAACTTTTCTCATACCCCTTTGCCATTTATCGCCAGCCCCCTCAGCCCAGGCAGCCACTGGCTGCCCTGCTTTCTATCCCTACAGCTCCCCAGAATTCCATATAAATGGAATCATACATGACATTTCCTCTCTGGCTTTTTCAAAAAGCTCAGCATAATGTTTTTTTTAAAATATATTTTTACTGATTTCAGAGAGGAAGGGAGAGGGAGAGAGAGAGAGAAACATCAATGATGAGAGAGAATCAGTGATCGGCTGCCTCCTGCATGCCCACTGCTTGGGATTGGGCCCGCAACCCAGGCATGTGCCCTTGACTGGAATCCAACCTGGGACCTTTTAGTCCACAGGTCGACGCTCTATCCACTGAGCCAAACCAGCTAGGGCTCAGCATAATATTTTTTATATTCATCCATATTGTTGTGTGTGTCAGTAGCTGATTCCCTTTTCATTGCTAAATAGTATTTCATTATATGGATATGCCAGGATTTGCTTCTCTATGCACATGGTGATGGAGATTTGGGTCACTTCCACTTGGGGCTCGTATGAATAAAGCTGCTGTGTGCAAGTCTTTGTATGGGCCTATGTCTTCATTCCTCTTAGATCAATGACTAGGAGTGGAATTGCTGGGTCCTATGATAACTGTATGTTGAGCTTGATAAGAAATTGCTAAACTCTTTTCCAAATTCTTTGTACCATTTTGCATTCCCACCGGCAGTTCCATTTGCTCCTTATCTTCACAAACCCTTGAGGACCAAAGGGGTCCAGGGGCCCTTGTCAGTAATAATTAGCTTTAGCCATCCTGGGAGGTGTGTAGTGGTATCTCCTTAGGTTTAATCTCATTTCCTTAATGGTTGATGCTGTTGAACACCTTTTCATGTGCGTATTGGCCATTTCTATAGTTCCCTTTGGGAACTTTCTGTTCAAATATTTTGCCTGCATTTTATTCGGATATTTGCTTATTATTGAATTACTAGAGGCTCGGTGCACGAATATGTGCACCGGTGGGGTACCTCAGCCTGGCCTGCTCCCTCTCACAATCCAGGATCTCTTGGGGGATGTCAGGCCTGCAGGGCCTGCGAGGACCGGGCTGAAACCGGCAGTCCGACATTCCCCAAGGGATGTAGCAGTGTGCGAAGTGGCAGGTGGCTGGGGAGGAGCCCGAGCCGGGGTGGGCTCCGCTCCTGCTCATCCTGGCCCCACTGCGCCTGCCACTGGCTGGGTAGCACTGCCACAGAGGTGGGAAAGGCTCCTGCCACAGCAGCTGTGCTCGCCAGCCATGAGCCCAGCTTCTGGCTTAGTGGCGCTACCGCTGTGGGAGCGCACTGACCACCAGGGGGCAGCTCCTGCATTGAGCATCTGCCCCCTGGTGGTCAGTGCATGTCATAGCGACTGGTTGAGCGGTTGAGCGGTTGTAACGGTCGCTTAAGCTTTTATATATATAGATAAGATGATATATTTATTCCAAAGGCAAGGGATGAAGTTATTCAAGATCTTCAGTGTGGTGGGAGGGGTTCCTAGCCTCCCTTTCTCTCTGGGGTCTGGCCAGGATAACAGAAATGGGGGGGCCTTTGGTGAAGTGACTATGGTAGAGAAAGAGACAGAGATGACTTTAGCACAAAACCTCAAACTTTAGAACTCATGAGAATCGCTTGGAGAACCACAGGCTCGCTGGGAGCCCCGCCCCAGAGTGTCTGCTTTAGCAGGTCTGGGTGGGGTCTGAGAACCTGCATTTCCAACAAGCTCCCAGGTGATGTTGGTGTCAGCTGCTGGTCTGTGGACCACACTTGGAGTAACACCTTAAAGATGCTTGAGGCCCCGTTAGACCCCAGGGAGGACCTCTTGCTCTTCCCCTCTTCTTCAATTTGTAGTCTCTGAAGCCCCTCCCTCTTCCTCTGCCCGCCCTGCAGAGTAATTGGATACAATGGATGATCGACAACACACATTGTCCAACCTGGAGAGGACCAAAGGGGTCCAGGGGCCCAAGAAACTAAGGAAAAGGGAAAAACATCAAGGAGGACCTCTGAGGGGTAGACACACTGGTTGCCCTGAAAGTTGAGAACGTAAGTCATAAATGGCTGCATTTGGCCTGGACATGTGTCTCTTTTTTGTGTGTATGGAGGGGAGGGGGGTTGTCTCCACTGTGCTTTAAATTCTTCGGACTTAGTTGCCAACACCTATACATTGACAACAATGTAGGATCATTTTTATGGCTAATGGTTGCAACCAAACCCTTCGAAAACTTTCATGTGAAAAGTACAATCGTGCTCATTAAAAAAAAACCAACTGTTAGTGACTTTGGTGGTTGGCTTTAAGATCTATAAACACATTTGGGGACAATGAGGCCTGGAGACACACCCAGGCCCTGTTAGCGTGCGAGTGTGTACGATAGTGTGGATGTGCACGAGCACGCATTTCCTCCTATGTGGGTGTTTGTTCAGCCCAAAAGGCTGCACCACCCTAATTGGAAACCTAACAGTAAAGACACTTTGGTTTTGTGAGCAGCTGGCAAGAGGGAATTTACAAACTACAAAGAGTAAAATATAAATAAAGAGGCTAAAAAAAGAGAGAGAGAGGAACGGAAAGGAAAGAACACCTACAGTGCCAGTAACTAGGGCTGGATGAAATAAGAAACATTTTCGATTTTAGTTAAAGCGTTAGGATTTTTCAAAGTGCTTACACGAGAAAAATAAGGAGGTGGAGGGAGTGTGGGAGAGGGTACTGCCAACGTAGGTGAAGCTAAAATTTAAATTCTTGTTAAGCCATCTCAACAAATTGGCCAAGTGTGCTATTAATAGAAACGGTCCTTTCGGGAAGACAGCTTGGTGTAAACCGCCTTTCCCCTTTTCTGCTCTTCCTTATCCTGCTAAGGCACTTGGGGCATAAAGACTGGGTTCAACTTTCAGTTTTGCTCTTTCTTAGCTGTGTGACCTTAGCCAATTTACTAGACTTTTCTGAGCCTCAGTTTCCTGATCTGTAAAATGGGGATAAGGACAGCAATTTCTTGGGGAAACTGGAGAAAACTCAGCAGTGGGCCTTAGGCCACAGTGGCCTCCAGGGGCCCAAAGATCTTATAAATGAGGGCAGTGAGACTCATGGGAACTGACCAATCAGAGGAAACACCTGTTTAAAGAGCCCCCCCCTCCACCCCCCTGTGAGCTCCTGCCTCCAGGGAAGTGGACTCAGTGTGGTCCCAACTTGCTATTTTTCAAAGAGTTACTGACAATCCCCACATTTTTGTGATCTCTGAGTTTTTAAGTGTTGGCAATTAACTCACATTTTTCTAAAACACCGACTGAACCAGACAGAACAGAGTCTGCAGGCTACCCCTGGCCACAATCCTCTGGTGACATCACTCACCCTAAAGAGGAAGAAAAGGAGATGGTTCCCACCCTGTTCTGTTCCATTTCAGCTCTGGGGAGGGTGTCATGCTGAACGCAGGCAGACAATAAGAATAGCTAACATTATTGAGCGCCTACTATGTGCCAGACACTGTTCTGAGCACGTCACATAAGACAATTCATTTTCTACTTCCAACAACGACTCTATTTCATTTGGGTCACAAAGGGGTGAAATAAATACCGGCTAAAAGTCCACTTTGGGTACTTTAAGCCCCAATTAAAAACCCTGCACGTTGGAGCTGGCAGTTTCTCTAGAGACGGAGGTTGACTCCCCAGGCCCCCCAGGCCCCCATGCTCCCCACCCTCTGGTTTTCCGTTAAGGACCTTGGGAGACGGAAAAGTGTTGCTGGCGGAGGGACAGCAGGTGCGCAGCGCCCGGGGGCTCTGTTTGCGCATCGGCAGTGAACGCACGCGTGGCGGGGGGGGGGGGGGGGGGAGGAGCGTGGGCATGGGTTCTGCCCGCGGAGAAACGCAACTGCAGAGACAACTTTTCTCGTGGCCTCGGTGGTGGAGGAGGAGGGAGACAGGGCGGCGCGGCTCATCAGCCCTGAATGAGCTTCCCCTGCGCCCACATCTAAGGGCAGAGCGCGCGCACGTGTGTGCGTGTGTGTCTGTGTGTGTGTGTGTGTGTGTGGTGGGGGTGGCGATCGAGGGTCACGCGCAGGTGGTTTTGCTGCTCTGGTGGCGGCGCCGCGGGAGGCGGCGGAGGAGGGACAGCGGGTCCACCGTCGCTGCGGTCGGGAAGGTAGGCAGGGCCGGGCTGCGGGAAGGGTCCGGCCGCCGCCGTCCTGTCTCCGTGCCCTGGGTAGGGAGTTGTGGGGGGTTGTCTGGGACGGGGAGGCGGGCACAGGACGAGTCCCGGGAACCGGGCTGCTGGAGCCGGAGGATGCGCTAGGACTGGGGGTGGGGCGACGACCGAATAGGACCGCGGCGGCGAGAAGGCGCAGGACGAGCGGGGTCCGACCGGGTTTCGGGGGGCGGGTCCCTGCGAGGGTGTGCGCGTCGGCGCGGCGCGCGGAAAACAGGTGGTCGCCGGGTGCAGCGGTCCCTCGGGCGCAGCGGCCTGGGTCCGCAGCGGTGTCCCTCTTCCCCGGGAGGGGAGCCGCAGGGTGTTGGGTGTGCGCCTTCTCGGGGCCGCAGGGGTTGCCTGGAGCCAGCTGTCCCCACCTCAGGTTAGGCCCTGGGCAAGGAGTAGGAAGAGGGCAGACTCCGAAAGTGCTGGAATCTGGACACTTAGAGACTTCAGTGGCCATCTGCTTGGGTGCATCAAATCTTTACCTCCATCCCTCCCCCCCATTCAGGGCATTTTATCTTCCCGGGGTTGTAGTCTCCACAACTAGTCAGAGGGGTCTCCCTGGCCGCACCCACTGACAGTATCCTGTTATTTCACCACCTAAACCAGGGGTTGCCTACAAGGACCAACAGATGGATAATGATCCCAGCCGGAACCGAGTCCCAGCTGTATGCAAGGCACTGTCTAAAGCACTTTGCTTTAGATTTTTTATTGAATTATTTCAACATGCCCCTCTCTAGGTTGCTACTTGTAGTCACTCCCATTTCACCGATAGGGACACTGAGGCACAGCAAGGTAAGAGTCACTTGCCCCAAATCATGGAGAGAAAGTGCCAAGTCAGGATGGGAACCTAGGTCGGGTGGTTCCAGGTCCAAGCCCTTAACCACTGTGCCGTGCTGAGCAGATGGACCGTGGGGTCCCCTGGGAGCCACTGGGAAGATCACCATTGCCAGGCAGGGTTGTGGAGCCAGATCAACAATTTCTCGGGAAGCCAGAAATTGGGACGTTTATGTAAAATCACCGTTAGGTTTTGGCAATTAATTTAAACTTAAGACCACCTTTTATAATGAAAAGTTTCAAACATACACAAAAACAGGGAAACTAGTTTTAATGACAATTTTGAATAATGTTGTATGAACCAAGTAAAATATGTTCCACAGCCACTTCTGTCCTAAACCTCTGGCTGTTCACTGCCCTGGTCATTTAAAGTGTGGCTCTGGCCCAGTTGGCGTGGCTCCGTGGTTGAGTGTCGACCTATGAACCAGGAGGTCACGGTTTGATTCCTGGTCAGGGCATGTGTCCGGTGGGTGGTGCAGGAGGGAGCTGATCAATGATTCTCTCTCACCATTGATGTTCCTATCTCTCTCCCTCTCCCTTCCTCTCTGAAATCAATTTAAAAAAATATATTTTAAAGTGTGATTCTGGCTCAGCACTATTGGCATCACTAGAAATGCTGCCTCAGACCTACGGAATTGGACCCTGGATTTTAATGAGCACCCCAGCCGGTCCATATACATATTGAAGTTGGAGAAGCAATGCTCTGGGCCTTTTTGTCCGGACAAGTTTTATCAGCCTGCCTTCTGAGAGGTCTTCCTGCCTCCAGGTCCACACTCTTCTCTCGAGTGATTGTACTCAGAGCTCTTGTGTCAACACCCTAAGGCTCTGCTCTCCCCCAGACGATTTGTGGAGGGAAGGATTTTCTTTAGGATGGCTCCGCTGCAGGACGCAGTAAAACTGACAGGACTGTGTTACCCTTTTTAGGGTCCTGAGTTGTATTCTTTCTTGTAAAACTTACAGGTTTGTTTGTTTGTTTTTCCCTTGGGATTGTTTCGAAGAGGAAAGAAGTTAATATAAGTAAGAGCATTTGTCTATATTTTCATGAGTCAGGACTCTTTCAGTGAAAAGAGATAACTTCAACCAACTTAGGCAAAACGAACAAACCATCGAAAAGGGACTTTGTCGCTTGATGGCTCAGAAAAGACGAATGGGGAGGATTTCTGGTGTGGTTGGATCCAGGGCCTCAAACGGTGTAATTGCAAGTTGAGCTCTCTCTCAGGCGGCAGTGGGGGCTTTGGGAGCTTACAAAAAAAAGGGGGGGTGGAGGATAAATGCTTGGCAGGAGAGATAAGATGACCCACACATAATTGGAAACCATGTTTATCATCACCTTTTTTGTATTGTCTGACTTTCCATACTAAACTTCACGGTCCTTGGGAGATGTGGCTGTCTTCTCATCGCTGCATCCCCGCACGGCAGACGTCCTGCCTTCACACAATGATGCTCAGGAAGTCCTGAATCCAATGCAATGGACTCAAGTAGAGAGTCAGTCTCTTAGACACCAGCCTCCAGCAGCAAGTCTCTCCCCGTTTGAGTTCCAGCGTTCTCAAGCTCGCAGCACAAAGAGCATCTGACGCTGGATGCCTTTGTTTCTCTCACCGCCACCCCTCAATTCAAAGCCATTTGTCCCTTTGCAGGTGCCAAACAGCTAGGAAAATGGGCCCAGCATGAGACATTTTTCAACTGTGAGGCATTTTATTATGCAAAGCTAACGGGGCTTCCTGGGTGACCCCGGCCATCCTGGCTGTCTGTGATTGTTACCTCAGAGCCACGGAGGGACACAGAAGCTTTCAAAAGTATGTGCCAATCGAAGGGAGCTGTGCATCCCTTATTTTGTTAGGGGCCAAGATTCTTTGGAGAAACAGGACTCTGGTTGCCAGCAGCTAACAAGGAGTCTTAAAAAAAAGCAGAAACAAACAGAACAAAAACCCCCACAGAAAACAAACAAACCATCACCCATATCCAAAAACAAAACTGAAAAATCCTAACATCAGACAAACAAAAAACAACCACACCAAACCAAAACAACAAAAATGAGAATGCAGAGAAATCTGGAAAGATCTACAGAAGTCCTTTGGAGGTAGAATGCCTGGAACAGAATCTCTGTCCTTTTGGGCATGTACCTGGGTTGCGGGTACATCCCCAGTGGGAGATGTGCAGGAGGCAGCTGATCGATGTTTCTCTCTCATCAATGTTTCTAACTCTCTATCTCTCTCCCTTCCTCTCTGTAAAAAATCAATAAAATATATTTTAAAAGAAATGAGAATGTAGAGAAATCTGGAAAGATCTACAGAAGTCCTTTGGAGGTAGAATGCCTGGAACTGAATCTCTGTCCTTTTGGTCGAACCTGAATTGGAGAGAGAGTAAAGAGAATAAACATAGTCTGAGAGGAACTAAAAACTATGTCTCCTATGAATCCCATCATTTGGGATCTTGACAGGTTCAATAAGTGCCTATTTTTTAAAAAAGTAAACATAGCAGCCACTCACATTTTAGTCTGAACTAGCCACTTTTTGACAGCTAGGAGCTGCAAACTCAACTGCTTATAGCATCCAGGAATGAAATATCAACAAGCAGGCTGAACCAGGAAAATAGAAGAGTGGTGGGGACATGATGAGTTGGAGAACACATGTTCCTTCTACATGGAGCAATTGCCCTCCCGGACACCTTCTCACTGACATTTTCCCTAATTTTCTTTCCATTTGGCAAACTTCTTTCCCTCCCTTTCATTTTTCTTCTTATATTAAAAAGATTCTGGTACTTACTTTCGTTTTTTATGATTTAATTGTATTGAAATACTATAAGCACATAGTTTAAAAGTCAGATTATAACATATTTATTATTAAAATTTTTTTTTTAAATCCTCACCCGAGGATATTTTTCCATTGATTTTTAGAGAGAGTGGAAGAGAGAGGGAAAGACTGAGAGAAACACTTTGATTGGTTGCCCCCAGCACAAGCCCTGACCAGGGCCTGGGCCGGGAGGAGCCTGCAACCATGGCATGTGCCCTTGACCGGAATCGAACCAAAGACCCTTTGGTCTGCAGGCCGATCCACTGAGCCAAACTGGCTAGGGAAGACTATAACATATTTATAACAAAATATTAGTTTTCTGCTTCTTTCCTAGTCTATCCGTAGAGATGATTTTCAACTCCCTTAGGTGTTTCTTAAGGCATTTTCCCATCATTGACTGGCTGCCTCCTGCACACCCCCTACTAGGGATCGAGCGTGCAACCTGGGCATGCGCCCTTGACTGGAAGGACCCTTCAATCTGTAGGCCAACCCTCGATCCACTGAGCCAAACCAGCTAGGGCTCCCATCTTTATATTTCTAATCTTGATTCTGACATATTTTTAGTTATGTCATTCACTCACTCACTCATTAATTAATTAAACACATAAAAAATCATCTATTATGGGCCAGGGTACTATGAATAGAGTGATGAGCAAAAACAGAGTAGTGTTTCTCCTTTATGAAATTCTTCACTAGCAGAGTTTTTGTGGCAAGGAAAAGCATTCAGGTAGAGGGAACAGCACATGCTGTTGGGAAAGGGAACATAGTGAATTTTCGAATAATTTCCCTGGCCCCTTGGAGTTACAGTCTTTAATGAAATGAACCTTCATAGTAGAGACTTGGAAGAGAGGCCCTGTGGTTGAGCTGATTGATGGGTTTAAACGTGTCTCCCCGACCCACAAAACACTTAGCTCCTCTGAGCCTCAGTTGTTTGGCCTTAACAAATGCCGTTTCTAAAATGCAGAAGTTTTGTGGTGACCATGGACTGACATCTTATCAAGTTCTGTCCAATGCCTGCCATAAACGGTCAAAAAAATGCTTGTTGATATTATAATCACTATCATTTTTTCTTCATTGTGTAATATCAGCTGATAGGGTAAATCCAGGCCAAATCCTGAGGTTGTGAAGGCCAGTCTGTGAAGTCTGGGGGACAAACAAAGCTTTTCTTTGCGCCGATGACCACATTGATGTCCTGAGATCACAGTGGCGAGAGAGCGCGTGGGTTTTGAAGGCGCTCTGAGCTGGCCTTTCCCCGGCCTGCAGCCATCAGCTTTATCATGTGAGTGCGTCAGAGCTGTGCGGAATTTCCCTCACTCCCTGTGAGGACTGTGGTCAGGAGGCAGCGAGCGGATGCTTTTGGGACTGGCTTGTCTACCATGCACCGCTAGGCTCTGCCTCCACGGTCGGCCGAGGCTCAGAATCCTGTTTGTTCTGACCTTGCTCCTGACCTTGGTGGACACTGAACCCAGGTGATAGACGGTTTATGGTTTATTAGGATGATGATGATGATGATGTGAGCATTAAAGTTGGAGGAAGACCAGCACATCTCCCTCCCTCCCTCCCTCTCTCTATTTTTTTAAAATACATTTTTATTGATTTCAGAAAGGAAGGGAAAGGGAGAGAGAGATAGAAACCTTGATGATGAGAGAGAATCATTGATCAGCTGCCTCCTGCACACCCCGCACTGGGGGTTGAGCACTGGGGATGGAGCCTGCAGCCTGGGCATATGCACTGACTGGGAATCAAACTGTGACCTCCTGGTTCATAGGTTGCTGCTCAATTACTGAGCCACACTGTCGGGCTCTCTGTCTGTTTCTTTGTTTTCCTATCTGTCTTTGCCTCTGTCTGCCTCTCAGTCTCCATTTTGATCTCTTTGTCTCTATCTCTCGTTGTATGTTCGTGTCTCTGTTCCCCTCTGCTTATCTCTCCATTTCTCTGTGGACTTAACATTAAGTTCTCTTTCTCTCCATGTCTCTTTCTGTCTCCCCTGCCCACTCCTCAAGTTTCCCATCTCCCAAACCCTTCTTGAACTTTCTGTGATTTCATGAAAATAGTCCCCTCCAGAAAAGGCATTTTAAACCAAGGATTTAGCTAACATCATTTCCATATTTTGTATAAGAGTTAGGTGATTTGCATGTTGATATACTTAGTTTAGTTGAGATAGCCTTTAAAAAAATATCTTTATTGATTTCAGAGAGGAAGGGAGAGGGAGAGAGAGATAGAAATATCAATGGTGAAAAGAATCATCGATCAGCATGCCCCCTACTGGGAACTGAGCCCGCAAACTGGGCATCTGCCCTTGACAGGAATCGAACCTGGGACCCTTGAGTCCACAAGCCGACGCTCTATCCACTGAGCCAAACTGGCTAGGGCAAGATAGCATTTTTATTAGCAGATTTGTGCAGCTTGGTTTGCAAGAAGTGAGATGTGACTAAATTATTAAATTCCTACACTGTCAGAGCGCTAATGGATTGGGAAAGGAAATTATAGAAGCATGTTCTCCCACAGGAACTCCACTGGCATTCAGAATTAACTTTTCTTAATTCCACATCCACTGCATTGCACATCGGCTTTGAGAGGAACATTGAAATCCAAGTGCTGGGTGAGCGCCCTGATAGGCAAAAAAGAGTGGTAATTAAATCAGGAGCCAAAAGTTGTTCTTTGGTTTCTTCCTGCAAGTTTTCTCACCTTGGGGAATATTAGGGAGAGGAAATGGTTTGCAGAGTCTTGACAAAATTAGGATGATCAGCCTTTATGGAAATGAGCAGGTCCGCAGATAACTCAAAATGGTTTGTCTTGTGGTTGTGGGGGCGGGGGGGGGGGCATAGGTAGGTGGGAAAAGTTTTAAGGTTTTCCTCCCTCTTGCCCTCCCTCCCTCCTTTTCCTTTTTGTTTAGTTTTCCTCCCCTCTATAATAATGCCTGGATCAGTAACCTGCTGCGCTTGAACCTGAACTAACATTCAAGACACTTGAGTTCAATCCCAGTTTTGTTGCTCACCAGCTGTGTGACCTTGGGAAAGGTATGCAGCCTCTCTGGTCTTTAGTTTTCTCTTCTGTTGGGTGGGAACTTTTAGACTCGATGACCACTAACATTTTTCCCAGGTCTAAAATTCTTTGACGCACACAGCAACAAATATTTAATTTTTTTTTAAAAGACTATGTTTTTATTGGTTAGAGAGAGAGAGAGGAAGGGAGAGGGAGAGAGAGAGAAACCTGGATCTGCTGCAGGAGAGCCCGAAACCCAGGCAGGTGCCCTGACCCTAACCAGGAATTAAACCGGTGACCTCTTGGTGCATGGGACAATGCTCAACCAACTGAGCCACACTGGCCAGGGCCAAATGTTTAATTTTTTTTAAAAAATATATTTTATTGATTTTTTACAGAGAGGAAAGGAGAGAGAGACAGAGAGCTAGAAACATCGATGAGAGAGAAACATCGACCAGCTGCCTCCTGCACATCCCCCACTGGGGATGTGCCCGCAACCCAGGCACATGCCCCCGACCGGAATCGAACCTGGGACCCTTCAGTCCGCAGGCCGACGCTCGATCTACTGAGCCAAACCGGTTTCGGCCAAATGTTTAATTTTAATATGTATTTCTCTCCGCTTGTTATGAAGAGGCCAAACTCATTAAATGACTTGAAAAATAAGAAAGCTATCCATAATCCTGCCAACCCAAAGAGTTATATAGATATTTTGGTACATTTCCTTTCTCTTTTTTTGATATATAGTTTCAATATGCAGGCTGTTTATATTGTGCATAACACTTAAAATATTTTCAGTTATTGTTTATGTTCAATATTATTCTGTATTAATTTCAAATATACAGCATATTAGTTAGGCAGTCATATACTTTACACAGTGACACTCCCCCCAGCCCACCAGTTTTTCCAGTACCCACCTGTCAGCATATGTAGGTATTACAGTATTATTGACTATGCTCCCTATGCTGTAATTTACATCCCTGTGACTGTTCTGTAACTACCAGTTTGTACTTCTTAATTTCTTCACCTTTTTCACCCAGTCCCCCAACCTCCCTCCCCTCTGGCAACCATTAGTCTATTTTCTGTGTTTGTCTCTATTTTGTTTTTTCATTTTGTTCTTTAGAATGACATACAAGTGAAATCATATGGTATTTGTCTTTCTCTGTCTGACTTATTTCACTTGGCATAATACCCTCTAGGTCCATCCATATTGTTGCAAAAGGTAAGATTGAATTATTTTTTTATGGCCGAGTAGTATTCCATTGTGTATATGTACCACAGCTTTTTTATCCACTTGTCTGTTGTTGAGTTGCTTCCATATCTTTTTATAAAAATATATTTTTATTGATTTCAGATCCCCACAGGCCACCCCAAGGGACCCCACCCATGCACGAATTCATGCACCGGGCCTCTATTGTAAATAATGCTGCAGTGAACACGGGGGTGCATATATTCTTTCAAATTAGTGTTTTGGGTTCCTTTGGATATATTCCCAGAAGTGGAATCACTGGGTCATAAGGCAATTCCATTTTTAATTTTTTGAGGAACCTCCTTACTGTTTTCCATAGTGGCTGCACCAGTCTGCATTCCCACCAACAGTACATGAGGAGTCCCTTATCTTCACATCCTCACCAACACTTCTTGTTTGTTGATCATTGATGATAGCCGTACTGACAGGTGTGAGGAGATACCTCATTGTGGCTTTGATTTGCAGTTCTCTGATGATTAGTGATGTTGAGCATCTTTTTATGTCACTTGTCCATCTGTGTGTCCTCTTTGCCCATTTTAAAAAAAATATATATTTTATTGATTTTTTAGTAGAGGAAGGGAGAGGGATAGAGAGTCAGAAACATCGATGAGAGAGAAACATCAATGAGCTGCCTCCTGCACACCCCCCACCGGGGATGTGCCCGCAATCAAGGCACATGACCTTGACCGGAATCGAACCTGGGACTCTTCAGTCCGCAGGCCGATGCTCTATCCACTGGGCCAGACCGGCCAGGGCCCTTTGCCCATTTTTTAATTGGGTTCTGGTGGTGAGTTGTGCATAACACTTTGTGTCCTGCATTTTCTCCTGAGCATGTCTGTCTGTCCTTCCTGCCTTCCTGAGTAACATTTTATAATATTTCATTGAGCAGCTGGATAAGCAACCACTCCCTGGTTGGGAGGCATGTTGGCTGATGCCAGCTTTTCTCTTTTATGGCTACTTTTAAAATATATATACATATTGATTTCAGAGAGGAAGGGAGAGGGAGAGAGAGAGAGAGAAACATTAATGGTGAGAAAGAATCATTGATCAGCCCCCTCCTGCATGCCCCCTACTGGGGATTGAGTCCACAACCCGGACACGTGCTCTGACTGGGAATCAAACCATGTCCTCCTGGGTCACAGGTCGGCACTCAACCACTGAGTCACACCAGCTGGCCTTTTTGGCTACTTTTGGTGGTGGTGGTGGTGGGGGCTCAGATTTGCTTAAGGCTCCAGCCTGCATTGTTCTAGTGCTTACACAGAGGAACGGGCCCGGCTTCCCCGCGAGCCTCCTCCACGGCAGGCCTGCTGGATACATCTGGGCAGTAAATATATCCTGTTCAACCTAAAGGTTGTCTTTAATACTTTTATTTAATTCCCACATTAAAAAAATTAAGTGATCTCACATATAAATTTTCAACTTCTCTTGGAAATTTAAAAATAATGCCAAGTAGCAATACTTCGGTGGTGTTGACAAGTCTCGTTTGCCCCAATCCCATGAGACTACCCCTTTCATTTTGTGGCCCCTGTGGGCATTGAGTTTGAGACCTCTGGTGAGTTTTATTGTATTGGAGCTGAACCTTGCTACTAGGTAGGCACAGGCTGAGACAGGCTGGACTTTTTACTCTCAGAACAGGACCCAGGATAGAAATCTGGGCATTGGGCCATGTCAGGCCACACCTACAGGTGCTGTGGGAATTGTGTGGCTGAATGTCTGTGCTCTGCATTGTTTTTGGTGATTTGCGTGTAGAGGTAAAAATCATTGCTTGGATGCTGCCAAGCTGCTGGGATGGGTTACTTGGCAAACCTCCTCCCTGGTTTTGAGAACTCAGATCGACGATGGACCATTATTTATTTCTTCTTACCTGTGGTTTTATGTGTGTATCTGCCACGTTCTGAAGTCTTAATTCAGGAGCCTTAGCCAGGCTGTCCTCCGTCGGACCCACCCTGGCATACACTGAAGTTGTAGTTCCATCCTACTTGTATGTGCCTCCTGGTCATATAGTAAGTGTTCAATAAACAGAGATGTCTTTGTGGCAGAGATAGTAATGCTCTGCAAGTGGCCCAGGTGCTCTGCTGTATTTCCAGCCCCCCTGTCATTAAATGGGGCCATGTGACTGGTACTGACCAATGAGCTGTGAGCAGAGGGGTGTGTGTTACCTCTAGGCCTAAGCATAGGAAAGTGGGTGTGAGTTCTCTTTGTGTGCTTTTTTCTTTTTTCTACCCTGTGGAGTATGAAGGCCTCATGTTGAAAATGTGGAATTGCAATATCATTTTAACCTGGATTTCTGACTTATCTGGGCCCACAGCAGACGCTTTGTGAGGGAGAAGTAAATGTTTGTTGCATTAAGCCACTGAGATTTTGGAATGTTTGTTACTGCAGCATAACGTAGCCTAAGCTGACTGGTACATTCACTATTAGAATTGATGAATAGGGACTCCACATCCACGGGTACAAAAGCTTTTGAGATATAGCCAGTGCTCAATCAATATTACAGAATGGATAAGAAAACAAATATGGCCCTAACCAGTTTGGCTCAGTGGATAGAGCAGTGGTTCCCAAACTTATTTGGCCTACCGCCCCCTTTCCAGAAAAAATATTACTCAGCCCCTGGAAATCAATTTTTTAAAAATTTTAATAGCAGTTACTCATCGCCCCCAAATGCACCTGTGGCCATCACCGCCCCCCTGGATCGCTGCAGCGCCCACCGGGGGGCGGTAGCGCCCACTTTGGGAATCACTGGGATAGAGCATCAGCCTGCGGACTGAAGGGTCCCAAGTTTGATTCCGGTCAAGGGCATGTACCTTGGTTGCGGGCACATCCCCAGTAGGGTGTGTGCCGGAGGCAGCTGATCGATGTTTCTCACTCATGGATGTTCCTAACTCTCTATCCCTCTCCCTTCCTCTCTGTAAAAAATCAATAAAATATATTTTAAAAAAAAAAAAACAAATATGGTTTGGTTTTTGGGGGGATATATCCCCAACTTTTTTTTTCCCCCCAGGAGGGCAAATTAGATTGGAAGGACCCCTTCCCGGGGGGAAGACAAGGGGAGCTAACATTTATTGAGTGCTGTCTATTCTGTTATTTATTATCCACCTTTAAAGATGTGGAACATGAGCTCGTGGGAGAGTAGGCAGCTTGCCCAGCGTCATAGAAATATTTATACCTGGTTCTGCCAGAATGCCTCCTTTCCATCTTTTCAATTGTCTTTAGGTCCTTTTTTTTTAAATTTTAGAGAGAAAGAGAGAGAGAGGAAGGGGGAGAGAGAAACATTGATTTGTTGTTCCATTCATTCATGCATTCATTGGTTGACTCTTGTATGTGCTCTGACCAGGGATCAAACCTGCAACCTTGGCATATCAGTATGACGCTCTAACAACTGAGCTACTTAGCCAGGTCTTTAGGTCTTTTAAAAAATATATATATTTTTATTGATTTTCAGAGAGGAAGGGAGAGGGAGAGAGAGAGAGAAACATCAATGATGAGAGAGAATCATTGATTGGCTGCCTCCTACACGCCCCACACTGGGGATCAAGCCTGCAACCCGAGCATGTGCCCTTGATCGGAATCGAACCCAGGACCCTTCTGTCCACAGGCTGATGCTCTATCCATTGAGCCAGACCATCTTGGGCAGGACTTTAGGTCTTAACTTTAACGCCTCCTCCTCAAGGAAGCCTTCCCTGATCGCCAGGCTAGATTACTTCTCACTGATATGTGTTCTCCTAACTCCTGGTACTTGTCCTTAGGCTTTAAGTGCTCTGAGGGTAGGTCCTGCATCTCTCTTCCTCACACACTCAGTGCTGTCTCTCCAGCACCTAGTAAGTGCTCAAAATATGCTTGTTGAGTGAATAAAAGGGAGTCAGCAAACCTGGATTTTGTCCATTTTTGTTGTTGTTTTGCCACTAGTCGACTGTGTCATCTTGGACAAGTAACGTAACCTCTGACTCCCAGTGTTTCCCATTTGTGCAAGGACAGTGTTGGATTGGGTTAGTTTCTTTTGGCTACTGGGTTCCATAATTATTTCATTCACAAGTTACCCTCTGTTCCTAGGCAGCGTGTGGTAGAGAGGGTTGCTTAGATAGGCTTGTATGCAGACTCAAGTAATCTCCGGTGATAAGAGCCATTCTCCTTTCCTGGTATGTGAGAGGGGGCACTTTACAAATGGGAACTTCTGTCACCTTTACAAAGGGAACTTATACCCTGCCCTTTTAGGCAGAATGGGGCAGGGGGTGGTGGTAAGGGGGGGGGGGCGTGGTGGCTGTTTTTCATTTGCCTGCAGCTCAAAATAGCGCTTCTGCCCAAGTGGCCTCCCTGGCGGAGTATTTTGACTCCTTTCAGAGTTCCTGTTCTGATTTGCATATACGTTTGTGACAAGGGCATAGGTTTGTGTCAAGGGCATAGGTTTGTGTCAGACTTGGGTTCAGACTCTAGCTCTACCATGTATCAGCTGCCGGTCCTTGGGCAACACACTCCTTTGCCTCTTGTTTTTCTCATCTGTAAAATGGGGATGAAAGCCGTGCCTACGTCATAGGACTGTTCTGTGGATCAGATACGACAGTACCTTCAAAGAGCTTAGCTCAGTGGGTGGCAGACCGTCAGCATCAAAGGCATCTTACATGGCTCAACACCCCGCCCTCGTGCAGGTGCCACTTCCCTGCACCCCGAGACTCCAGCGTGCTGTGTGACTTGGAGAAGTTGCTTGGCCTCTCAGCTACGTTCCCTTTGTACAATGAATGGGTTTGGTGGCACAATTTCTGAAGTTCCTTCCGGCGCTAACAATTCATCACCCTCAGATTGCCCATACAGCACACCCGTAGCAATTTATTTAAATAATCTATTCATTATACCCTGCTTGCCTTTGCGTGCTGTATTAATTTTAGATAATAGTGGCACAGAATTAATGGAAGCCAGAGAAATTGTCCAGGACGTTTGTTAACGTGGGAGACTGAGCAATATGCTGATGTACATAATTACCCTTTTTTTTTCCTTTGCAGTCTAAGAGGGCATATTCAAAAGCCAGCAGTGCTGTCTTCCCCCTCCTGTTGGCTCCAGAAACCGGCGAATGCAGTTTTATGTTAAATTGAAGATGCACTAAATAGCATCGCTAAAGCAGGGAGAAGCACTCAGTTGTAAAAAAGTGCTTTTTAATCACCTGCCTGAATTTGAGTGTCTGACGGGTGTGCGGCAAGTTCCGCTGCCCGCCCCCAGGAAATGCGGCTGTTGTCCTCCCCGTGGAGTAGATGAATAAAGGGCTCCCTGCGTGTGCTTCTCGGTGAAATGCGCAGCGCCAGTGAGCTCTATTCTTCTCGGCTTCCCTCTCTCTCCAACTCCTCCTCCTCCCCAGAAGCCTCGCTATGATTCCGGCCCGGTCTTTTATGTCTTAAACGCACTGTTCTTGGCTCAGCATGCAGTTCGTTTTACGGCTAACAGAGGCAGTGTGCCTTGAAGGCCTTCTCCTGCTCTACAACCTTCATGGCTCCCTATTGCCTCTGGCATGGAGGACAGGCTCCTCAGCTCAGAATCCGGTCTTACCTTTCCTAGGAAGCCAAAGGGGCGGACTTGCTTCTCCCACACCTGCTCGGGGACTTTAACATTTGCTCCTATTGGTTCCTTCGTGCTGTTCCCTCCGTCTCCCATGCCTTTCTCTCCTTCTCTGAGGTTTCTGCCTATTAGCATCAAACTCAAAGTTCCAGGACCCAGAGCCAAAGGATTTCTCTTTCATGTGAAATTAAATCAGTGATGCAGTTTACCACCCAGGGATACAGAGATGACTAGGCTATGCATCATTTCATTTCCTCCCCAAAACAACACAGCGAAACCGATAGCATTACCCCCATTTTAAAGACGTTAAATAGAAAGATCAGAGAGGGGAAGTGACTGTGCCAAGATCACACAGTACAGGACAGAACCCCGGATTCAAGCCTAGATCTGTCTGATTGCAAAGCTTGCGAGCTCAGCCTCTTGCCTGGATACCGGATTCCTGAAATTAAACGTCCCAGCGGTTCAGAGGGGCTCGATAAACTCTTGCTCCATGAATGCAGTTAGAGAATTAACTTTCCAGCGAGCAGGCCGACTCCCAGGGACCAGTTCAGGCAGATCCTGGCCATTCTTCTTTTTTTTACTTTTTCGTCTGTGAATCAATTTTGTCCGTTAGTTGCATTTATATGTCTTTTCATTTTTATGTGAGAGAGCTGGTTCATAAAACCCCCGGTTTTGTGAGTGTAGACAAATGAATGTAGTCATGTGCCGCCGTGAGATACAGCCAGCCCAGCATCCTTCTCCTCCCCCAGGAAAGGCGAACGGATCTGTCCTAGGAGAGAGGGTCCGTCAGGCTTCTGAGAATATTTTAACCTTGCCGAGGTCCTTACCCACCCAATCCCGTGGAGAGAAAGCATTGGCATTGTTTCATACTCTAATGATTAGTTCTGGCAACTAGAAATGCTCTTATGTAACTGGCATTGTCCTAGCCAGGAAGGAGGGGGGAAAAAGGAAAAGGAAAAGGAATTAGTCTTCTCAATGAAATTAGCTGCCCGCAGGAGGGTAACTGTGCGTCCTACTCCTTCATTTGCATGGATGTGCATATGGCCCGTGGCTGAGGCATTTATTTATCAGATATAGGTGCACCCGCCAGGGTCTGAGCTGACGCTACACATTTCCTCCTGCTCTGCAGTGTGGCGTTCTTGGAACTCTAACAAAATCCGCACTAGAAAGACTCCGGTGGAGAAATAGAGTGGAAACAGAATAACCTCCTGCCAACCCACGCTCTGCTTTAAATACGGAACAATGTCTATTGAATAATTCAGCCCCGCCTGTCAAAATATTTTTTTCGGGGGTGGGCTATTCATTTGGAAACGCTCCAGGGGCCCCTTTTAATTACAGCCTTTAGTGCGTTTCCAGGGCTGAGCCAGTTCCGCCTGCCTCTGTCTGGTTTCATCTTCCCCGCCACACATCTGGCTTTCGAAAGAGTCTGTTGGCGGGACTGGGGCTCAGTGGGCTGTTACCTCGGTTCTCAGAACCCACACCCCGTTCACGGGGCGGGGAATTGGGGTGGGCTGCTCGTCGTGTTTGCCTCTCAGGATGTTGCTAGCATTTCACGTTTGTTCTGTTAAACGTTTCACCTGTGATTGGGGCTCTCTTGTCTGTTTGGGGGGGGGGGTTCACGGTGGAGTATCTGGGCCCTTGGGGGTCACAGGAGGAGGGAGTTTGACTTTGTAACCTCTGAGATCTTCAGGGTGATGCCCACGGAGAGCACCCAGGGTATAAATGAGGTTATTTAAGAAGGGTTGGGTGGTGACAGAGGTCTACCTTTTTATTAAACCTATCTCAAAAAAAAGAGGGGAATTTGAAATTTGACCTTTCCACCCCCTCAAAGGTGGTGGCGTTCATAGCCACAAAATGGCAGTGCCCAGTCCCCTCAGCTCCGCTGGAGTCCCCCAGTCCTTTTAGCCCTGCTGGGGGCGGGGGGGAGAGGGGTGTGGCAGGTGTGCAGTGTGGCCTGACCTGCCCTCAGCCCCCCAGCTACCCAGGGCCGGCCCGAGGCACAGGCAAGCCTTGGATGGCGGCTGTCCAGCCGCCCAGGGCTGCCCGAGGCTCAGGTAACCAGGGCCGGCCGAGGCTTGCACTGTGTCACCTTCCCCTGATCGCCGGATTGCCTCCTGCCCCTGAGGGCTCCCGGACTGTGAGAGGGGGCAGGCCAGGCTGAGGGACACCCCCCCTCCAGTGCATGAATTTTCATGCACCGGGCCTCTAGTAATAATAATGATAATGATAATAATAATAATAATAATAATAATAAATTGTTATCTAATGAGCTCCAACTCTATGCTGGGTCTGTGTTAAGCCCTTTCTTTCATTTAACTTGCACAACAGCCCTGTGAGGTGGGTCTAATTATGCCCGTTTTACAGATAGGGAAACTGAGTCTCAGAGAAGGCAAAGTGCATGCCCAAGGTCAGAGCGCCGGCAGAGGTCATTGTGGAGACTGAAGCCCAGCACTGCCTGACTCCAAAGCTCGCAGTTTTCCTCTTTCCGCTGCATGAATGCTCCAGAGCCATGCGCGGGGGTGCTCACCTGCCGTGGCCTCCAGGCCGAGTTTGTCCAGCGCCTGGCTTTAGGAGCATCGTCCCGTGCACTGGTTGGGGAGCCCGGGCATTCCGCTCCCTGGGAGTGAGGGGTCAGGGGTGCTCTTGCTGGCCTGGTGTTTCAGGGTCCTATTCCCTGGAACCCATGAATGGACCTCATATGGCAAAAAGGACTTTGCAGATGTGATGAAGTGAAGGCTCTGGAGATGGGGAGATTGATGACCCTGGACTGGCTGGTGGTCCTGCTGTAACTATGAGGGTCCTTAGAGGAGGAGGCAGGAGGGTCAGGGGTAAAATCATCCTGTTTTCATCCGTTTGGGCCTCTGTAACGAGATACCCCAGCCCGGGTGGCTTAGAAACCACAGAACTGTCTTTCTCACGGCTCTGGAGGCTGGACGTCCAAGATCGAGGGGACAGCAGATTCAGTGAGGACCTGCTTTCTGGTTGTGTTTCTGTGCTTTTTGCTGTTATTGTTATTTTCTGGGAGCTTTGAGGCAGCTGGGGACCTGCCTTGTGGGATGAGCTGGCCTCCCGCCCCCAGCCATCTGGTAAACCCTGGCACCGCGTCCCCAAGGCCTCCAGCGCTCACTCCCCAGACCTGGTACCAGCCCTTTCTCTCAGCCTCCTGCCACTCAGCCGGGCTCCCTGCTCTGCCCACCGGAGGAGTCATCTCCATGGCAACTGTGTCAGGCGCACTGGGCTAACAGCGGCCAGAGGGAGTAAAGGAGGGAAGGGTGTCCATGCCAGCCAGCCCCTCTCGGGGACCCACACAAGCCGGGATGCTGTGTCTCTAGCAGAGATCTTGGCTGCAGAGTGTGGCAGATCCTGGAGCAGTTGGGGAGAGGCTAGGCTTGTCTTTCAGTGACTTCTTCTCACACCTTGCTCCCTTTTTGTGTCGTGCCCTCCACTCCCAACCCCGTTCGAAGATCCCAGTGCCTCTATAGAACCATCAGTTACCTGTGAAACAGGGTTTTTGCAAACACACAGAGAACTGTGATGCCCTTAAGCAGGATACGTGGGAGCTGGCGACTACTCAGTGAGCTCACTCTATAGTCTCTGTTGTTTGAGACAGGGAAACTGAGGCCTGGCTCCTGGCCCCAGGACCCTCCCAGGCATCAAGCCTGTTCCCCCTTTCTCTGGGACCACCTCCCTCCCTGGGCTTCTTCCTCTTTCTTTCCCACAATCAAAACTTACCTGCCTGTTGCCTCCCGACACCAGGCCCCTGCTAACCAGCTGGTTGTTTATGATTCTGAATGTTCAAGGGGGAGTTGCAGGCTTTTCAAGAGATGTTTGCATCTTAGAAGGGCAGGCCCAGCAATGACCAGGTCTTCATTCCAAGGCGAGATCTTGGGAGGGTGAATGTTGCCAGGAACCAGGCAGTGGGAGGATTTAGCAACAACAAAAAGATGGTGTCACTGAAGTTCAGAGAAGTAAAGCCATTTGTTCGGGGCCACACAGCTGGGAAGCGAAGCTAGGATTTGAACCTGGGTCTGCTTTTCAGATGAAGTGAAGCTAGGGTTTGAACCTGAGTCTCCTTTCCTTTCTCTCTCGGTCCCTTAGTCATTCACCCAGAGTCATGCACACGGGAGACCACCCGTCAGGTGCCCTAAAACCAAAGGTCAAATGCTCATCCACGGCTCCGGTCCCTCACAGCTCAGCTGGGAGAACAGACTGCACCAAACCCATCCTGTCCTCCCAGGTGGATCTGAAAGGCATTTGTAATGCAGATCTGAGCCTGGGCAAGGACCCAGCTCCCCACCGTCACCTGTGGCTGAGCCATTTCCTAAAAATCCAAGAGGACATTTTCCCCTCCCGAGTCCTGCGGCCTGAAGCCCCCTCTTGGTCCTGTTTGAAGAGCATCTCTTCTCCATCTGTGTCCCCTGCTTTCTTCACGGAGGTGGGGGTGTCAGGAAGAGAAGAGCAGAGACTCTGGGGTCAGAGTTAGCGGATGAGCATTCCTGTTGTTCCCTGCGTGTAATTAAGACTTGCAAATCCGCGCTGCCACTACCGCCGAGGTGTTGGCGGAGGTGTGATTAATCTCTGGCACCTTGGGGTGGCCCAGCATCCCCAAATGGCCACTCTTGTCACCTAGCCAGTCTCAGTAGGATGAACGTGGGTAAAGGCTGGTGGGATTCAGGGCTGCTTGTGGGCCTAGCTGAACTCATTCATTCATTCATTCATTCATCTCATCCACTCACTCTCCATTCATTCATTTCCCAGATACTAAGTTCTTTGCATCAGAGACAAAGTGCACAGCCTCTGCCCTCAGGGCTCTGAAATAGCAGAAGGAACAGACTCCGAGGCAGAGTCCTTATGTCAATCCCAGAGGCTTCCTGGAAGAGGCGGCACTTGAGTTGTCTTCTTCACCTTTTCAGGATGACAAAATGGGTCTCGCTCATTGCCACCAACTCAGACGAGGCAGAAGCATGTCAGAGCAGCACACGAAAGCCGTCTTGCTCCTTACTCTGAATCCCACCTCCAGAGGTCACCGCCGTTACGGTGCGGCATTTATCCGTCCGAGGTCTTTCTATTTGTGTATGTGTGTAATCCGATGTCAGCCTCCCAGTCTCTGGGTGGTTTGTCGTTTCCCCCAGGCCAGCCGCAGAGTCTCCACATCTTTGAGTTCTTGCAAAAGGATCCGTGCGCGTGCATCAAAAGCCCCACTGAGCCATGTGGACTTTGCTAGAACCTTCTTAGAGAAGGCAGAGAAAGGGTTCCATTGCCGGGCGTAGGGGAGGAAAACAAAACGTTCTTTCCTACCTTCCAGGTTCCGGGCTCGGGCAATGCCACAAAGGACAGATCACCAGGAGGAAAGCAGAAGAGATGAGTGACACTAAAGGGTGTTTAGGGCTTGTGCTGACAGACCCTCTTAGGCTAAAGGAAAGGGGTTTATTTGGGGCTTCTGGGTCAGGGGAGGCAAGTTCTGGGAAGGTGACCAGGAAACGGCCTACTCCGCCCACATCGAAGGACTGTGGGGAGTGCGGGAAGGGCAAGGCTCGCCCACAGGTTTCAGGAGAAGAAAATGGACATGCTGCTGTGCTAGGGAAAGGGGCCTGGCCATAGGAACATGGGGGCAGGAGAGGGGCTGAGCGTGACCATGGCCTCGGGTAGAGAGAAAGCTTTGCTGATGAGTCTGAGCTTGGAGACAAGGTATTTCTTGAAGCTCAGAATTTGTGAATATCTCGAGGCCTGGAGTGGGGCCTCAGGCCCAAATCTCAGCTCAGCTGGTGGCCCTCCTCGTCATGTGGGATCTCTGCTCTCTCCTCCCTGTAGAATCACATGGACTGTGCGTCTCTGCTTTCTTTCTTTCTTCTTTTTTTTAATGTTTTTTTTTAAATTGATTTTTAAAGAGAGGAGGAAAGGAGAAGGATAGAGAGATGGACAGATGGAGAAACATCATCGATCGGCTGCCTCCTGCACACACTCCACTGGGGATTCAGCCCGCAACTCAGGCATGCGCTCTGACCGGGAATCGAACCAGTGACCTCTCGGTTCCTGGTTGACACTCAGCCGCTGAGCCACACCGGCCGGGCGCGTCTCTGCTTTCTGATTTTCCGTCTGGGAGACAGCACGCGGGTTCTGAGTCAAAACAGGAAGTGAGCGCTATCGGCCCAGAGGACACGGTTCCCGGGGTGGCAGTGACGTTCACGTTTAATGCCAGTTTAGGAAAGAAAGTGGGTCACCGGTTTGAGTGACTGACATCCACGTCAATCACTGTTGTCTGTGTGATTCACATGAGGAAGAGATGAGCTCCCCAGGGTGTGCCTCCCTGGTATGGGAGACGCTTTCCGAGGGGGCACGAGATGATTGGAGGCCCAGCATTGCATAACCTCATGATCACACAGAGAAAAGTGTGTCCTCTTTTCAAATCCTGTCCACCCTTCAGATGAGGTCATGGAGTAAGTCTCTGTGGGGTGCTCGTGGGCCCCTAACACTTGTTCTGATTTCTCTCCAACACTCTGCTCAGATATATATTTACTTTAAAAAATATATATTTTATTGATTTTTTTACAGAGAGGAAGGGGGAGGGATAGTTAGAAACATCGACGAGAGAGAAACAGCAATCTGCTGCCTCCTGCACACCCCCTACTGGGGATGTGCCCGCAACCAAGGTACATGCCCTTGATCGGAATCGAACCTGGGACCCTTGAGTCCGCAGGCCTACGCTCTATCCACTGAGCCAAACCGGTTAGGCAGCGGTTCTCAACCTGTGGGTCGCGACCCCTTTGGGGGTCGAACGACCCTTTCACAGGGGTCGCCTAAAACCATCGGAAAACACATATTGAATATATAATTACATATTGTTTTTGTGATTAATCACTATGCTTTAATTATGTTCAATTTGTAACAATGAAAATATATCCTGCATATCAGATATTTACATTACGATTCATAACAGTAGCAAAATTACAGTTATGAAGTAGCAACGAAAATAATTTTATGGTTGGGGGTCACCACAACATGAGGAACTGTATTGAAGGGTCGTGGCATTAGGAAGGTTGAGAACCACTAGGTTAGGGCTATATTTACTTTTTTTATGGGCACTGTCTCATGCAAAAGTAGAAAGAATAGTGTGAGCCTCAAGGACCCAGCTTCAGCAACGATCAGCTCATGCCCAATGCTGTT
Source organism: Myotis lucifugus (assembly GCF_000147115.1). Taxonomy (NCBI): domain Eukaryota; kingdom Metazoa; phylum Chordata; class Mammalia; order Chiroptera; family Vespertilionidae; genus Myotis; species Myotis lucifugus. The sequence continues at coordinate 1,633,849 of NW_005871304.1, forward strand.
TCATCTATGCCCCTCCCACTTCCTCCCTCCTGTATCATCTTGGGACAGAGTCTAGATATCATGGGTATTTTTTTTACTGTTTCATAAATCAACTCTCCCCACCATTCCTATAGCCAGGCCCCCTTCCATGTCACATTAGCATTTCCATTTTCTTCTCTAGTCAGCCATCCCTTGTCGCATATCACACAACCCGTGATCAACAGCAAGAGCTGGGATGAAGCGAGGGGTCTACCTGGTCCTCTCTCGTGCTTTGGCTTCTTGGCATCTCATAATATAGATAGTGAGGACCTGCCAGTTGGCACCATGACACTCCCTGGATGGATCTAGTTGGTGTTGGCGTCTTGGCACCAAGTGTGCTACTTCAGCCCAAGCACGTCTTATCCCAGTGGCCAGATCCACACACGCTAATTAGATAACCATCCCGCGTTAAATAAATCCCGCACAACAAACAAGATGGAGGCTCTCATCTCTGATCAGTCCCTAAAGACTGTTGGCCAGGATGTGTTCCACGGGGCACTACTGTTTATGGGGATCTTGTGTAACTGACAAACCCCCGAGGATTTTGTAGTCAAAGAAGCCTGGACAATAGTGGGTTACACACGGTGTTCACTGCAGGCCTTCTGAGAGCCTGTGGAACATGAATGGTGTCCTGAAGCTCCAGGGAGGGGCTGGCAAATCCAGAACCGCCCCCACCTCGTTTCCACACCCAGGACTCTGATCTCTAATACCGGTCTTGGGCAGAGGTCTCCGGAAATGCTTCCTTCATCATCTGTTCAAGTGTCCCGAGATACAGAAGGCAGAACGTTGCCGCACTGCCCTGTATGGAGGCGGGGAGACTTAAGATGTTAGAGGACATGCCAGCTGTCATTGGCGGAATGAGGAGGAGAATATGGCTGAGGTCGGCAGCCTTTTCCGTTGAATGTGGGTGCCCAGGACAAGTCCCCTTGATTAGTGCCACCCTCCCTAACCACCGGAATGTCATTAGTTGGGGGAGACCGGATGATAAGTGATCACAGCCGTTAGGGAATGAGACAGATCGAGGTCAAAACTGTCCCCCGCTCGTACTTGATAGCTGTGTGTCCTTAGGCAGTTGCCTCCACCTCTCTGAGCCTCTACTGAGAAACTGACCCTACCCCCAAGGTTCCTGTGGACGTGATTGATTGGGGAGGTGCTAGAAGAGTGCAGGAGTGATACCAGGGAAGGGAGGGTGGCCAATGTGGGGCAACATCAAGCTGCCTCCAGAGTGGGCCAGGGAGGGGTGAGTGGAAGGCTACGTTCCAGGTGGGGGTGAGGCTGACGCCTTGGCACTTCTTGCTCTGCTGGCACGGCAAGCGAGGCCGCGGTGGTTCTGTAAAAACCCCCACAAAGATGCAGATGTTGGCAGCTGGAACTGGCTGGAGGACACTGAAGGGTGAAGGCCCAAATATCAGCTCTGGCCCCGTAGCCTGATCAGCACACATTGCATCGCCGCCTGAGGTAGGGGAGAGTTGGACCCAAAACCGCTCAGCATGGCGCCTGGAAGCAGTGGTAACATCTACCAGTTGTTGGGTACTGACTGATGTGCCGGGCACACGATTGAGTCCTCACAACAGCTCCGACGGCCACTGGCAATTATCTCCATTTTACAGACAAGGAAATGAAAGCCCAGAGAGGTTCAGCAACTCATCAGGGGTCACCCAGCTGGGGGAGAGTGGAGCCAGGGTTCAAAATTGGGCTGGCTGACCTTAACCACTGCACTACACAGCCACATTACACATTACCTAGATCCGTGGTCGGCAAACCGTGGCTCGTGAGCCACATGCGGCTCTTTGGCCCCTTGAGTGTGGCTCTTCCATAAAATACCACGTGCGGGCGCGCACGTACAGTGCAACTGAAACTTCATGGCCCATGCGCAGAAGTCGGTTTTCAGCCTGAGCGAGTCTGTTTTGAAGAAGTGGTGTTAGAAGAAGTGGGGGTACATTCGCTGAGGTCGACCCCTCAGATTGAGGACGGGGCCAGCTTAGGAGTATCCTAATTAAGTTAATAACAATGTACCTACCTATATAGTTTAAGTTTAAAAAATCTGGCTCTCAAAAGAAATTCCAATCGTTGTACTGTTGATATTTGGCTCTGTTGACTAATGAGTTTGCCGACCACTGGGCTAGATGCTCATTAGTTGTCCCTCCCCTCCCCTTTCCTCTCTCCCCCCTTCCTCCCCTCCTCTCTTTTCTTCTCCCTCTCTCCCTCCTTCTGACTTCTTGGAACAGTTTCCCTGGCACACTCAATGTCCAATAAATATTTTTTTGAATTGAGTAGCATCCCAGTCTGGAGCAGTAGATGCTTAGTTCACTAAATTTTGATGGACTCCGCTGCCAGAAAATCAGAGTGCATGCAAGTTCTGCGGAGATAGCGTATTGTGGCCTCGGAATTGAATACCGTTTGCAAATCTCAATAACTTCCTGAGATTCTCTGAGGGGCGTGGAGCGGAAGAGCGTGAAGAATGATGAACATGACAAGTGGGAATCCTTTAGTCCCCGACGTTTCCTCCTCCTCCACGCTCTAGATTTTCTCCTTTTCTTTGTTGGTTTCTTCTTCTCTCCTCTGAAGCATCCTCCCCTCCTCCCCGCAGCTCTCCAGCATAGATGATGGGAAAAAATAAACGCAGTGTAAATGCAGTCATTCTTAATGGGCTATTTGTGTGTCCGGGGCATGGCAAGTGGCTGGGTCACACGGAACAGGCAAGCATTAAGAAGCTTGTGAAGAAAGAGGGCTGGGGACGGTTACATTAGGGCACGTTTTCGTTTTCTGTGTGTTTAGAATTGTCCGACTATAAATCTAATGAGACATGAGAAATGTCTGGTTGCAGCCACCGGCTAGCATTTGCATCGGAGAAAGCAAATTTTGAAAAGGTCACCATTTAATTTTTGCCTCTTGCAGCCAGCCCGCGTCTTGGTTCTATTGAATTCAAAGCCCTGCAGTAAAATCACTGCTTGTTTGTGTCCTTTGCTCTGGTGAGCATATCTCAGGATTGCCTGGAACAGCGTGCCGTAAGTGACCTGGGTCAGAGAGGGCTGTTGGATGTGGAGGTTAGGCTTTTAACCTCAGAGAAATGCTAGAAATGGTGGAGATCTGTGACTGTATTTTTAGGAGAGAGACAAGCGGACTCTTGTAACGGCTTCAGAAGTGGTAAAAGTACAGCTGCCTTCCTTCATTTAACACAGAGAAACGCAGAATCGTGACCCGGGGAGGGCCTGGCCTTGATGATATCATTTGAGTGCCTGGATCCAGCTGTACCTGAAGCTGTACCTGGTGATTATATTTACCTGAAACAAAAATTCTCATTTTCTAAAATGCTTGTAAAGTTGGGCTTTGTCCACACATAACTTAAAGGGTTCTGACTGATACGTCAAGCACGAAGAAACTGTGAGTGGTAGAAATAAAGCTTGAGAGGTCTAGAGTTTGAAAGGATAGTTTACGACATCAAACCACAAGACGTTAATTTTAACGTTACCCTTGATTCTTTTGACCACACAGCAAAGGGTCCTATTGTCCAACATCAGTATGCACGAGTGTCTGCCCGTTTGAAGTGAGTGCGCTTGGTGTCATTAAACGTCTCCTGGTTTCTTTGGTTTTGTCAAACGATGTTCTTATCTCTGTGGTTTTCCTAGGTTCTCTGGGTGTAGATCATCCAGGCACTTTATAGCTGTGCTCAGTTTTATTGCTCTGAAGCCTTGTTGTTCTCCGAAAGGTGTGCTTCAGTCACTCAAGCAAAGCTCTTGAACTGGGTTTTCAGATGATCCCAACCAGAAAATAAAAAGTAAGAAGAGTCTGCAAGCAGCGCCTGAACCAAATTGGAATCTTGCATTTGGAGAGGCAGCTGTGGGGCGTTTCGAAGCAGAGCGAGCTCTCCTTTGCAGACCTTCCCACCCCAGCTGGGGCTCGAGTGGCTGTCCTTGGGGGTCAGTCACATCTGGTTTGGATTTGATAGTGTGGCTCTTAGGCGTCTTCCCAGAATTGTTCAAAGATTGCAGTTGCTTCCAGTAGATCCGATTTGTAAGTTCGTGGCTGCAACAGCTGCTCTCTGAATCCATGTGTAAATATGAATGGGGTTTTGAGTGCCGGGGGAAGGAAGCAGACAGCTTGTGGAGACTCAAGGGAGGCAGTTTCATAGGAGAATGGTGCAATGCAGGGCTCCCACCCCAGGTTCAAACCCCCGCTCTGCCACTAGTTGGGGGGTCCCTGGACAATTATCATCTTGTCTCTGAGTTTCAGTTTGCTCTCTGTAAAAAGAGGTGAATAACAGAACCTGCTTCTTGGGTTGCTGCGAGGATTAAATTTGATAACGAATGTGCAGTACGGAGCCCAGGGGCAAAGTTATGGCACTATGTGCTGTGGGCACAAAGTAAATGCTCAATGAAAGGCAGGTGTTTGTATTAATCAGGATTTGCTTTTATTATGACGAAAAAAATCCTGATTCAATTGGTTTGAACATAAAGGAAGATTTATTATCCCCAGGAGCAGTGACTCCAGGATTAATTCAGTTCCTCGATAACTTCACCGCAGATCAATGTCCGCACGTTCCTCTCGGCTCTCTAAATGTCAGCGGCGCTAATGATCACATGGTGGCTCTCCCAGTTTTAGGTATCATTTTCCGATGCAGTTTCATGTCCAGTCGGGGGCGAATTGTTATTTTCCTTTGTGTGTCTCTTTAAGAACAAAAAAGCCGTTCTCCGAAGACCCCCGCCGGTTTCTCCTCACCGCTCGCTGGCTGGAACGTGCCTGCGTCAAAGGGAATGGACCCCGATGCTGACCCTGGGAGGGGTCACCCTTGCCCAGGAACCTTGTGGTAGATTGCATTTTCCAAGTATCGGACGACTCCTCCCATCTCCCATCCTCTTCTTATAATGTGAGTCTGAGGCTTTTTCCACGGAGCGGCAGTGCCTGTGTTCCTTCCCCTCGAACCCGGGCATGCTTCTGACTGTGGTGGAGCGAACCCCTGTCACTTCCGAGGGTAGGTAGCAAAGGCCCACTGTCGGCTCCTCCCTGTTTTCTTGGAATGCCTGCTCTTGGAACCCAGCCGCCACGCTGGGAGGAAGCTCAGCTAGCCCATGGGAGTCCCACGTGGAGAGGTACCGGGACTCCTAGCCCACAGCCATGGCTGAGCTCCGAGCCCACAGCCAGCACCATCTTGCTGCCATGTGAGTGAACCATCTTCAAAGTGGACCCCCCAGCTCCTGGCCAGGCTGCCCCTGTGTGGAGTGAGGATGAGCCATCCTCACTGAGCTCTGCCCAAGGGGCAGATTTCTGAGTAAAGTAAATGATAGTTGTCATGTTAAAATACTAAATGTTGGAGTGGTTTGTTATCCACCAAAAGATAACCATAATGAGGGAGAGAAAGGGAGAGGGAGAGGGAGAGGAAGAGGGAGAGGGAGAGGGAGAAGGAGAGAGAGAACACGAGGTGAGCAGACCATGGGAAAAACTGGAGCTTTGATGGTAAGGAGGAAAGAACGTTGGGAAGGCAACCAATCATGCTTGTTACACAGTTAAAGAGGATGATGGTGATTGCAACAAGGGACTAGATTTATTTAGTAAGTTATATTTCTAGTGCTGGTGGATAAAGTCTCTTCCTGGTCCAACAGACCAGGGCCTACAACAGGAGTACTCTGCCTGCTGTGTTGTTGAGAGCGGATGACAGGAGGACCTGGGTTCAGGCAGGGAGACCATTTAGGAGACAGTGACAATGATCCTGGCGAGAGAAGATGAGAGCGCATTCCAGGGTGTGCGCTGCGGAGCGATGAGAAGCGTTTGGATTCTGGATGTGTGTCGGGGGCAGAGCCCATAGAATTTGCTGGTGGATCGTGCGACTTGTTTGTCAGTAGGATGCGCTAAAGAAAACACATGTTTTGCTGCACCTGCAGGAATGGCTGCTAAATGTTTGATTTATTGAGGCAGATCCATTCGTTGATAGATGATGGTTGCTGTTGGTCTGGTGCCCAGGTGGGGAGATTAATTGACCTTCACCTCTGGTGCCTCTTGGTCTATCTACTTGGGTTTGAAGGAGGCAGAAGACGAGGCTGATGATGGCAACAGCTAATATTGCTTGAGAACTTAACTTGATGCCAGGCCTTGTTCTTAGCACCCATATCTGATATGGGAGATAGATATTCTTTGTTATATATTTAGGAAAAAAATCAGAAGTAATTACAAACTTACAGAGAAGTTGGGAGTACCTTACCGACTTTTTTTCCTGCTGAATCATTGGACAGTAAGTCGTCTCACTTAGCTTTTTGGTGCCTCAGTTTCCTCTAGTATAAAAAGGTCAGGAGCTTGGGGTTTTAATCAGAGAGACCTAAGTTGAAATCTTGGGTACCATTGCCCTGGCCGGTTTGGCTCAGTGGATAGAGCATCAGCCTGCGGACTGAAGGGTCGCAGGTTCGATTATGGCCAAGGGCACATGCTCAGGTTGTGGGCTCAATCCCCAGTAGGGGGCGTGCAGGAGGCAGCTGATCAGTGATTCTCTCTCATCATTGATGTTTCTATCTCTCTTTCCCTCTCCCTTCCTCTCTGAAATCAATAAAGAAATATATATATTAACTAAAAAAAACAATCTTGGGTACCACTGACCTGATGGATGGCCTTTGGGAAGACAGAGCAACTCTCTAAGGAGCAATAGGTGTAGAGCCCCAGCAGAGGACCTGGTTCATGGTAAGTGGTTGGTGAAGATGCACCTGGGTCCTTGTTGAGGTTTCAGAAAACAGTGTGTTTCACTCAAAAGAGGGAAATAGTAATTAGAGACACAATTTGATCTTTGCACCCAGAGGGATCTTCATGGAAATGAAGCGTGGTCTTCCCATTTTACAGATGAGTCAACCGAGTCCTGGAAAGAGTAAGAAGCTCTTGACAGGAAGCAGGTGTGGCACTGAAGGTTTTGTCTCGGGTTCAGTCTTCAGAATGTTCTATTAAAAGTGGGTGGGCTACCTTCTGCGAGCAATTCAGGAAGAGTTATTCTCGAAGCACTTTTGATTAAAACAAAAACACTTGGTTTTCATAGCAGCTTTGAACAAACCCCACTCTTCATCCCCTCTCCCTCCCAACACGCAACCCAGTGCTTCTGGGCCAGCAGTGACCTCACTGCCATTGCACCTGAACCTCATGAGGTGTTTGCACATCAAAGCAGGGACCATCCTCTTCTCTCTCCACAATGGGGACAAAATTGCTTTCTTCTGATTGAGACATAATTGCATCAGGATCTCAGCAGGGAGGAAGGAGGATGAAATGCTGAAAGTCCTTCTGGCCCTAGCTGGTTTGGCTCAGTGGATAGAGCATCAAACTGCAGACTGAAGGGTCCCAGGTTTGATTCCGGTCAAGGGCACATGCCTGGGTTGTGGGCTTGATCCCCAGTAGGGGACGTACAGGAGGCAGCCAATCCATGATTGCCTTTCATCATGGATGTTTCTATCCCTCTCTTCCTCTCTGAAATCAATAAAGATTTATTTTTTTTAAAAAGCAAGTCCTTTTGTACCTTCACAAAGTTCCTTGCTCTGCTCTCATTCAGTGGGGTAGCTCTGCTTTCTTTGGGTTTCCATTAACCTTTTTTTTCCTGGTCAACTGTGCACAGAGTGCTTATGTGTGACTTGGTAAAGGTCTTTATTTATTGTGGAGGGGCATTTCCCTGGCATGTCTCCCATTCCACTCATTCCAGATTAACCTTTTCCCAATTAAATCAAACTCTAAAGGAATGCAGTGCTGGACAGGGGACTTCCAGTATTCCATTCTCTGTGTGTGTATGCATGTGTCCATCCATCCATCCATCCATCCATCCATCCATCCATCCACTCATTCACCCTGTGAAGAAGGCATTGTTATTTCCATCTTATAGATAAGGAACCTAAAGCTCAGAGAGGTTGTGATGTGCCTCAGGTTACACAGCCAGTAACAAGAAGTGCTGGGTTTTGCTATTAGCAAGGGAGGGATCAGCAAACATTTCCAGAAGGTTGACTGATGGCCTGGGGCCAGATCAAAGGCCGATCCCATGGTAGGAGTGGGATGGGGAAAGAAATGTGTGGGGCATGTACTGAGAAGCTAAAGCCGGCAGTTCCTGAAGGGAATAATTCTTGTCCTGAGTCTTGAAGACTGGATATGGAGAGGCCAAACTATTCCAGGCAGAGGGAACAGCATGTGCAAAGACAGGGAGTGTAAGGGACATGCTGGGAGTCCAGGTGGCTTAACCATATAAGCATAACGTACATTTGGAGAAACTATGAGGAAATGAGGTTTGAGGTAAGAAAGGTCAGAGGTCAGACCAAGAAGGACGAAGGAAGGACAGAGTAAGCCATGGCAAGAAGTTCAGATTATGTGTTGAGGGCAGTGGGGATCTATTTGGGGGATTTAAGCAAAAGTTGGCTAATCATATTCTCTCTCCAGAAAATGGCCTTTGGTGGTAGGTTAAAGAATGGGTCAGACTGGGAGGCCAGTAAGGAATATTTGTAGTTTCCCAGGCAGGTGGAAGTGGACACGGGGCGTGAGAACATGTCTCCTGGATGCAGTAGTTGGAAAACCCTCCTTTATATAGCTTATCAGAGGGCTGGCGGGGTCCTACAGGGAGTGAGAGCTGCCGGATTGCCTCCCTGAGGGTTTGGGTTGGAGTGCATTGTTCTTGTCTTTATCACAAGGAAGAAAATCTGATTGCTGAGCTTGGGTCACGTGTCCGTCCTTAAAAACTCATTTTGTTCGGAAGGAAACCCACAGCAGAGAAGGGCCACTTTCCGTTTTGATTGATGGCAGCAGGACAGGTGGACCCCTGTCTCAGTAGGAGATGCGTTTTGTGATCTGTACCACGTCCCCTCTGAGTGATTTCAGCACCACGGAGACGGACAGCTACGTGTCCCTTCACAACCGGAGCACGTGCTGATCTTATCTGTGCGTCTCTGCCTTAGATCTCTTTCCCATGGCCCTGAAGGCCACTTATTCCATGCACAGGCTGGGAGGGCTGGGGAGTTAACACTCCGGGGAGTAACCTTGAATCAGTAGGAGACAAGAGCCGGTGGATAAATACCCCGGAATGTCCTTCGAAGGGGGCATTGCGAGGCATTCTACGTGGTTCTTTGAACCTCATGTGTTAAAAGGCCCACATTTCCTCACTGCCTCACAGGACAAATCACTTCTCCTCCTGGTGCCTCAGCTTCCTCAGCTGTGAAGTGGGGCAATGCTTGTCTCTATCTCAGAGGTTGAATATGATGAAGATTAAGTGAGTGTGTATAGAAAAAAAGCTTGAAACAGCGCCTACCTGGCATAAGGCTGGATAGTCTATAAGTATCAGTTATTATTACTTGTTTGAATTTGAATGTTTGCTTGATTTTGGCTACTCATCGTCTTTCTTCAGATTTCTTTTATTCTCTGAGTTTATGCTCTATAAACAAAAACTTCATTGCATAAGAGATTTACTATTTATAGGAACCCCGTTGTGAATTCCCTTGAAAAAGAGGAGGCATCGTCTTGTAATGCAAATGATCGCTCTTAATTGTCCTTAGAAACTCCTCCGATTTCAAAACCATCAGGTTCCTTGGAAGCGACGGCAAGCCTTCCCAGGCCGCATGTGGCCCTTGTAGGGGGCACAGGAACTGCAAGGGCACAGAGCTGCTTCCCAGTCAGGGGAATCTAAGCGGATTTAGAGTCAAAAGCATCAGGTTCAGGACTAACAGGCCAGCCCCCCGCCCCCTCCTCACTCGAGCAAGCAGGGACCTGTCAGACGACTGGGGTTTCGTTCATTTACCTGAGCTGGGAGTCAGGTTCTGCAGATTCAGCCCCGGCTGCGGCCACAATGTAGGTCACCAACGGGAAATTATCACGCTGCCGTTTCAGATGGAAATGGAACGTAATAGCTTATATCTCTTTTCTCTGCTGTGTGGTGCCAGGGGTGTTTTAATGGTTCAGGAAAAGTGGGGGAGGGCGTGCCTGAAAGCCTCGCTCTTTAGAGTTCTGTTTCATCCATTAGGTTGGTGACCACATTCTGAATTTTCTCCCCTGGCCCGTCTTTATAGCTTTTATTGCCACCCATTCTCCCTGCCATTGGAAGCAGCCTGGGCCTCCCAGCTCAGCACCTCCAGCTGGGGTGAACCTCACCAGAACCCTCTTATGTTTTATTGCTCCAGTCCAGCCAGTCAGTGCAGGGTGTGAAAATCGAACTGCTGTATCCACACAGTAGGCTCTGAAAGGCACATTGGGAAGGGGAGGGGGGGGGAATCAATATTTTTATTGATTTTAGAGAGGAAGGGAGAGGGAAATGTGTGAGAAATGCTCACCTGTCTGCATTCAGATAACGGACTCGGAGACAGAAGTGTGGCGAAAACTGAGACTTTTAATACATTCTCGAGAGCAGGTGTCCGCCCGTTGTACAGGCCACATGGAGCAGCGAGTCCAGCCTGTTTATCCAGTCCCGCCTCCGGTTCCTCATTGGCTGAGTACTATGGGGTCACCTGTTTCCTCACACGTCGCCTAGGTCTTATTGTCTCCCATTGGGCCATTTTAGAAACTTGGGCTGAGGCCTTTTGTAGTGGTCTCCACCTCCCCTTGTCTAGTTGAGGCAGGTGCCTTGGGGGTTTCCACCATGATGCTGGCTCATGTCCCCAGTTCTTTGTTCTTATATCTGCTTCCCTCCTTCCTACATTCTGTTTGCTCTGGGGAAATTCAGTCACTGGTTTTTTTTTTATTAAAAGTAGACTAAGCTGGAGATGGACCACAGAGGCCTATTTCCCTCAGATAGAAACATCAATAATGAGAGAGAATCATTGATTGGCTGCCTCCTGCACGCCCCCTACTGGGGATGGAGCCCACAACCCAGGCATGTGCTCTGACCGGGGATCGAACCGTGACCTCCTGGTTCATAGGTTGATGCTCAACCACTGAGCCACTGTGGCTGGGATCCTTTTTTTTTTTTTTTAGTGCTAATTCCCACCCCCAGCACATCTTCTCTGCCTGAAGCAAAGGTCCTGAGAATCTGCGTAAACCACATTTCTGGAGCCCGAATCTCTTTGTGGAGCATCATTGTCATAGGTTCAGATGGGCTTTCTCTTCATTTATGGTTCACCTCCGGTCACCAGGGACTTAGCGTTAATCCATTCTCCACACCTGAACGGGCACCGTCATTTGGAAATGCTGCTCCCATTCTGTCTCCCTAAAATAAAACCTCTCGGTGCCTTCCAAGGCTCTGAAGACGAGGACCGAATCCTCTCCATGGGCCTCTGCAGTCTCCTCCCAGGCCACTCTCTCCGTCTCGGCCCCGTCTCATGGGCTTTTCCCAAGTTCCTTGAAAGGGGAGTGCCTCACTCCCTCTGTCACGGGGCCTTTGCACCTGCTGCTTCTGTGCTTTATTCTTCTTTCCTAGGTGATCTCATGCAGCCCAGGTTTAATTACTATTAATGTGCTGGCGCTGTCCAGATATGACTCTAGCTCCACCCTCTACCCTGCAATGCAGAGTTGTATAGATACCTAGGAATTGTGCATAAATCTACATCTTCACTTGGATGTCGATAGGAAGCTCAGATAATATGTCAAAGGTAACTTTAGGTTCCCTCTCCCACCCCGAGCCCTCCCTTCTCCACAGCTTCATCCCTGCAGATGGCGCCTTTACCTCTGCTCAAGCGTCACCTGTGACTTCCTTCCACATCAGTCAGGGTCCCAGCCAGAAACAGGGCAAATTCTATTCATGGTAATTTCAGGAGTTATGTATAAAGGGGCCATCCAGAAAGATGTGAACCAAGGGAACTCCAGGGATAGTGCAGGACCCCGGGGCTGGAGGCAGAAGAGCTGTTACCATCCTGAGCTGAGATGGATGGAAAGAGAGAGAGGGTACTGGAACCCAGAAGGAGAGACCTGTGTGGGGCAGGCCACCTTGGAGGGTCACTGAGGCCAGGGGTTATAGCCATCCTGAGGCAACTTTGCAAGGAAGAGTGGGGGATAAATACTTAGTCTCCTGTCTCATCTGATTTCTTGTTCCTTATTGGAATAGTGATTGGCCTGAGTAGCAACTAAAAAAATGTTGTTGAATGAATGATGGCAAGTCCTCCCCTCCTCCCTTGACCCCGTTAAGCCCTGCATGTTCCTCTGATTTCAGCTCCAATGTCCCTTCCTCCAGGAAGCCTTCCCTGACTCACCCAGACTAGATCATCACCCCATTATACACTTCCATGGCTGCTTTCACGGCCCCATCACGTGTTGTAATTATGTATTTGTGTGATTATTTAGTTAGTATCTCAGCTCATGGACAAAGCCGTGGTGGCACTGGTCATATTTGTCTCATTCATTCCCTGCACCCACACAAAAAAAATGTTTGTGGGATGAATAAATAATAAGTGGACTTTCTCTAAGACTGGTCTTCTCTAACAGGTAGATAATGTTCTGTAAAGTTCTCTTAGGGTGCTTTGGAAAAGCACCAAAGATGCTTTTGGAAAAGCCAGCCACCCCCAAATCTGACTGCTCTGAGTTTCCCTCTGGTTCACCCTTTCAGTGTAGATGCACTTGGGCAGAGAATGAATTAGTGTTGCCGCATCCTCAGCGCTGCCCTGGTTTCACCTCTTCAGTCTTCCTCTAGCTTTAATTCTCTTGGGCCCAGAGCAGAATACCAACAAAGATTTATATGCAGAAATCTGTCTTCCCAGCCGCTCCCCGAGCAATGAAAAATAAACAAGACTCTTTCTTCTCTCTCTTTCAAATCTCCTACTCCATCTAAATCCACTAAAGACAGCCATACATCACTGATAAGCAGTCTTGCTGAGGACGGTGGTGCAGGTTGCTGACTGCTCAGGGTGAGAGCTGAGTGGGGGTTGAAGGCCAGCTCAGACTCTGCTTACCGCCTGGCTGGAGTTAGCAAATGGGCTCCTTTGCTTAATTTGCACAAAGGGCTCTATGAACGGGCAGTGGCCCTGAAAAGAACAGTGAAGAACAGAGCTGGCTTTGGTGCGACAGCGATGAGATCACACTTGTTCTGCACACTCATCGTTGAATGAGTCACACCACCTGGTAGATTGTCAGAAATCGGTGCCCTTTGAAGGGTCCTCCAGCCCTGTCCAGTGTTTCCCAGAGCAGGCCAGGAGCATAGCCACCGGGGCTTTCTTTGGAGTGGGCTGCTGACCACCGTGGAATGGCCAGTGTCTGGGGCACAGCTGTCCATGCCAGCAATTGCCGTGGCTTACCTTGCACCTTTCTCTTGCACTTTGGAGGGTTCCCTCAAATGCCTGGTGATCTTTGGTTACCTCCCTACACACACACACACACACACACACACACACACACACAGAGAGAGAGAGAGAGAGAGAGAGAGAGAGAGAGAGAGAGAGCGCGCGTTTAGGATCTGAATGTGGTCTGTTGGTAGATTTTTGTTTTGATATCCAGCTGGCAGATTGGAGTGCGGAGTCAGTTGCCCCCAAATGCAGAGCATAGAGGCTTTTCTCAGAGGCTACTGTTCCCATGTAACCATCTGAAGAATGAAGAAGGTGATAGAAGCCCGGTGCTAGGATTGTTGGGAGAATTATACGGGTACTAGAGACTGTTAAAAAGCTGATCAAAGTCCCCGGCACTTAGTTAGTGCCCAATAAATACTTGGCTCTGATAATTATGCTCCACAAAATTGTAAGTTCCTGTTTGGGTTATCTATTGCCGTGTCATAACCCACCACAAAGGTTAAGCGGCCTAAAATCACGACCATTTCATTAGGCTCGCAGTTTTTAAGGGTCAGGCATTCAGACAGGACACAGTGGGGATTGCTGGTCCCTATTTCATGGCGCTTGGGGGCTCCCCTGGGCAGATTCTGACAACTGGGGTTGCCCTGAATGGCTGAGGGCTGGAGTCCCCTGAAGAATCTGGAAAAATCCCTGACATGTCTGGTGTCTGGGCTGGGCTGACTCAGAGCTGGATGGAATGCCTTAGCTGTTGATCTCATCGCCTCTGGGTGCTCTCTCCATGTGAAGGCTTGGGCTTCCTCACAGCATGGAAGCCACAGGGTAGGAGAACTTCTTACATCGCAACTCCGGGCCCCAAGAGGGAGTGTCCCAGTGAACACGGGGAAAGCTGGGTGGCCTTTTGTGTCCTATGCGTGGAGGTCACAGAGCATCACAGGCCATTACTCAAAGCAGCCACAAGCCCACCAAAATCCAGTAGAGGGGAACACGACACCCTCCTCCCCCACTGGGAGGCACGTCGAAGAATTGCAGCCACGCGTTCAAGTCGGGCCAGCTCCCGCGTGTGGTCCCCCTCGCCACCCCCTCCTGGCACGGTCACTGAATGGAAATTCACAAGCGGAGACGCTGACTCAGAGAGAGATGATCCGTATTCAGGGCCTCCAGGTAGTCTTTTTATACTTTGTCTCCTCCTCTACCATCCCCTGCAAACAATGTCTTTGTCCTCATGCCGTCTGAAGCACAGATACACTTCTGAAATACGAGTGAAGCGATGTCTCCGAATTTGCTCTATTTGACTCAGATGAGAAGTTGCAAACTAAGATATCCAGCTGGCAGGTAATGAGTACAGCCATCCAGGTAGAAGAAGATAAATGACCACTGAAGCTTGGTCATGGGGTCGGCAGACAATAGGGAGGGGTGGCGACTGTGGTGAACAGGAGAGCCCAAGGCCTGTCACTTAGCTCCAAGCTGAGCTTGCCCAGTGGCTCTGTGAGCCCAGGACCGCCATAGCCCCAGATTTTTCAAGAGAATCCGGGAGTCTGGATTGTGGAGTGAAATCTCCCAATTTGTAAATATCAATAGCAAATTCCAATTTGAAGTGCTAGGCAGGCTACCTCTACCTGCACTAGAGGCAAAATAGATGGAATGTTTGGCCGAGATAACGTGAAGAGGACAGGGAGGGGTGGTTCTAACTCTCGGAAGAGACGGCAGGGGGTGGCTCCCGCGCCCCCTGAAGTCCCCAGGTGGTCATTACATCCCCGAGTCCCCAGCACCTGGCCTCTGCTATTCCCTTTGGGCCTCATCATGTTCGGCCCCAAAAAGCTAGAAGCAAAATTTTCCCCAGTGTGCATGGTCCCCAATTACAGATAACAAATGAGAGGATTTTGCCCGGAGCTTATCGTCCAGAAGAGAAATAAAAGGATTTAGGTACATTCAGCAGAAAGGTATGTAAATCAGTCATTAGGAATTATACACTGTGTCTCCACAGTGGGCTGCCTGGTAATTAAAAAAAAAATTCTTTAAAAACCGCTTTCCTTCCTTTTTTGCTGACCTGTATTTTTCTTTTTCATGCTTCCTTTTTGATTTTTTTAACCTCCTTCCCTCCCTTCCTTGTTCCCTTCTTCCCTTTCTTCCTTTTATTTGGGAACACGAATCTCTTACTGTAACATAGCCCGTGGCACATAGTAGGTGCTCAATACATATATGTTGCATGAACAGTAGATGAACCACTGCTGTAGGCTGGAAAATGAAATTGCAGACCTTGGAATACTTGCTCAAGTTCAAACAGATGGCAGCACTACCCTTCCTTAGATTAAGGACAGTAATTGGGAGAAATCAGATTGGTTTCAGGGTGGCCAGACACTCGGACCACGGACCACGGACCATGGAACCCGGACCCCGGACCACGTTTCTCTCCTGGTGAGGTCCAGAAACACAGGGCGGGGTCTGATCACCCTGGGTGCTTGTTAAAATCGCTCTGTTCTTGGGTTCAAGGCTGGACCTATGGAATCAGAACCTGTCAGGGCCAGGAATTTGCATTTCTGATAAGCTCCCGGAGTGTTTTTTATGTGCATTTCGTTTTAAAACCCCACTTGCCCTATATATGCATAGTTTGTTTGCTTTGATCATTTGTGCTTCAGTCTTGGGCCTCCCTCCTGGTTTCTATTAACAGCTCTTCCCTCCCCCTCACCGCCCCCCATCTCTTTAAAGTCTTGAGGAAAAAGAAAAGAAGAAGCCCATCTCTTTGGGGACCACTCTCGGTGGAAAAGAACCGAGAAATGGTGAAATGATAGCAATGCAATGTAGTTTTCTCATTATCCCTTTGTTCTGGGAGTGAATCCCACTACTTGACATAAAGAGATTTTTTTCTTTTTGGTATGAGGTAATGACAAATCTGTTCAAGCACCTTAGAAACGAGTGGCCGGTTTTATACTCCCCTAAAGCCTTCCTCCTGGTTTTAACAACCAAGAATTTTCCTCACTGGACTTCGGGTTGTTGAGAAATGACGAATGCCAGTTATTCAAGCTGCTCCGCTGGGTGGGCTCTGCTCATCACGCAACCAAGAAAATTGATTGCTGGGCCACACGCCGCGTCCGTCCACTTTCCCCGCACGATCTCTGTTCCCATTCCCTGTACATCTTAGCTCGGAGGCTAATTTTAGTTCTGTCCCTTGAAAACTGTAGTTAATTGGAGTTCAAGAATGCACACATCCATACAAATCACCCCAGGCCACCGTCGTCGACTCTTGATTCTTAACCGAGTTTTATTAGAAAGGCTGATTTCAGATGAAATGCTGTATCTGTATCCTGTGATGAACATATGAAATCACTCCTTGTCAGTTAAAAATGGTCGAATCTCATCAATTTCTTAGGGTTCAAAGCACATAACGTATCCAGATGTCTATTTTAAAGTTAATTTTCTTTTAAAAATATTTTTATTGATTTCAGAGAGGAAGGGAGAGGGAGAGAGAGATAGAAACATCAGTGATGAGAGGGAATCATTGATAGGCTGCCTCCTGCGCTACACTGGGGATCGAACTGTGACCTCTTGGTTCATAGGTCAATGCTCAACCACTGAGCCACACTGGCGGGGCTATTACATTATTCTTTACACCTTTTTGTGTAAATATTTTATACATTGAAAAGAATAACTTTAGTCTGGCTCAGTGGTTGAGCATCAACCTATGAACTAGGAGGTCATGGTTCCATTCCCGGTCAGGGCACATGCCCGGGTTGTGGGCTCAATCCCCAATAGGGGGCATGCAGGAGGCAGCCGATCAGTGATTCTCTCTCATCATTGATGTTTCTATCTCTCTCTCTCCCTTCCTCTCTGAAATCAATAAAAATATATATTAAAAAAGGAATGTAATGGACACCTATGCACTCACCACCCAGTTTAAGAAATAACACTCCACCAGCACTATTAAAGTCTGCTCCCCAATCACCTTCCTCTTGTGCCCATCAGAGGTAACCACCATCCTGAATTTAGTGCTTCTAATTCCCATACATGTGTGTGTGTGTGTGTGTGTGTGTGTGTGTATAAATTTTTAAATCTTCACCTGAGGACATTTTTATTGATTTTAGAGAGAGGAAGGGGGAGAGAGAGAGACAGAGAAAAAGAGAGAGAGAGAGATCAATCAGTTGCCTCCCGTACATGCCTCGACAGGGGATCAAACCTGCAACCTTTTTGCTGTACAGGATGATGCTTCAGCCAACTAAGCTACCGGGCCAGGCATGTGTTTACACTTTTATCTCTCACGCATGTGTCCCCAAACAAGACGTATTGTGTTGTTCTGCACGTCGCCTTATCTAAATGATGACGAAGGACACGCGTCCTCCTGCAGCGTCACGTGGAGGTTCACTCGGGTTGCTCTGTGTAGCTCCAGTTGGAAGTTATTTTCCAGAAGCAGGTGGCTGGAAAGGTTTGCAGTGAAATCGCCAGTGCATGAAAAAGGAAACGCATTTCATTTGTACAGTCTTTCCCCCAGCCAGCCACCCAAACTTGTTTCAGCCTATATTTTTGGAAAATCTTTGTATTGAGCAAGATTCCATAAAATTTGCAGGAGAAAGAAAAGCACCCTTACTGTACGGTAAACAATGGAGCCGACCCACCACGGTGAGAACCAGGCTTTTGCAAGAGGAAGAGAATTCCCCGGAACAGAGTCCCGCCAGCTGGCAGGGCCTCGCCGGTGGTAGATGCTCAATAAATATTCGCCGCGTGAACAAATGAAGGGGGACAGGCACCCAAGTTGAAAGAGCTCAGACGCTGGTGGAGGGTGGCTCTGAGTTACAATCGGTGTTGCCCTTTGTTCCGAATCAAATGGTGTTCAAGGACGGGGTAGGCGGTGTGGGTGAGGAGTCAGAGGAGAATTGCATTAGAGACGTGGGACCTCTGTGTTCAGTGCTGAGCTCCGGGTTCAGTTCCTGGCATTGATTAGGTGACCATGGGCACGTGGCCTAACCTCCCTGCGAGCCTCAGTTTCCTCATCCATAAAATGGGATCATGAGAGCGGCTCACAGGGTTAGTATGCGAAGGGGGGTTGGCATGCGAAGGATTCGGGACAGGTTCTGGCTGTCCACACAGGGGGCAGGGGAGGGGACGTTCTCTCCTTTTCATCGGGCTAATGCAGCTCTGGTGCTGAGAGGAGCTGTGGTAGCCGCTGCTCCAGAATTTGAGTGAGCACGTCTCTGGTGCCCTTGGATTTGGGGATGTTTGGGCATCTTCTTTGCTGAGTCTGACCTCTTCCCTGTTTTCCTTCCTTTCTGCATCAGTGTCCCCTCATGTGTCCCCTGCATTCTGCCCTGAAGCAGCTTCCCCTCTCCCCGCTTTAACTCATGGCACTAAAGACCCTCTGAAGGAAAGAAATGTCAGAATTACTGTCCCCACAACGTATTCCAGGCTCAGGCTGTTTTCTGAATCTCTTTGCAGTAGCAGAGAAACAGAAGTTTAAGATTGACAGCTATCTCCCTGAGGGGTAGGGAGGTGTGTGTGTGTCTTTGGAGATTTCTGGAGGAATTGATTAGATCCTGCAAAATTCAATGTCAGACTCAAAGATTTCATGTGAGCTAATCAAGCCAGGCATTTGAACATAATGATGAATGGCATGGGGCCAACATGTCTTAGGATATCAGACTGTGGCAGGCAGGTTATACTCCTACACATTGGTGGCTATATAATATCTTTGTTCTATAAATATTAGTGGTTAACACTGAATTAAAAGAACAGAATTGTCCTCCCCTTTCTGATGAAGATCTATGATACTCAAGATGCAGTAAACTCTAGTTTTGTATCCGTCAGCTTTTGCTGTGTAACAAACAACCTCAACATCACAGCAGCATACAACAAACATGTAGTTTTTTAAAAAAATATTTTTTTATTGATTTCAGAAAGGAAGGGAGAGGGAGAAAAGAGATAGAAACATTAATGATGAGAGAAAATCATTGATTGGCTGCCTCCTGCATGCCCCACACTGGGGATCAAGCCTGCAACCCAGGCATGTGCCCTGACTGGGAATCCAACTGTGACCTGCTGGTAAATAGGTTGATGCTCAAGCACTGAGCTATGCCAGCTGGGCCAAACATGTAGTTTTTGCTCACAAGCGAGTAGGTCGTCTGGAGGGGCCCTGTTCCACGTGTCTCTTATTCTTCTCTTGGGACTAGCAGGCCAGCCAAGGCCTGTTCTTTTCTTGGTAATGGTAGAATTTGAAGAGGGCAAGGCCACTGTGCTGCACATTCCAAGCCTATGTTTGTGTCATATCTGCATGTATCACATTAGCCAAATCAAGTCACATGGCTAAGCCCAGAGTCAAGGGGCAGGGATGTACACTCTGTCTTTTGTGGGAAGAATCACATAGAACAGGGCATGGATCCTGGCAAGGGTGAAGAGCTGGGACAAGAGTTTAATCTATAGCAGAGCTGGTGTGATGGAGTCGGACAGACCTGGATTTGAACCCCTGCTCCGCCCCTGCCAACTATGACTTGAGCACATGACTTAGCCCCTTTGAGCTTTGGTTTCTCCTCCATCTGACGAATGGGTATAATAATGGTACCCGTCCCTATCTTGGATGTGTCGTGAGGAATACACAAAACGATACACACAAGCCATTGAGAGCTGTTGGCATGTGGCGAGTGCTCAGGAAGTTCTGGCTGAAACCAAAAGCTCTCAGTGGTAGAATATACTCCTCCAGGGTGTGGGCATGAACAAGACGTCTTGACACGAGCCACCGTGAAAATGACTGCTTTGCTGCTCTTCCTGGGACCTGAAGGAGTCTATGAATCTCCAAATATGTCTCACTTGGCTCACAATAGATGATGGCACCAGATCTGACCCTTGAAATGGGAAGAGTGCGAAGCCTTCAATTGATCAGCAGGAAAACAAACAGCAGCAGCTGCTAAGGATAGCAATATTTCCTGGACACAAGCAGATGGGAGGCCAGATTGTGACTATACTCGGCTCTGAGGAATCTATTAGAAAACATTTTTAAAAAGAGGGAAGCCCGGCCGGTGTAGCTCAGTGGTTGAGTTTTGGCCTATGAACCAGGAGGTAACGGTTCAATTCCTGGTCAGGGCACATGCCCGGATTGTGGGCTGGATCCCCAGGAGGAGGTGTGCAAGAGGCAACCAATCAATGATTCTCTCTCATCGTTGATGTTTCCATGTCTCTATCCCTCTCCCTTCTTCTCTCTAAAAATCAATAAAAATATATTTTAAAAAATAAAAAAGGAAACATTAATGTATTTGTTCAGGTTAAATATGTAAGATTAGTTGGGCTAACAATTACGAGCAAAATAATATTCTATTAGAAAAGAAATGAAAGTAGCCTGCTGTGCTTAAATAGCTTTTGCAGTAAAAATGAATAACACGATCAGTAATGAATTTTTTTTCCTAGTGGTGGTCTACCTTATTTAGCTATTTCAACTCATTTGCAAGAGCTGCTAGCCTCAGGAATGCACACTTACGGACCCCGCCGTGGCAATGGTAATTGCATCCGTGATATGGCCACTTTAGATGGTGTAATCCCAAGTTGCATATGACTCAATGAGATGAAGGCGAGAAGGCAGCAGGGAAGTGGCCCTTTTAATATACTTTTTTTAATCCTAGAGTTTATGTCTCCAATTTTCATGCATTTCCAAGTTCCATTAATGAAGGCACTCTTATGAAATAGAACTGAAATGGATGTTTAAAAATAGCGTATCTCCTTTTCTCCGAAGTCTTTCAAGGCCAAATCTGTCTGCACCTGTGATGATCTGATCAGTGGACTTGATAAAAGTGCCATGGAATGTCGGGGCTGGAAGAGGTCAGAGAAACCGCCCCCTCTCCCTTCCTCCCCCTCATTAACAGAAGAGAAACGTGAGGAGCCAAAAAGCAATCCTCACGCAGGAGTGAAGAATTCGGGCTGTGAACAGGCTGTGTAGGTAAGTGGCGTAATAAAGTTGGGAAGATGACCACAGGCATCTGTGCCTTGTGAGGAATGCTCTGGAACACCGGTAGTCGTCTAAGCGCCGCGTCTATTCTCCGCTTCTTGATCAGTGAGGGACCCCTGTATTGTTTGGGCATCAGTACACCCAGCTGAATATTGCTCGTTATTGAGGATGGGGGAATAATGAAGGGTTTTTCACTTTGGGGGAAGGGAAATTCTAAGTTCTATAGTTCATTTCACCTTATGGGGTGTGTGTGTGTGTGTGTGTGTGTGTGTGAATGAGGTGGTGGGGGGAGAGGAATGAGAGAGAGGGAGAGAGAGGGAGAAATTGCAAGGAGAGAAGAAAGTCAAGAAACACGGGTGTAGGTTCCCATCACTGCCTTTTGGAAGATTCCACCCCTGGTGGGTTGGGCAGTCCAAGTCAGACAGCGGCAGCCATTCTAGCCATCCCCAACGCGTGCTAAACACATCCGGTCAAGTACAACATCCACGCCCTGGTGGGCAGCATTTGAGCCCCAGTGAGTGTCCGGCTCTATTCCTATTGAAGCGAGAGGAAGTGCCTGTTTTCTACCAGCTGGGTCACCTGTGCATGTGGGGTGGCGACTTCATCAGGAACGGTGAATCAGGAAGGTTTCTCATGTCCTTGCTCCCAACCTCAGCTCAGGTGCAGAGGCTCCGACAGCCCCCCGTTTCCCCAGGCCCCTTCCCTCCCTTCTAATTGAGCCGCCTCGGAGGGCAGTACCAGGTCAGACCTGTTCGGGGACATTTCTCCTGTGAAGGCTGTCCGATGGCGTCTCCTAAAACAGTGACATTTAATTACGAAGAGAGGCTTTCTCTCTGTCCCGACCACGGCACATGTTTCAATCAAAGGCACGCAGTCCTGGTACTATTTTCTCTCCCTTTCTCTTGCCCAGTGAGACGGTGAAACAAAAACTACAAAAAAACACCCACGAAGAAGCCCCACCGTTTGTGTGTTTCCTTGACTGTTTTGACAGGCTTCCAGTGGGCTGTGAAGTCTCGGGCTCATTTCTCAAGTTCGGGTTCCATCAGATAAACACATTTTGATTAAACCGCCGTTTAAACTCATTATCAGCTCAGCAGTGACTCCTTTCAACTTGACCTTTCCTGTTTCCTGGTTGCCGATCTTGGTTTGTGTTCCACCGAGCTCCTAAGGGTGGCCCCGGGGAAGGTGGGCATGATGGGGAGCGGGGAGACCCCTCTTAAGGTGGGACACATGTACATTTAGGCTAAAAGAAACTACTTTATACGGTGAGTTGTGAATAGATATTATGCCAAGAGATGATACGCTGACATGGTGGTTAAGGGCCAGGACTCTGGGTCAGACCTGCCTGGGTTGGAGTCTTGAGTTCATTACTTACTTAGCCTCACTTTCCTCATCTGTAAAATGGGCATAATAATAGTGTCTGCCTCACAGGATGGCTGTGAGGGTGACTAAGGGAAGCTGGAATGGGTGGGGAGTGTCTGGGTGGCCTAGTCAGGCCACTACTCTCCGTTTCAGTCCCAGGCAGGCATGCCTGGTTGTCTGAGCCTTAGCATCCTTCTCCAGGCAGCTTCCACCAGGAGATAGCTGTGTGCACACAATATGAAACTTCTGCTTCATCCCTAGGCATTTCCTTTAAGTATTAAGTTCTGGTGACCCCTCTAGATCATGGGGTCAATGATATGAACAAGTTTCCCTGGACCTCAGGGTGAATTTGCTATTGCCCCCTTCTCCCACTGCCCCCCAAAACTCCCCCAGAATGTTAGTCCAGGTCCTCAGGAAGCCACCACCACAAGCTCCCTTTGGGGAGTCCAAATGCCTGAGTAAAGTAGGGCCCACATCCACATCCCCCCTGTCTCGGATCAGAGCTACTCAGAGTGTGGTCCGCACGCCGGTGCTGGTCCTCGAACCAACTGGTCTGTGACCACCAAGTGGGTGGCTTAAAACAACAGACACGTCCTGGAGGCCAGGAGTCCAAAATCAAGGTGTTGGCAGGGCCGTGCTCCCTCTGAGACTCTGGTTAGGTTCCGTCCTTGTCTCTTTCAGCTTCAGGTGGCTCCCGCATTCCTTGGCTTGTAGACGCATCACTCCAGCTCTGCCTCAGTCCTCACACAACCTTCGCCCCTGTGTGTCTCTCTGCGTGTTGTCTCCCCCTTTCGGGTAGATATCCCAAAAGTGTATTTTTCTTTCTCCTTTCGGTTTTACCCACATGTAAATGACACGCAGCACGGCATGCATTCCAGGTGTGCAGCACAGTGACTTGAGGTACATATGTTGTGAAATGATCCCCATAACGAGCTTCGTTAACGTCCATCCTGCAGTTTGTCTTGGTCTCTGAGGTGCACGGGGTGCTGCAGCCTCACTCTGTGTTCTAGGGTTTTCTCAGGGGTGTCTTGTCCATGAATGGTTGTTAGCCGTTCTTCTGGTGCAGGGAGCGAAGCTGGAAACGATCTACATTGCCCTCTTGGTGGCATCGCTCTCTCTGCTCTTCTTATAAGGACACCAGCTATTGGACTTTTAGAGGACAGCCAAGGGCCACTCTAATCAATATGACCTCGTCTTAATTAATTGCATCGGCAAAGACTCTCTTCCCAAGGGAGGTCACATTCAGAAGTTCCAGGGGGACAGGCATTAGGGGACGCTCTTCGACCCGGTCCAGGGTGCACTTTCCAGAACACATTTTGAGTAGCACCGTCTGAGCTGGTTCCATCCCCTGTCCCGCCCCCTGCGTGGGTGTGGAGGTGGCATGAAGAGTCTCCCTGGGCCCAGCCAGTGTGGCTCAGTGGTTGAGCATCAACTCATGAACCAGGAGGTCATGGTTCCACTCCCGGTCAGGGCACAGGCCTGGGTTGTGGGCTCGATCCCCAGTGTGGGGCGTGCAGGAGGCAGCCAATCCATGTTTCTCTCTCATTGATGTTCCTATCTCTCTCTCCCTCTCCCTTCCTCTCTCTCTCTCAAATTAATAAAAACTTTTTTTTAAAGAGCTCCCCCACCCCCGGGAAGATGAGTGGAGACATCCTTTGGGGAGCAGGGGCCTCCCCAGCTGGCCCCATGCTGAAGAAATGAAACGTTTCCCATCACAGCAGAGCAGTTCAGCCAACCTGATGCTGAACTTACACTTGCCTCATACATTTCATAATCCTACTGCTGGCTGGCGCCTCCCTGCCGCTCGCAACAGGTCTGCAGGCCCTGTGAGTGGGGCTTCTTTCTCTCCTAGCGGATCATTTTCTAAGGAAAGCAAAGTAGGAGCACAGCGTGAGGTAAACGCCCTCATTAAGGAGAGGAAGACAGAATAAACAGAATTCCTTCGGGGAGCAGCTCCTAACTGTTAGTGAACGTGAATAAGTCTGCTTGACAGCAGAGGGGTCTCAGGACAGCTCTGCAGACGGGACGAAGGAACTCATTCTTCGCCGCGGCCCTGGCTCCTCCTGGGAGCACCAGCCTGCAGGCACGATGAGCACGCTGTGAGCAGGTTACATAAGGCTGTGGAGGGGGCGAGAGCGATGAGGTCTATTTTTTTGAGCACCTGCTGTGAGCCATTTGGAATCAACCTTGCAAGGAGGGTATGTCCATCACCTGTTTTCCAGAGGAGGACACTGAGGCCCAGTGAGGTGAAATTATTTGTTTCCAGTCGCACAGGGAGCCGGCGCCCGAGCTGGGGTTGGAGCGCATGTCTCCGACGACTCCTTTGGGTCCACAGGGGGCGCTGCCCGGAATCTGGAAGGGTCATCTGAGCCGCCTCTGTTTCCACGGGAGACTAAGATGCTACCCGGAGAAACTGAACGTTGGCTGCTGTGTTCTTCCATGAAAGAAGCTGTGATTGGCTGAGCTATATCACACCTGGGGGGGCAAATTCCAGCTAAGCCACGGACTAGCTGTCCTGGCCCTGGTCCTGCATTTCCCAACTTCCTTGTGTATGTGGGGGGGGGGGGGGAGAAGGGGGGATGTTCCCTTGGGGTCCTGATAATGGAGGTGCTGGAGTGA
>NW_005871304.1:1659004-1661261 GCF_000147115.1 Myotis lucifugus
GGCATTTGTCCCCTTTCTTCCTGCCCTGCATTTGGCACTCCTTCAAGTTCCAGCTCCATCAAGTGACCTTCGCACAGGTCCAGGAAACCCCACCTACTCCTCCATCCTTCCCTCCCTCCAGCCTTTCTGCTATTGCGAATCTCCGGTGCCTCACCACCCCTACCCACTCCTCACCCATGTCACCAGTTCCCTGCACTGGATTCTCTCTGCTGTCAATACTTGATATGGTGTCTAACATCTCGACTGAGACACCAGCTAAGTGACGTCACGTCTCTGAGCCTTGGTTTCCCTATCTGCAAAATGGGGCTAATCATCGTCCTCACCACCTAACCCATTTGTGAGGATTAAATGAGATCATTCTCGTTAAGCCTTTGGCTCAGTTTCTGGCATCTGCTAAGAATGATCTTCCCAGCCCGGAGACCCTGGGCCGAGTTTCTCTCAGCAATTCAAGCAGCACAAGGAACTCTATAGTTAGTCGCTCTGTAGAGCCTTATTTTGCTTTGCTTTTCTGAAAAGCATTGGCTCGGGGTCTGCATATTCATGAGCACCACCAGGAAAACACCTCCCTGTCCCCATCTATCAGCTTCTGCCCCTCTCGCCTCCACCCGCATCTCCCCTCACCTCCGTGCACAGCCACGTGGACGCAGAGAAAATGCTGACCTTGCAGAAGCTCTTGGGGCCCCCGAAAGCTTGTGTGTTCTCATGAAACACAAGCTCGTCGCATCAATCTGTCTGTCCCAGAAGCTCCGGTCTCTGATGTCAAGTGTCATCCTATCAGGCTGTCGGCTAATTTTAGCCTTCCCCCTGACAGGCTCCCAGACATGCAATTAACACCCCAGGTCGCCGAGATCCAGGCGCCTCTCCATTTTGCATGATGATCGTGAGACCTTGACCATTAGCAGTGCTCAGGCTCAAAGTCCGAAAGTGCCACTCCACGTGGATGTCCCCCGCTCCTCCACAATTCTGGGGCCGCTGCTTGTCCCTTTAAAATCAAAATCAAAATGGTCCACACCCCCATCCCAGGTCTGTGGGAAGCCTGTGGCCTTCTTGGGGCTAGCTAAGGATTCTCGGAGGACATTTGTACTCTCAATCACTTCTGTTTGGAATTCATGTCACGTCTTGCCTCCTGAAGCTGTTGTCTTCTCTTTGTCTTGCTCAGAGCACAGTCCCTCTTCTCTGCGCCTCGAAGCATGACCAACATAGGCCAGTTGTGCATAGCAGACCTTCACTGAAGGCTTGGGGATGGCTGAGCTGGACCACGGCTTAAGACAGAACAGGAAACAGATTAAAATGGAACGTTCGACATTGCACATCTCCCAGCCATGCCTACTCAAGGGACTTCCTCCTCAGTGGTCTTCCTTCCTGGGCTCCCTCCCACCTGGTGCCACGTTGCTAGGGTTCCTGGCTCCCTGATCTCCCTCTTCTCGTCTCTCATTTTGGTTTGCTGCTCAACCTCCAGATTCCACACTCATGCTACTTTGGCATCGAGGGTCGAAAACATTTCCCCCTCCGCTGGAATTTCTCACGGGCACACAACCATCTTTGTTTAGAAGGTCGTTTTGATGGGTGTTTTTTTGGGGGGGGGAGAGGATGAGTTTTTTGCCCGTATGTCCTGGGACTCACCCCAAAGCTTTGAAGAGGGTGGAGAAGGACAGAGATGGGAGGAGGGGAAGAGATCCTCAGTAAGCTGGAGGGAGGCGTGGGTCAAGAGTTGAAGGCCCAAGGGAGAGCCCAGTAACGGGATTGGTGACGTCTCCAGTGGCCACCAACTATTGTCCATGTTGCTGGGACGTACACCTCTTCTCTGTCCCCCTGTGGAACATTCAGTGACAGATGACAGTGTTAGGAAATTCTGGCTCCGAGTAGATGCTTTTGAGGATGTGAAGAAGTGATGAGGCTGCGGCTGCTATAAATAACCCTCGTGCATCTGGGGGAGCACCTGTGGCATCAGGTGTGAGGGTGCTGAGAGGACCATGAGGGAATCAGCATGGGAGGTGCAGACGTGGAGGGACAGGAATGTTCTGGAATGTGCGGACGTCTAGGGATGAACCTTTGTACTTCCTCAGGAGGTGGGATTAATGGCAGCCTGTGACAGTCAGGATTATTCAAGGAGCTGTTTTCGTACAGTTATTTCCAAACTGTGAGCAGGGGTGGGAAAACCAATAAGAAATGGTGCTATATCCTGGGGCTGTTACCAGTCGGGTTCATTTTCCTGCAGGGTCTGGATGGAAGACAGACCGAGTCTTTGCTGGGTGAA
>NW_005871304.1:1662459-1679560 GCF_000147115.1 Myotis lucifugus
AAATCCCTGGGAGCTGTAGGAGATCAAATATTTACTTTCTCAACAAAGCGAAGTAAGTGAAATGTGGACATCTGTCTCCTTGTGACAGTAAGGCCGCGAGGCCTCAGATCAGGGGGAGGTGGCTCTGCAGTGCCTGTCCCCCTGCCCCTGTCAGGTCTGTCCTCTCTGTCTCCGTTTCTCTGCTTCCGTCTCTGACAGTTTCTCTGCTTTGCTCTGCCTCCATCTCACTGTTTCTGCCAGTTTCTGTCTCTTTCGGTCTCTTTAGATGTCTCTCTGTCTCTGGGTCATCTCTCGCCGGCTCCCTGGCCTCCCGCCATGGGCGCCAGCCAGACCCAGTTACTTGAAGTCTCCCCCCCCAAAGTGCCACCTTCTTCCGCCCTCACAGCTGTCGCACCTGTTCCCTTTTCCGGGAGCACTGATACCTGTCCCCCTCCTCCCCAACTCCCGCCTCCCTTTATTCACCCTCCAGGTCTGAGTTTAAACGTCACCTGTACTTTGAGGAACCTAAGTTCCACAGGACGGGTTTTTGAGTCAATCCTGCTGTATCCCTTGAAACTTACTTTTAAAATGGATTCCACATGATTCTTTAAAATATATTTTTAAAAATTGATTTAAGTGACAAAGGGAGGAGAGAGAGAGAGAGAGAAACATCAATGATGAGAGAGAATCATTGATTGGCTGCCTCCTGCATGCCCCCTACTGGGGATCGAGCCCACAACCCAGGCATGTGCCCTGACCAGGAATCAAACCGTGAACTCCTGGTTCATAGGTCAATGCCCAACCACTGAGCAACACTGACCAGGCTTCCTCAAAACTTTTAAAGGGATTTATATGATAACTAGAGGCCCGGCGCATGAAATTCGTGTATGGGTAGGGTCCCTAGGCCTGGCCTGTGATCAGGGCTGATCTTCCCTGGCTGCCCGCAGCTGGCCCCACCCCCTGCCACCGCCCTCAGTGTATGGGGCAACCAGTGGGGTGATTAGGGCCCTGCTGGCACCCGCCTCGACCTGGCACCGCCTGCGTCTGCCGCCACCCACCCCAGGTTCCCTGTTCCCCGTTCCCCATCAGGCGATCAGAGCCTGCCGGCTGGCGGGAGGGATAGAGAGGTTGGCCAGCAGGCCCCGATCAGGCGATTGGGGTCTGCGAGCTGGGGGCAGCTCCTGCGTTGAGCGTCTGCCCCCTGGTGGTCATTGTGCATCATAGCGACCGGTCCTTCTGCCATCTGGTCAATTTGCATATTACACTTTTATATATATAGATGACAAATCAGTGACTGATTTCATTAATTGCATCTAGATCCGTGCCTGGTGCATAGCAAGTGCTGAGTAAATACTTGTTGAATGAGTAATTGAATACACAGAAAGCCCTCCCTGGTCCCCCAAATCTGGGTCTATCCCCCACAGCATCCGGTACTCCTGCCATCATAATCTTTATCTTTATTGTAATTGCATAGTCTATTGGTCAGGCGGCCGTAATAGGATCTCACCAATAACTCAGAGGTGACCGGACTCGGCCAATGCCTGGCCTTCACAGTTCTCCGTGGACCCATTCAGCTGTGTCCACAGTGGGCCTGCCATCTTCAAGATGTGGCAGCAGGGATTAAGGAACACAGAGGCACAGAGGCACTAGATGATTCTAATGTGTGGAAAGATTTAGGAATTGTCACCATTGATCCCAGACAAATTAATGTTTGAATGAATGAATGAACGAACAGATTTGCCCTCAGGTGTTGATGATCTGTACTGGTGGTTACAAACGGATATCTTGGGAGATGGCATGCTTTGTTTGGCTTCTATGGGGCTTAATTTTTATTTTATTTGCCAAGATTTAAAAGCCGGAAGATATCATGTAACTTTTTCTGCCCATAATACTTTGGACTTTTGGGCCTCAGAAAATTTCTATGGTCTGTCAACACTGGGATCCTTGAGATAGACATGTGCTCTCATGTTTGCCACAGTCCCCACCACTCCCTTACGCTCACCTCTCACCGCCCTCACACAATTGGTGCTATCTGGAGCTTAAAGGCATTTACCTCTGATTCTCTTGGTCTAAGTAACCTGTGTGATATCGCAGAAAGTCCAGTTTATCCCAGAGTCAGTCTCCTTTGAGAGCCATAACGAGAGATAGAGATAGAGATAGAGATAGAGATAGAGAGAGAGAGAGAGAGAGAGAGAGAAAGAGAGAGACTGAGATTGAGATTCTCAAGGGCATTCTAGGCTACATATTTCTCTTACCTGTCTCTTCAATCCATTTGATTCAACAGCCCCCAGTCCTACCCCTGGGAACAGAAACACGTTGTCATCAGTGCTCTGGGGTGTGGGCCGAGGGCTTAGTGGGACAAGGACTGAGCCGGGGTCAGGAAGCCTGGGTGCTTTCCTGGCTTTGCACTATCTCGCTTTGTAATCTTCGACTGGGGGCCTTGGGCTCTGTGACAGGGAAGCACTGGGACTCATTACCTTTCCCCCCATTTCCTGCTCTCGGACCCAGGGAGTCTGGCTCCACTGAAAGAATCCAGAGGTTTTTCCCTTTGCAAAGGGCTGTTTCTGAGCTAGAGACCTGCTTCGCGTGTGGCTCATCCCTGAGATGAAGCTGCTCACACATCTTTTCCTGATAGAAATCAACCATTTGCCAACTTTGGCTCCCGGGCCATGCAAGCTATGCGGCAGTTAATTGAGCCAGCAAAATAAACGATCATCAAACACATCCCATTAACAGGCACGAAAAGGGAGATTGCGTCTCCCAGGCACAAACTTAAAAATGAATGTCTGCCATCTTTTGAGGAAGGCCTTTTAGTTATTTATTTTTTAAATCTCTCATCCGGGCCAGGAGTTGGTTGATAACGAACACAGCCAGAAAGAGGTATATTCAAAACCCCGGTCTACCATGGACTGACTGAGTCAGGTTTTCGAGTTCTCCCTCTTTTCCCTAAAGGAATCCGGCCAAGGAGTCCAGATGTCTCTATTTGCAGGACAGCCTCGCGATGGGGTGCTTAATGCATTCTTGTCTGGTCACCCTTGAGGTCGCTGTGCATGCCAAGTAGTTCCGGAAGGAAGGGGCCTCCCCTCTCCTTCGTGCTGAAGGTGAGAGGTAGCCCGGAGGTGGATGCGTTTCTCTCAGAGCCTCTGCCTGGGCCTGTCATCAGCCTGCTCACCGTGCATTTTTATCTTTGTGGAATGTGCCAGAGCTGGACAAAAGCAGAACTGTCAGAGTGGACTTTGTAGCGGCATCCCTGTCTCAGTTGGGGCCCCTTAGATGCGGACCTCAAGTCAGGGATTCAAGTGGAAGGGGTTTATTTGGAGGTGACACAGGGTGGGGAGTGGGGAGGTGAGAGAAGGGAGTGAGAAGAGGGTGAGCCACCGAGCCGGGCATCACTGCGGAGCTTAATCCCATGGGAGAATTTGGGGAAACGGTAGAACAGCGGTTCTCAACCTGTGGGTCGCGACCCCTTTGGGGGTCGAACGACCCTTTCACAGGGGTTGCCTAAATACATCCTGAATATCAGATATTTACATTATGATTCATAACAGTAGCAAAATCATAGTTATGAAGTAGCAACGAAAATGATTTTATGGTTGGGGGTCACCACAACATGAGGAACTGTATTAAAGGGTCGCGGCATTAGGAAGGTTGAGAACCACTGCTGTAGAGCGTGAACCTCAGTGGACCCACCCAAGGGCTGAAGGAGTTGGGGTTTTTCTACACCTACTCCATCATCATCATCATCATCATCATCATCATCATCCTCATCGATTGAAGGTTGCTCCCCAGGGATTATCCACTGGGTTAATTTTCTGATACTTCGCCCTGCCATGGGCAAGGGTAGAGGTAGAGGGGGCATGTAGGGTGCACTACAATGATGAGGCCCAAGGAGAGATGATGGGTGGAGGGCACAAGGCTGTATGTGCCCAATATCCAGCCTTCCATCTTTATTATTGATTTGAGAGAGAGAGAGAGAGAGAGAGAGATCAATTTGTTGTTCCACATTTTCATTGGTTGCTTCCTGTATGTGCCCTGACCAGAGATGGAACCCGCAACCTTGGCATAGAGGGATGACGCTCTAACCAACGGAGCCACCTGCCCAGAGCCCCAACCTTCCTTCTCTTGACACGTGTCCTGACTTTCATTCCACACAATCTCTATTTAGCCTTTGGAGGAGGCTAAAGCTACCCGCTCCCGGATCTAGGAATGGGAATATGCAGCGTAGGCCTCATGCTATTGTCATAAGCCTACCCCTGGAGAGAGGTGTTGGTTCAGAAGAACACCTGGGGGTCACTTGGGCTGCTGAGAGTCTGGGGGAGGCTGGGAAGGATTTCCCACTCTCCTGAGAGGACTTCCAAAGGCATCCTTCTCTCCCCCCGTCTGGACTTGGGAAGGAAGCACGCAGCCTTGGGAGTTGTCAGGGACCATCGTGAGACCATGAAGGAGGGGCACGTGAAGATGAAGCCAGCACCGCAGGAGACAGGGAGAAGAAACAGACTTGAACCCCGGTCTGGTCATGTTGCTGTTGAATCCAGCTGTCCTTGACACATAGCCCTTCTTAGGACTTCCGGTTATTTGAGCCAATGAATCACTTTATTATTGAAGTCAGTGAGGTTGTTTTGTTGTTGTTGTTTGCAACTGCATACTCCCTACATGATTCAAATGAACACACTCAGTTTGGGGAGAATGTGGGCTTTCTCCTGTGCCGGTGGTTGGATGGTGAGCTGATACGACTGTTCTGGAAGCCGAGTTAATAGCAGGCAGCACAGTGCGGTGACTGTGAGCTGGCCTTTTGGAGGCAGGCAGACCTGGGTTTTATTCCTGGCGCTGCCAGTCTTAGCTGTGTGACATTGAGAGCGTCTATACCTCTCTGAGCCTCAGTTGTCCTCTCGACAGAATGAGGGACAATACAAACACCAGCCTCATGGGATTGTTCAGAAGGTAAAGGAAGGGGAGGCTTGGCAGGAACTCCATGCTCAGTGCTGGCCAACGAGAACCATCATTCCTGTTAGGGAGAGAGTATGTGGTCACGTGTTCTCCGATTGTGCAAACGCCCTGACTCAGCAAAGTGGACTTCTAGGAATTGACCCTCAGTAAATAATCAGATAAGGGCCTGAAATGTGCATATGAGAAATTTCTTTGCACCGTCATTTAAATGGGGGGAAAACAGGGAAACAACGTGCATGCTCAATGGTAAGGTCTCTCGTATAGCCATTAAGGTGGAGCGATGTGATGTATTGGGTCATGGAAATGATGATGCATATTGTAGTGTGATATTCTTTACACATTAAATGGGATGAAGTTGGATTTTTCAGCGGCATACCGAGATTGGTGCTGCTTTTGAAAGTAAAAAGATGCATGCATCTTTTTTTTAAATTTTGTTTTATTGCTTAAAGTATTACAAAGAGTATTACATATGTCTCCTTTTTTTTTATTCCCCCTTGACCTTCCCCTGGCCTCCCCTACCCCCCAGTGTCATGTGTCCATTGGTTATGCTTATATGCAAGGATGCATGCATCTTAACATTAAGGTTTGCTCTCTTTGGGGTAGAGTGTGGGATTATGGTTCATTTTCAGTGCCTGTTTTCCATGTTGGTTAGGTGTTTAGTTACACAATGAGCACAGATGACTTTTATAATCAGCAAACACATTTTAACAAAATTTATTTTATTTATTTTTTGACCTTGTCATTGAAAATCATTTTAGGAGCCATTATCATTATGTAAACAATATAATCACCATTTTTAGGGTTTATTTTTTTAAATCCTCACCTGAGGGTATGTTTTTATTGATTTGAGAGAGAGGAACATTGATCAGTTGCCTCCCGTACTGGCCCTGACCAGGGATCGAACCCACAACCTTTTGGTGTATGGAATGAGCTCCAACCGACTGAGCCACTCTGCAGGCTCTAGGGATTTTTGTTTTTAATGTTTCATTTCTCCCACTTGTTTATTTATTTGAGTGTGTCTAGAAATGAAAAATGATTATTTTGTGTGTTTTATTTAATTTCAATTTTTTTTTTTAGTTTTTAAAGTTTATTCTCATCCCCCACCCCCTCCCTTTGGCAGCCATAGCTTGATTTCTGTGTCTATGGGTAAATTTTTTCTATTTTAAAAATACAAATGAGGTTCAGTTCTCTCGACCTGTAAGATTGTCGTGTGCCCCTCGTTTTCCTGCATATAAAGTGGCTTTCACTCCTCCCCACGGAAGACAAAGGCCCCAGAAAGGGTTTCCTTTAACCTTAACTTGTTCCTCGTTACTAAAGTAACACGTGCCCCTCGTAAAAAAAATCAATTATAGGAATATATTACTCAGTCCCTGCACCTTCCCCTCTCCGCTACATCACTCCCAAATTCAAAATGTGTGTATTTTTAGCTTTTCTATGCACATACTTACCTACTGTGTTTACTTCCTATGTACGTATACGCTAACATATACCTCTCGTATTTCTTCTATTCCAAATCGCCAGCACTGGTAAGCTACTCTTTTGACTTAACAGCCGCTTAGCAAAGAAGGCATTATAGAAGGCAGGTCTTCATTTCAAAATAATTGGAAGATATTTGGCTCTTAAAAATAAAAGAACTAGGATGCATAGATATATTGCTTTTTCTTTATTAATAATTTCTATACAAAAAATGCACAGGTTACTGCAGTTTGATGAGTTTTGATATATACTGTTGTTGTTTTTTTTAAAAAAACAAACAAACATAGGACCATACTTTATAGACTTTCCTGCAAGTCACTTTTTTCACTTAGCAATAGATCTTGGGTATCTTTGCCCATCTAATAGCCGCCTCGCACTCCATCATTGTAACCGTATGATCATTTATTTCCCCGAACTCCTTCTGATGGACATCTGGGTCGTGTCCAATTCCTTTGCTGTTGCAAACAGTGCAGCGAATCTCCTTGTGCATCTATCTTGGTGTCCTTGTGGGAGGATTTTTCACAGGTAGATTGTTATTGATGTCCAAGCGCGATCGATTCAGAGTGCTTCGCGGAGGATGCTCAGGAGATGGGCTCTCTGTTCTCAGAAGGGCACAGCGAGGCCGACATCCGCCTGCTCCTGCTCCCCCTCCTTACGGTCCTGACCAGGGACCTCACCTCCACACCACCCCCTCCCAAAGGTGAGGGGTTCTGGGCAGAGCCCACCTGGTTCCCTTCCTCATCGGCCGGTTTTGTACCCAGTGAAACCGTATCCACTCCATCGGGCACCTTGGGGTTTGCATTCATCAGAGGGATGCCAGCTCTGCTCTGGGCTCTTGGGCTCTGGGATACGGTCGGGAATTGATGGCTGTGGCCCCCACGCTGAGGCTGACGTTCTAGTGGAGGAGGTGACAACCAAGGAAACAACGAATAATGCAGAAAAGCACGTTAGCCACTTCTCAGCGCCTCACCTGGTCACAGCCACGGTGGTAGGGACATGCTCAGGTGCCCTGCCTTACAGACAGCCCTCCCAGCTGCAACGGCGAGTGGGAAATGTCTCTTTGGAAGAGCATCATGTATTCCTATGTCTCGTGCAGTCTGCAGAGAAGCATGTTCCTCTCTCTCCGTATACCAGTGATGGTGAACCTTTTGAGCTCGGCATGTCAGCATTTTGAAAAACCCTAACTTAACTCTGGGGCCATGTCACATACAGAAATTTTTTGATATTTGCAACCATAGTAAAACAAAGACTTATATTTTTTATATATTTAAATGCCATTTAACAAAGAAAAATCAACCCAAAAAATGAGTTCGCGTGTCACCTCTGACACGCGTTCATAGGTTCACCATCACTGCCATAGACCCAGGAAGGTTCTGGAGTTAGTGATTCCACAGAAGGAAACCCCAGGTTTCATGGAGGCAGCAAAAATTAGTGAAAAGAGCCCGTGATGAGGGGATAGATTAGCCTGGATTTTTTTTTGGGGGGGGGGAAGGGAATGTAATCATAAGGTACTTATACCTGGGGAGCAGGAGGATCAAAGTGAGTAGGAGATGAGACAGTGGGAGCAGAGGCTGTGTGGGGCCATGAGCCAAGGAATGTGGGCAGCTTCTAGAAGCTGGAAAGGAAAAGGAGGTGATTACCCTGGAATCTCCAGAAAACTCTGACCATCCGTTTGGACATCTGACCTTCAGGCCTGTGAGATAATAAACCTGCATTGTCTTAAGTCACTAAGTTTGTGGTAACTTGTTACAGCTGCACCGGGAAACTAATACACCAGGCTGGTGAGTTACTGCTGTGCGACTCCAGACAAGCGGCTCACATCTCCGAGTCTCAGTCTGTTATCTATGAAGTGAGCATTATGATGCCTCTTCTCTGTGTATTTTTTGAACATTAAATATTATGCTCCACCTTAGTGCCTGGAACATAATAATAACCTTATTTGAACACCTTATAAGATCATGCACCATAAGCCAATGACAAAAAAGAAAGAAAGGAAGGAAGGAAGGAAGGAAGGAAGGAAGGAAGGAAGGAAGAAATAGAGATTCAGAATCAATAACAACAACAAAAAATAAGGGCATAAATTCAATTCAGGAAGAAGATTGCTTAATATAAATTTAGGAAATTCCCCCAGTTGAGCTTCATTGATTTTTAGAGAGAGGGAGGGAGGGAGGGAGGGAGGGAGAGAGAGAGAGAGATTGGTTACCTCCCAAATGAGCCCCAACTGGGGATCAAACCTACACCCAACCAAGCCACCCGGTGATTGCCTATTTATTTGCTAATATATTACGTATATCAGGGAAGAGAGAGATATCTCATTTGTTTAAAAAACCTACATAGACTATCATTGCTTGGATATACCCTAATTCATTGAACTAGTTTTCTATTTAAAGGCATCTGGATTGTTCTTAATATTTTGTTCTTACAATTCTGTGGTGAATAACCTTGCACATAGATCATTTTGCACGGGTCCAAACACCTCTATAGGATACATTTCCAGAAGAATTGCTGTGTCAAAGCATATCTGCCGCATTTATAATTTTGATAGATGTTGTCAAATTATGCACCGTAGGAGGCCTGCCACCAGCAGGGCTTGAGAATACCTTTCCCCACAGCCTCGCCAACAAAGCCTGTTATCAGCCTTTTGGATTTTTGCCAATCTGCCGGGGGAAATGGCATCTCAGTGTTGCTTTAATTTGCATTTCTCTTTTTGGAGCGAGATCTGAGCATCTTTGCAAACGCTTAAGAGTCACTTACGTTTTCTTTCCTACCACCTGTCTATTCATTACCCCTGAACCGTATTTCCATTAGCTTGTCTTTTTATTGATTCCCTCATGCACCTTTGCTGAATAAACAAATGAATGACATGAAATGAATTTAAATGCGGGGCTCTGAATACCCTGGTTCAACATCCCAAATAAAACCCAGCAGAAGCAAGCATGGACGGGGCCTGGCTGTGGCTGTTCACTGTGCTCTTTGATAAAAAGCCCAGGACCTCACGTTTCAGTACCAGCGCCGGTGGACAGCTCCCCAAGAGGCAGCGGTATTGAGGCCCAAGGAAGCAGGCTTCTGCAGCCAAGAGCTGAGAGTGTCCGGAGGCCTGCCTTGG
The DNA here is from genome assembly GCF_000147115.1 of Myotis lucifugus. NCBI lineage: Eukaryota > Metazoa > Chordata > Mammalia > Chiroptera > Vespertilionidae > Myotis > Myotis lucifugus. Next base: position 1,671,968 of record NW_005871304.1, read on the forward strand.
TCCTGCGTGGGTGCTCAGTGGGGCTGGAGCAGGGCGGGGTCGTGTGCTTCCCAGGGCTCAGGAGACCTCATTCCTTCTCTGAGATGGGTGGTCGGGAGCGGACCTCTGTACTTTCAACACGAGATGAGCAGGTGGCAGGTTGACATCCGAGTGTGACTGTTAAGGAGGTGAAGCTTGGCTCCCACCTGGATGGAAGGTGTACCAGCCTCACCTGGTAGACCTTCCGTGAACCACACACCTGCTTTGCTTTCAGCCAGAGTGGGCTTAGCACCAGTTCTCACGATCTTCGAGATAATGGTTGTTTCTACCTGCCCTGCTGTTGACTAGCATCTTGTGCCGGGGGGGTGTCTCACTCGATCGCTCTCTGAATTCTCCGGCAGGGTCACAGCCACCAACACCCTTCCTCCAGTGCCCACTGTGTCCCTCTGCTGCTCTCCAGCACAGCAGCCCTGCAAGCCCCTGGATACCTCCCTCCCATGGCCGGTAAGTCATCCATCAGCCCCGAGAGCCAGGGGAGAGCAGCATCTATTTAAAGAAGCACATGTTTCCAGTGCTGAGTCACCCCGGGCTGGACCAGCTGGCCCGTGTCCGGGCAGCGTGGGTGCGCGCGGCGCAGCGGCCACTGCAGCCCGGCTCAGACGTTGGCAGCCACCCCAAAGAGGCTCTGAGCCGAGGCGCCCCGTTTAATCACATGACGCCCAGGCTCCTCTCTCAGGTAGACCTGGAGACTAGAATGGCTCCACCACAGTCCTGTCATTCTTAAAGGGAGGGATTGAACAAGTTAAACTTGAAATCATTTTCAGTGTAACCTGCGTATAATGAGGGTCCCCTGGGGCCCAGTCTTCGTTCTGTGTCAATTCAAAGAAATAACAATTTGTCGGAAAAATATAATTGAACACAATTCCACTTTCGCTTGGTAGCTCAGAAAACCCCCAAAGGTCGTGGTGTGCTTGGGGGTGAAGGTGGGGTCAACCTTGGAGTACATTCTTCTTCGTGAATTGGTTTGTTTGTTGTTTTCAGGTATAACTTGGATTCTTTTGACTTTAGATAAAAAGGTGTTTATCTTCGGTGAGGTTCCTATTTCTTTCTTATTTTTAATTTTCTATCTTATTTTTAATTTCCTATCTTATTTCTATCTTATTTTTAATTTTCCACACACGCATAGATCAACACTACACGTGGTGACACATTAGAAGGTAGGAATGGATAGCAGGTTAAGCTCCTCCCTCCCACATCTGTTATCTTGCCAGAGACACTCGCCGCTTACAGTCTCTTATATATCCTCTCGCCTGTTAAAGCAAATTGGCTTTAACACAAATGGTGTCTTTCCCAACATAGTCCGGGCATTTGTCTTTTTAACTGTTTATGGAAAAACCCAAACATATACAGAAGTAAAGATGCATCCCTCTGTATGCATTGTTCACCTTAACAATTATCAGCATACCGTCCTTGCTTTTCCAACTATATAGTACGCCTTGGACCTTGTTCCATTCCAGTTCGAGTAAACTCGCCTTGTTTCTTCTCCTGGTTGCTTAGTATCTCTGTATATAAAAGCCTAAGCTGGCCAACCCCCTCCAATCAGCCCTGATCGCAGGCCAGGCCGAGGGACCCCACCCGTGCACAAATTCGTGCACTGGGCCTCTAGTTCTATAATAATAAGGATGGATGTCCCATGATTCAATTCACCAGCCTCCTATCGATGGACATTTATATTGTTTCCAATCTTCCGTTACCATAAACAAATCCTGCAGCGAATATTTTTTTACGGCCATTCCCGAGCACGTGTGGATAAATCTGTAAGACGTTCCTGGAAGTGGAAATGCTGAGTCAGAGGCACGTGCATTTAAATATTGATAAGGGCTGCCAAATGGCCCACTAATGGAGCCACATTCATTCCTGCGCTCGCTAATAGTACACGAGTGTGCTCATTTCCCCACATGCTCATCGGCATAATGTGTTATCACATTTTTTGTCTTTAAAATACGTTCTTCTAGTTAGGTCTCCAGCAATATTTCTCAAACCCAGAAGTGAGATGTTTTTAGTAAGTTGTGGAGCCAGTTTAGTGGGTGGAATTCATCAGAGAACAGACTAGAACGTATCAGAGGATGTCATTTATGACAAAGGCAAGTGTTGCTCGTGGACCTCCTGCTTCAGTGGCGTATCTGTGTTCGCCTGTGTATGTGGACGTGTTGTGATGGAAACGTGGATCTTACTGTGGGTGTGGGTCTAACGGTTTGAAAAGTTCCCCTTCCCCTTTCATCTCTGCCCCGTCCTCCGAGAAAAATGTTCTGATGCAAACCCACCCCACAACGGGCACCCGACCCCGCCTCGCCCCCTGCCAGGTGCAGACAGCTTCTCGCTGGGCCTCCAGGCGGTGCTGCTGAGGACTGTTTCACAAGGAGGAGCTGTCACTCACAGGGCAGATGTGTCTACTTTCTGGGGGGCTGCCCTGTCAGACTCCTTGGCCCCAGACACTCGGCAGGAGCTTCCAGTCTCCGCGATGCCGAAAATGGCCTCACTCACTTTTCTAAGCTCCCCTTGCGGGGGCTCTACCATCCCCAGTGCAAAGCCTCGCTGCCTTGCTGGGTCCTGGAAACAACGGCTATAGTCGGACTTGAACAACTCTTTGTCTCAGTCACCTTTGCTTTAAAAAGTCCTTCCGGCCTCACTCAGGGTCTGCTGTGTCTTCTGTGTGGAACACTAAGCCCCTGTCTCCTGCATGTGCGTGCGTGTGTGCACACACAAACGCACACACACGCACACGCACATGCACACGCACACCACGCACAACCCGGCCATTTCCCTACTCATCCCTCAGGTCCAAGTGTCACTCGTTTCGGAGGTCCTCCTATTAGGAACTCTCTCTTCCTCTCCCTCCACAATGCCTTTCTCTTTCCCCTTATTCTGTGAGTGACCTGACCCTCCATCCCGTGTTTATGTCCTCATCCCCTGAGGACAGGCCCCTGGTGCCCCCCCCCCCCCACAGGTGGATCCCGAGTGTGGTGTCTGCTGGCGAGGAGGCTCTCCACCGACATTTCTCGAAGGAGTGATTAGTCTGTGATCTCACTGAGTATCAGGAGAGGCTGATGGGCACTGCAGTGGCCATTTCCTGAGGGACTAAGCCAGCCTCCTTCCTTCGGCTGCTGCAGCTCTGTTCCGTCTGCGAAACGACAGGGAGGGCTGATGAACTGTCCTAGGCGGGCGACCAGCTGGGGCCCGGCAGGCACAGAGGCACACGCGGCCCAGGAAACCTGCACAGCAGCAAACAGCTGTTTACCAGGAGAGGAAGCAGAGGGCGCAAGGCCCCTTGAAGTCCAGGCTCCTGTCATTCTATTGTTCAGAGCAAGCCCTGGCCAGCACACAGCAGAGGGTGGTGGTGGGGGGAATTGACCACCTCTTGGTGGACAGAGCTGCAAAGGCACAGTGTGGAGCCCACTGCAAGGGCTGTGGGTACCGGGGAAGGCAGAATTGGGGCCATGTTTGCAGCCAGCCACACTCAGCTCCTTATGCGGAGATCACATCAGCCCTTACTTCTTAGACTTCTTGTGAGGATTCAGTGAGATGGTGCACAGGCAGCCGTGATTGGAGCCAGGCTTGCAGGAGGTGCTCAGCAAATCCCAGCTGTGGCCGTGGCCGCTGCCGTGATCATTAATAGTATCATTGTGATTGATTGGAATCCTCCTCGTCGCTGGGCATCTGCTCAGTGCAGTTCTCAGGTTCAGATCCTCTGGTCAGATTGGCTCCCGTCTGCCTGACGGCCTTCCCTCTCAACAAAGGGGCAAGTCAGCTCATGGAAAACTTCCGTGACTTCTCGCAGATGCCACAGCGCATTAGTGTCCTTTGACCACGCGCTGTCAAGGCAGCCAGAGCAGAGATCTATTTAAAGAACACGTAGGTGCCTTTGCTTTTTGCCATCAAAGCCGGGCCGGCGATGGAGACACATCTGAACCGGGCAGAAGGGTGCGGATAGGAGACAGACCTCCCGCCTGTCATCTGCCGCGGCTCAGGAACGGGGAAGTAATTGCCTGGTGAGGTTTGGTCACCTCCTGTTCATTAAGGCTGCCACCAGCGGCACGTTAATGGTTCTTGTTTATGTTTATTTCCAAAGGCGAGCGATCGAGCCTGGAGTTGGACGAGCCTCACAGGCTGCAGTCTTGCTAAATTCCATAGTCCTGCTGACAGGGCCTCCGCTGGCCGAGTGATCGTGACGTGGAGCTTAGAGAAGAGGGATCAGGGGGTCTTGGCTTTGTTGGGGTTCTTGTTTATTGCCAAGCGAAGAATGGCCAGGATGCTGTTCACCACGTAGGAGAAACCTCCACAGCAGTTGCTATTATGGGGCTGACATCAGCCCTTCCAAGTAGGAGGCGGCACCAGCATTTGCGAAAAGCATCTCCGTGTGTAGGGAGAAGCGCAGAATGAATTTATTGATAGAAATCTCCATGACTTTTATTTTTTGAAACGAGGGGGAAATGCCTTCTTTTGATCCCGTCTCCAAACAGAAGCGAAGCCAGCGATGACATGTGTTTGTGATTCACCAGAAAGCAGATGGACTTTATTTCCCTTATTTTTGGAAGGTGGCTGTCTAGGTACTGGGTTCTGGCGAACGGCAGAGGGATTATATTTGGAAACCCTAATTGGGAGAGGCTTTCTTTAAAAAGCAGCCTAAAGCCACGCTGGCTCCCACGGACGCTTCCTTGGTTCTTCCTTTTTTTATCTTTAATCCTTCTGACACCCCGAACGCAGTTCACACATAGAATGAAAGGAATCTATTTTGCCCATCCTTGATGTTTACGTGGCTTTGTAGTTCCTCTCCGGCAGCTCCATCTCGTCCTCTGGCCCTCACTTTGAAGAATGGTGTCAGAGGGAAATGCTAAATTTAATGTTTTGTAGCTGAGACACTCAACTCCAGTAGGCTAAAGCAAATTATATATATATATATAGCCATTGATTGACATTATGGGAAAGTGCAGGGGCTTCAGGCATGGCTGGATCCAGGTGCTCAACTAATGGCAGAAATCCTTTTCTTCCAATGCTCTCTTTTGCATAAACTTCAGTCTCGGGCTAGAGGAGGGCAACGCTGCTCCAGGTGTACATTACACCGGCTTAGCAACCCCAGTCTGAAAGGTATACCTCCTTCTTCAGAACACTAGCAATAGGGATCTCATGGGCTTGCATTGATTGGTCACTTGCCTTTCTTGGTACCAAACAGTGTGGCCAGGGGTACAAACTAGATGGATTGGTCAGGTGTGGGCATGTGCCAGCTCCTAGAGTTGAGGGAGGCAACAACTCCACTCAGACTTCATGGGCCAACTACGGGGGTAGGATGCCTGACCCAAAGGGCAATCAGGGGCCAGGAAGTACGTCCTGACCCCGGCAAAGGCAAAAGATGACCTTTGCAATAATGTGCTAGCCTAGGTCCTCCAGGAACCACACACCAAGACGGACGAAATGTACAGAGATTGGATTAGGGAAACACTTATGGGGGGAAATAGGAAGAGAGCCAGGAGGGCTGGGAGAGCCACCGACCCCGAGCGAAGGGGGAGGGGAGGAGGTTGGCTGGGAGCATCCCAGGCTTCTGTTCAGTCTAAGGAAGTAGTGGCGAGATGTCAGGCGTCCTCCGGCCACGGAGTCTCCCGAGATCCTCAGCCTTGTGTGACTATCTCTGCTGCACCGGCTGATTGGCTGGGAGCAGCCCATGGGAAGTGTGGCCTCGTTGGCACCGATGGATTTTCGAGCGTAGCAGCTGGGGCCCTCCGTCAATTAAGCTTCCTGTAGCTGGAAGTCTGCGAGGCACCTTCTCAGGGCTGCCACAGATAATAACTCATCTTTCTAAAGCACCTCATCGACTCAGAGGTGCTGCCACAGCTCGTAGCTAAGTTGATTCCCTCGATACAAATAACAGTGTCATCACCTCCCCCCATTTTACAGATGGGGAAGGTGAGGCAGGAGAGGTAGTGATGTGTCCCAAGCCACGCCACTAGCAGTGAAGAGCTGGGACTCAGATCCTGACCTTCGCCTACCTACCTATCATGTCCCCCTGCACTGGGTGGAATAGCATCCCCCCAAATTCATAACCACCTGGAACCTCAGAATGTAACCTTATTTAGAAAAAGGGTCTTTGTAGATATAGTTAGTTAGGTTAAGAGGAGGTCCTACTGAGGTCCTATGAGGGTGGGCCCTGAATTCAGTAGAACTGGTGTCCTTATAAGAAGAGATGAAGACACGGATACAGATGCGGCAGAGGGAAGGGTGCCATGTGACGGTGGAGGGAGAACCTGGAGTGATGCAGCCACAAGCCAAGGAGTGTCGGCAGCCACCAGCAGCACAGAGAGAGGCACGGAGCAGACTCTTCCCCAGAGCCTTCAGAGAGAGCATGGCCCTGTTGACACCTTGACTTTGGACTTCTAGCCTCCAAAACTGGGAGGGGATAAATCTGTTGTTCTAGCCATCCACTGGGTGGTAGTTTGTTACAGCAGCTCTGGGAAACTGATACACCCTCTTAAAAGCACCTGCCACCCTCCCGGTTCTTCTCTCTGTCTGACCCTTTCCGGGACCCAGCCCCATGGGCACTGCTGATTGGATAAATCCAGAACCACGGAGCCTGTGGTCAGATAGCAGAGGCATAGAAATGCTGAGCCAAGGAGGTTCAGGTCATATGCAAACCAAGGAAAGCGGCCGAGACATTGTCATGTTGGTAGCAGGTACCCCCAGATGTGATGTGATGAGACGGGCGGTTCACCTCTATGGGATGCTCTCCCCAAATCCACGACTCCAGCCTAATCATGAGAATCATCAGACAAGCCCAAATGGGGGGACTTTCTACCAATGACCTGACCAGCACTCTTCAACGTGTCAAGGTCATGAACTAGGAAAAGACTGAGGAACTGTCACAAATTGGAGGAGACTGAGATGCGATGACTGCCCACAACCTCAGACCCTCGCACACCCAGAAAGACACGAGTGAGATCCGAACGGAGGCCGTTCATAGCATTGTCGCCATGTTAACTACTTAGTTTTGACAGCTGTGCCGTGGAATTGTAAGATGTTGACATTAGGAGAAGATGAATGAAGGGTATGTGAGGACTCACAGCTTTTCTCTAAATCTGAGATCATTACAGAATAAAAAGGCGAGAGAGAGAGAGAGAGAGAGAGAGAGGAGAGGGAGAGGGAGAGGGAGAGGGAGAGGGAGAGGGAGAGGGAGAGGGAGAGGGAGAGGGATAGGGAGAGGGAGAGGGAGAGGGAGAGGGAGAGGAGGAGAGGAGGAGAGGAGAGACAGAGGAGAGACAGAGAAGCAAAACAAAGAAAATACCGCGGGGCCAGGGAGAAACTTGATGTATGATGGACCAAATCATATCACGTCTGGCTAAATTTCATAGCCTGTCCTTGGCTACATCTACCCATCCATCAATTATCTACCCATCCATTCAGCAATTTTTATTGAGCACATGTTGTTTATTATATACTCTTTAGGTTCTGGGGATACTGCTGTGAACAGACTATCAGGTGTCTGATCTCGTGGAACTTTATATTGTTTAAGATAAACAAGACTATCGGTCAATCCATCAATCAACAATCATCGATCTATCTCAATGA
>NW_005871304.1:1686235-1687654 GCF_000147115.1 Myotis lucifugus
TGGTGTGAGCTGTGGGGCTTCCCTTCACCTGTCTGAGCCTCAGTCTTCTTGTATGAAAATGGGACCATAATAGCACCTGCCTCATGAGGTTGTGAAGACTGGCGGCAGAAACTCTAGAGTGCTGAGACCAGCGCCCAGTACGTGGTAGATGTCCTGGCATTTAGCAGGTGGTAGCTGTATTGACAGGCCCCCTGAGAACACGTGTCTAATGCCCAGGGAAGCAGTGAGATAGAGTAGATATTCCTTGGGACCGGGAGCCGAAAGGCTTGGGACCTACTTGGGTTCTGAATCCGCCACCAGCAGCCTGTGTGACGTTAGTCCCTCTCTGGGCTTCTTGAATCACCTTTCAGGTGTTTATCGAGGGGGCTACTATGTACCTGGCACTGTTCTTGGCACTAAGACAGAGGTGCTGGCATCAGAAAGGCTGGGTTCCAGGTTCAACTCTACTACTTCCTAGCTCTTTGGCTGTAGGTAAGTCACTGCCCCTCTCTGGCCCTCAGTTTCTCCATGTGTAAAGTGAGGGGGTTGAACTTGTGTCATAGGGCCTTCCCAGGAAAGATGCAGTGAGATCCTGCCAAAAAATTGTAGAATGCACTTGAACTTGACTCTGACCTTCTGAAACATGGGCTTTGGAATCATACAACCTTGGGTTTGAATCCTGTGCCTGCCACTTTACTATGTAACCTTATGCAAGAGACTTCTTGAGTCTCAGTTTCCTCATCTGTAAAATGGGGATAAGACTAGTATCCTCACAGGGTCATGGTGAGGACTCAAGGTGATGATACAGGTAAAGATCCTAGCAGAATGGCTGGTGCATAGTTGGTTCTCAATAAATGACAGCTGCCTTTACCACCATCAAAATCACCATCATCATCACCATAAAGGCCACCACCACCATCACCACCACCGGCATAAGCATCATGATCGTGAGCATCTGTGAAGTGTAGCTCTAAATGGTCTCTGAGATTCTGACATCTGAAGCCCCGCTTTACAAGGGGAGGATTAAGTGGCAAGTGTGGCAGCTCGCCCTGGGGCACCTGAGCGGCACACTTTGGAGGAGGGTCCCCAATAAAGAGGCTTCTCCTTCACTTTGCAGAGAAGGTCTACAGGGACCTCGGTCTGTTTGAGATTTCCTGTCCTTTGTCCATCGTCAGCAGGAGCAGGACCCTTGAGCTCTGCAACGCTGGAATCCACGGGAATCAATTTCTCTTTGTGTATTTGTCCTTTTAATGGTTGCATTTTCTTGTCTATTTAGCGGTGTCACTTCAGAAGGTCAGTCGGCATCTTCTGGGGCCAGGTCTTTGGCGAAGGCTCAGTTGTCCGATTTAGACCCCCCGTCACCTCCCAGCGCATCCTGCTCAAACACAGGGCGCCAAGGGACAGGAGGGCTGGCACCGACATCCTGGCTGGCTGTCAACC
>NW_005871304.1:1690130-1691480 GCF_000147115.1 Myotis lucifugus
TTCGCATCCCCAAGGATTCCTCCTGAAGTTCTTGTTCTTGGAGGCGGGAGGGATTCAGCCTCACCCCCAGAGACTGGCAAGCCTGGGGTGCAGGCAGAGCCCACTCAGTCACCTCCCGCCCCAGGGCCATGCGGGGACGCCGAATCCCAGGGCACGTGCCTGCTGTGGGGCAGAGGGGGCGGGTTCTCAGTGGTTAGTGCCCAAGATGTGGTCCTCAAATCCTCGGCTTCCTTTGGTGGATGACCTTGAGGACAAAGTTGCCTTAGTTTCCTCCCTGGGAAGCCTCAACTATAAATGAGGAATGAGAGGCTCAAATTAGGAGCCACGTATCTGGCCATGGGTGATCTTGAACTTGGGCATTGACTGGCCAGACTGGGCTATGACTGGGCCCCGGAGTGGGGGCTCTCAGGGGTCCCCTGCAGTGCCGAGTGTTAACCTTTGAGGGTTCAGAGTGGACTGGGAGAGGAACAAGGGAGCCACAGGGGCCTCAGCGTAACATCACCACCTGGCACGGGAGTGTGTTAATGTTTTAACGACTGGGTCAGCCCTGCGGTACATGCCAGCCCGGCTGAGGTGGCCAGGACTGGGTGCTTTCGAAGCATCTCTGTGCTGTCTCCCAGCTGTGCTTCCCTGGGGGGTGGCTATGATCCAAGAGGCCGCCTTGCCTCCTCCCCCATCGCATTTGAAATGGTGCATTGTGGTGCGCCAGGAAGACAGAGACCGGAGTTCCGGAATGAGCCTTGCACTTGGAGTGGGAGACCTGGGTTCTGGCCCTGGCTCTGCCTCCCTTCCCGGGCCTCAGTTTCTCCGCCTGTGCAATATGGTAGTTGGCCTTGGTGACCCCCGGCCCCTCTGGCTCTGAGGTTAGTGGCTGTGTGCTAAGTACGTGTGCGTGTGTGCGTGCTTCTAGGAAGGGTTAGCACAGGCTCTGGGAATTTATCACGTGTGTTGAGGGTCCCTGTTTGGGGTAAGCTGGGGTGGGATGGGGGTCTCTTGCAACACGTTGGTGGGGTCCCGGAGTCCCGGGCTCAGGTGGAGAGGGCTCTGCGGTATGTATGGCGTAGGCAGATGCAGAGACACACAGATTTGCAGCACATGAAGGCCCTATAGACTAATCCCAGGGGCGACAGCAAGGACCCCATTGAGGACCCCCCTCCATGCTGAAAGGATGCATATTCACTCAAACGCACAACAGCAGGGGGTTCGTGGGCGCGTTCCTAATGCCCATCTGAGCACCTCAAGTTCAGAACCTCTGATCTAGCCCAACCCCTTTGGGGGGGGGCCCAGAGAGGGAAAGCAACCTGCCCAAGACCACACAGTAAGTCATGGCACAGCAGCACACGCATCTAC
>NW_005871304.1:1693563-1697308 GCF_000147115.1 Myotis lucifugus
AGCTTTGAGGGGGGAGGTACAGTCAGCGTCTTTAGTAGTCATTTACCTTATCGAGGGGAGTTGTACCGGACTTTCCCACAAGCGAGGAGAGGTTTTTTTGCAGTGGGAAGTGGAGTTCGCACGCACTAATCTTGCAGGGAAAGAGAGGGCAGGAGGCAGAGAAGGGCGAAGGTTGCCGGGTATACATTCTATTGGGGATGCAAAGATCCAGAAGCGCCCCAGAACCCAAGGCCAATTCCTGGGTTGCACCCGTGCCATCAGGCACTCTGAGCGCAGGGCCCTGGGACCTGTGCCCTCACAAGCCCCCACTGCCATAGATAAAGGAGTGTTTTGTGAAATGCAAAGCGCTTCTACAGGTGTTAGCTGTCACTTCTGGTCTAGGGAGCCTCAGACTTGTTGCCAAGGTTCTCCCCGGCCCCTGAATCCCCTAAGGGCAGAGCAGAGTAAGAATCAGGCCTGTAGCCTCCCAGACACCATTTTCTCTCTGCAGCGGAATCCCTCAGGCGTGCACAGGAGTGTGGGCTGGGCCCAGCAGGGTTGACCCGTTTCCTGCAAACAGAAGTCTGGTGGGGGTGAGGGGAGGAGGGTGGAGGGGGGAGAGGGTTCGGCGTTGCTTCTTAAACAGGACCCAGGGACTCGGTTATCAGACAGCTCAGTGACAAGGCAGCAGTGATGGGGAGACTGGCCTGGTCTTTGGGGCTCTTCTTAGCCCAACTCGGCTCCCCATTTGGGCCAGGGCAATGCGGGGAGACCACAGGGCAGTGCCGAGGCACCAGGCTGCCGTGTGCAATGTCACCGCCGTTTCCTCGAAGCGATTGTCTTGCCGTCGTTAGTTATAATGACATAATGCATGCCCAAATCTCATTGTAATGGAGCCGTGGCAGGCTCTGACTTAGCAATGCAGTTACTGAGCAAGATAACAGGCCTCAAGAAGCCGGGGCTTGCGCCCTCCCCTTCCCGACGAATCAACAAGAGGAAACTCATCCGACAGCATCATGTAATGATGTTTGGCTTGTGAAGGCTTCATTTGGAGAGTGGGGGGGTGGGGGTGGGGATTGCCTCGTCTCCCAATATAATCTGCATGAGTTCATTCAGCTGCCTCCTCCTTTCTTTTTTCCTTCTTTCCTCTTTTTAATGCACCTACACAGTGACAAGCAGCGACTTGTGAATGGAAGCCGCTTTCAGTAGAGAACTGATTATGTAAGCAGGTTCCGGTGCCAGCAGGGATGGTGGGGCGGCGTTCTGCGCTGCTGGGAGGAGGGGTGAGGTCTCCCAGTCCGTGGGGAGGCCCTCCCTGGGAGATGCCGGCACAGAAGCATCTGTGTGGTCCATTCTGTCCCACAGCCTGGCCCCCGACCCTGTCCCATCCACCTGTCGGCACCCCCCCCGCCCCCCGCCATCCCTGTATGGCTGGATTAATCTGTCAGCTGAAAGCAGGATATGGGAACTTGGCGAAGGCGCAGAAATCACTGGAAGTGGAGGCCAGCGTGTCGGGCTGGGGAGTCTGGCCAAGTCTTTCTCCCAAAGCCCTGCAGATGGGGGGCTTGTGGGACAGGCTGTTGGGAAGGACGGAAGGTGGAAGCTTCTGACGTTGGCAGTTTTTCCTCTGATCGTTACAGTCCTACCTGTTGTTCACCAGAGCCGAGGGAGGCAGCAGCCCTGGGCGCGGGCCCAAGGACAAGCGCAGGCGGACACCCACTCAGGGAAGGGCTGGCCCTCAGAGGGCAGACCAATGACACGCCGCCTGTGCCTTTCAGAGAGGGACACGCTGCTGTCTCGTTGGGTGTGTGTTTTCTCTGGGTTGTCTAGGTGGAGAGACCCTGGTCCCGTTCCACGTCAGCCACTCGGGCCACCTCTGTCGGGGTTTCTGCCTCCAACGCTGACGTGGCCTCTGGGAAGAGACTGGTGGCTGCAGACAGGCTCCCCTTGGCCTGAACCTGCTCTGAGGGTGAAATGCTACAGAGCCTGGTAGCGGGCGTCCTCAGGTGGCCAGAGAGGCCTCAGAGGCTCCCCAGGGCCCTGGGATCGAGCAGACTCCCGCCTGGAAAATTCTCCCTCTGGTTGTCATGGCAGCAGGTCTGGGATGGGGCCTTTTTCCCAAGGGGGCACCACAGGGCTGTCATTTCTGATTGACACGGACTGTCAGGGTGGCCTCAGGTCTCTCCTGCAGGGTGGTCTCTGATGCCCTGGGGGGTCTCCGGTGCCCTGGGGGGCTCCCCACCTGCTCTCTGTATCGCACCAGGCTCTTGCTAGAAAGACCACTGAGCTACGAGCTCTCTATTCGGGGTCAAGTCCCAGCCGTGGCACGCGGCAGTCATGTCCTAGAGCTGTGGTTTTGCACAGGACGTGAAGGGATCAGGGGCTTGTCCACCAAGTCGCAGAGCAGTCATGGGGGTGAGACCCTGCACTTGGAATTGACATGAGTGATCTCCCTGAATCCTCACAAAACCTGGGGAAGAGCCTTATTCTGATGCCCATTGTGCAGACCAGGACTCTGAGGCTGCAGACAGCAGAGAGATCTCGGTTCTCCAATGCACAGCGTCAGTGAAGGGAGGTTCCGGGACTCAAAGTCAAATACTGAATTTTCACAGCAGAGAAACGGACCTCCCCGGGCCCCATTCCTCTGCCCTGTAAAGCGGGGTAACAGTCAGTCAGCACTTCGCGTGTGGTTCAGGGCTGCTGTGAACACCGAGCAGCTGAGGATGCTGCTTAACAACCTAGAGCCTTGGTGTCTGGTCTTCAGCTCCTCCTGGCGGGATCTGAAGCAGGAATGTCGTTCTGGTGAAGGACTGGCGAGCACCGGCCAGTAGGAGGCAGTGTGCTCAGTGGTCAGAAGCACGGTTGGGATTCTGGCTGTGCTCCTTGCCGGCCTGTGACCTTGGGCCTGTTGCGTGGCCTCCCTGCCCTCAGTTTACTCACCTGTAAGATGGGAATGAGAATAGCACCTTCCTCAGAGAGTTGCTGTGAGGATGACGTGGGTTAATATGTATATGAAGCACCTGGAGTGGCCAGTCCATGCTGTACTGTGTACATGTTAGCTGCTTATTATTTATATAGGACTTACATTTTTAAACAATACATTGATTTCAGGGAGGAAGGGAGAGGGAGAGAGAGAAACATCAATGATGAGAGGATATCATCAATCGGCTGCCTCCTTCCTGCATGCCCCCCACCCCCTGGGGATTGAGCCCACAGCCCGGGCATGTGCCCTGACCAGGCATCCTGGTTCAGAGGTGGGTGCCCAACCATGAGCCACACTGGACAGGCAGGACTTATGTTTTTAAGGAAATTACATCTGGAGTTAATGTTGTTTCACAATAACCGTCTGCAGTTGGAATTGCTACCTCCATTTACAGATGAAGGGGCTGAGCCCCAGAGAGGCGAACCCATTTCCCAAGGCCACACGGTGAGTCAGGGACCAGAGAAAGGCTTAGCTTCAGGGATGGCACTGGCCGAGCCACAAAGCTCGGAGGCCAAGCAGGTCCACCAGGCCAATGACAAAGTGTAAACCCAACAAAAAGTGACAAAAATGGCAGTCCCAGGCAGGCTGGAAAAGGCAGACGGTTAATTTGGTGGCCTTGGGATCCTCCCTGGGGGCCCTGGTAGCTTGTGAGCACTCCAGGTGGGTGCAAGGGGACGGCAACACCTGCTCCAAGCCACAGAACACCTGGCCGCCAGCAGGTGGCCGAAGCCCCTGCTGGGAGCTGTGAAGCTCCCAGGTGGACAACCGGGGTTCAGCAGGCTA
>NW_005871304.1:1699180-1706292 GCF_000147115.1 Myotis lucifugus
TAGTTCTTCCCTCTTCCCATGGATAAAGTGAAAACCGTGCATTTTCCCGCAGCAGGGAGCACCGATGCCGAGAGGCCCCTCTTCTCCGGCTCTGACTGATAAGAGGCCAAGGCAAGCCGAGAGGGAAGGGTCTGTGAGCTTGAGCCGGTTCCCCAAATGCAGAAAGAGGCCATTTCACTGTCCTGCCCGCTCTACCGCACCCTCGACAAGGGGCTGTGTGAATTGTGCCTGGTTGCCTCCAGGGCCTGGGAACGCGTCGCCCGTGAGAGTAGCATGCCCTCCTTTTGATGCCTCCGATGGTGACAAAGCTGTTCCTTACCTTACGCCAGACCCTCCCTTGCTTTGCCTGTCACCTGGGGATGCCACATCCGCCGGGCAGCTGTGTTAGGAGAGTGGTTATCCAACGTAGTGGTTAGAAGTGTTGGTATCAGAGGGAGACACAGCTGGGTTATTAGCTGGTGGCTCTACCACTCCTGGCTGGTGATCCTGGGTGAGTTAAGGCAACATCCGCGTCTCAGGAATGTTAATAACGCCAGGGCCTACTTCCTGGGAGGGGGCTGGAGGGGAATGAGGTGGGGTGTGGACATTGCCCGTGCAAAGGCTGTTCATGTCTGTGCTGCCCACCTCTGCGAAGTACAGACCCTCAGGGCAGGATAGTGAGTTGGTCAGAGCATGGGCTCTGGAATCACACTGCGGGGATTCCATGTACTAGCTGTGCAGCCTGAGAGAAGTTGCCCAACCTCTCTGTGCTCCAGGTGCCTCACTCGTAAGAGGGGACCGATCACCATTTCATCGGGTCATTGTGAGGATTCGGTGAGTTAAGTGCCCAGAAGAGTGGGTGGCACATGGGAAGCACTCAGAAACTGGCCGCACACCCAAAGGAGTAAATGAAGATAATTTAATGAAGAGACTATTTACAGACACGTGAGCAAGCCAGCAAGGTCAAGGGAAGCACCCCAGTATCCCACAGAGGGCCGGCATACCTCCAGGCCGGAGGGGCAGAGGTGGGACAGTTATGGACCAGAAGAGACAGGGCTTTATGGTGCGGTCCTCCTGACAAGAGCTGTGGCCTTCAACAGAGGCCGTGGTGTCTGGTGGGAGGGGCCCAGGGGGTAAAAACCCCAGTGCGTCTCTCTTCTCACCCCCTCCGGTCTTCTGCTGGTGTCTTTCGTTAGATAAACCCAACCGGAAGCCGGAGGGCAAGGTTGCTGCTGATACGGTCCACGCAGGGCACCCTCCCAGGGCACAGAGCAGGGTGGAGGGTGAGTGGACCTGGAGGAGTGAATGGAAGATACCCAACAAAGCTATTTTTATTATTAGGTTGGACCATTTGATGCTGCCCCCGTACAATGGTATTGCCGTGTAAAAACAGCACATTAATATGCTTAACCAAAGATTATATTGTTTGCACTGACAATCAATAGAGAAGGGTGGTCGGAAGGCTCATTGATACACGACTCAGGTCTGAGTCCTTGAATAGTCCACCTGCTCCCAGTGTGATCTTGACAAACCCCAGGGCCTCAGTTTTCTCATCTGTGAAATGGGAATGCTCCTCAGATGAGAGGATGGGGACTGCTGTCATTTAAAAAAAGGAATAAGTGCCACTAGGTGAGTCCCTGCTCTGAATACAGATGCTCCTTGATGTAATAATGGGGTTACTTCCCCCCAATAAACAGATTTATTTGGAAATATTGTACATTGAAAATGCATTTGGTACACCTAACCAAACATCATATCTTAGCCTAGCCCACCTTGAATGTGCTCAGGACACTTATGCTAGCCTCCGGTTGGGCAAAATCATCTAAACAAAGCCTGTTTTATAATAAAGTATTGGTCTCATATAATTTAGTATTGTATCGCTTTGGAACCATTTATACCAATAAAAGGGTAACATGCTAATTAGACCGGATGTCCTTCCGTACAAAGCCATGGTGGCGGGGCCAAGGCAGAGGCAGTTAGGGGTGATCAGGCCAGCAGGCAGGCGAGCAGTTAGGAGCCAGCAGTCCCGGATTGCAAGAGGGATGTCCAACTGCCCACAGGGATCGGGCCTAAACTGGCAGTCGGACATCCCCCAAGGGGTCCCAGATTACAGAGGGTGCAGGCCGGGCTGAGGGACAACCCCCCTCCTGTGCACAAATTTTGTGCATCAGGCCTCTAGTCATAAAATTTAAAAAAATCGTAAGTCAAACCATTGTAAGTTGGGGACTGTCTGTATTTTGTCCTTAAGGGAAGGATGAGGATGAAACTTGGGGTTTCCATGGCATGACAAGATTTAGGGCTGTAGGCGAGTCCGTTCCAGCTGGATTTTAATCCGAATGAGTTTCATTGCAACCTGGGCCTAAGTGGCAGCCAGGGGCCATTAAGCGAAACGACGTGTTTTAATACGCAGACCTGCCTAATCACATTTCCCTGTTTGGGGCCGTGTGTCTGTGCACGCACGCACGAATGCAGAAACCCGTCCCGAGCTTTCCTCTCCTCCCTCCTCGCCGGGCCGTGGCTGAGGCCAAGATAAGCTCGGTTAACAGCACAACAAAGGCAGGTTTCTGCTTTATCAAGGAATCAGGTAATTGGCTGGGCTGTGCAGGGAGCCCCGGAGGCTGCGCTGTTAACAGCGTCCGCCTCTGCGGTTGCTACTGTGGCATTTGGGTTTATAGACTCAGGGCTCGGAGGGATCCATAATCCAGGGGAAGAAGGAATTATTAATCATAACACAAATCAATGATAGCTTCCACTTGACCAGGGGTATTTTGTGCCAGGCCCTGGATCCGGGGCTTCCTGTCCATTATCTTACTCCATCCTCACAGGAATTCTATTTTGACATGGAGCCTATCGCCCCCACTCTACAGATGAGGTCAGGGAGGTGCATATACTTGTCAGGCTGAATGGCTTGACCCCCAAACCTGTCCCCTAAGCTGTCCCGCTGAACCGACTGCTAAAAGCATGTGGTCTTGGCTTCCGGGTCTTTAAGTGGAAGGAGGGATTGTCTGCGTGGAAAGTGCTGGGGACACTACGCACTGTGGTTGTTGAGCGCAGTAACGAGTTCATCGCTGCCCCCCCTCTATTTTCAGTCCTCTTTCCCCCTCCTCCCTGCCCTCCCATCACCCCAGGCTCCATCCTCATGGTTTCTCTGCTCCCTAAACATTCCTGTCCACTGATGCCTCTGAGCCTTGTTCCTCAGTTCCCCTCATCCTTCCCTCCATCCTTCATGTCTTGCACACTCCAGCTCATCCTTCAAGAGCCAGCCCCGATTTCCCTCATCTGGGAAGACTCCCCTGACCCCTCCCCTAGGCAGAGCCATTCCATCACCTGTTTGTTCCCATGGCATTTTGTACATTAACAAAACAAAGCCTTTTCTGGACACACACGTGCGCGCCCGCGCGCGCGCGCACACACACACACACACACACACACACACACACACTTTTTTTTAGAAAAGGCAGAGAAATTAATCTTTATTTTTAATTACTGCCAGCTCTCTCATCCTGACTTTAAATGCTGCCACCTCATTTGTCTTATTAAGTATTTAGTTTTGCTTTTAATTAGTGCTGCTTGTTGTCGCTGAATTTTAATAGTCGGTGCAGGGTCTCAGCAGGCCTCGGTGTGGATGTTTCACAAGTGACTCCTGTCCTCCTGCAAGGCCCGGGCGTGGGTGGCTGAGCCTCTGAGGTGGCGGGAGGGGCTACAGGGAGCGGCTGAAGGCTGGTGTACTTTTTTCCGGGCCTCAACCAATCCTGGTGGAAGTTAGATCCAAGGTAACTGATCGATGAAGACACAGAGAGTTCAGGAGGGTTGCGATGCAGAAATTCAATTTAAATTTGACTTAAGGAAGGAGGGGGCGGGAAGGAATATACTGGCTCATGGTATCCAAGAAGGCCCTAATAGATTCAGGCAAGGCTAGATCCAGCATTCCAGCTCATCATCGGGCACCAGTCTTCCTCCATCTCTCAGCTCCACTTCCATCCTTTGGCAAGTCTTTCCCACGTGGTGGCCGTGGTGGCAAAGGTCACCAGGATCAGCCCCAGGCTTCTGTGCTTTGAGCTTAACAACACCAATGGGAAGAGGGTGCTTCTAGCTTACGGAGCATGTGCCCACCCCAGGGCCTTTGCACTTGCTTCCCCGCTGCCTGGAATGCTCCGCCTCAGAGAGCCCTTCTGACCACCTATTTAAAGTCAGTCATCCCTCTCCATCACCAGTCCCTTTTCCCTGTTTTATTTATCTTTAAAGTGCACATCATCGGCTGGTATGTCTTATATTTGACCTGTTTGGTTGTCTGTCTTCCTGCTGGAAGGCTGAGTAACAAGGTAACAGGTGTTTGTTTTAATGCTGTATCCCCAGTGCCTAGAATGTGTCTGGCATCTAGTAGTAGATGTTCTATTAAAAAAATGGTTTTTTGGTTAATCCTCACCCAAGGATATTTTTTCCATTGATTTTTAGAGAGAGTGGAAGGGAGGAGAGATATATAGAGAGACGCATCTATGTGAGGGAGACACATTGATTGGTTGCCTTCTGCACCTGCCCCAACTGGGGCAGGGATCGAGCCTGCAACCAAGGTAGGTGCCCTTGTCCGGAATCGCACCCTCAACCCTTCAGTCCGAGGGCCGGTGCTCTAACCACTGAGCGACCGACTAGGGTTATAAATACTTTTTGTTTCTTCCCGTTTCTCAAGAGAAGCTGGCAATCTGTATTTTTCAGTTAGATCCTGATGGTGTACTTTTGAAAGCATTGGCTTAACTTCACTTTTAAAAAACACTGCATGGGCCAAGCAAAACCTGCTTTCAGCCTGGATCCTGTTGTGGACCCGCAACCACCCCCATTTGAGGCCCTTTGTGTAAGCTCACCCCCCACACACACCCCGTCAGATAGTCTGAGTGAGTTTTCCCAGATCCCTAACTGAGCAGTGATGGGCTGGGCTCAGGGGAGGGAGGGAGGGACAGGGACAGCGACAGAGATGGAAGTGTGTGCGCACCGTCCAGCTGGCGGCTGCCTGTTCTGCTGCAAAGCATCTGGTTTAATTCTAAGACTGTGGGGTGGGGGTGGGGGGCGGGGGGGGGCGAGGCTGACTGTGGCATTGAACTCCACGCAGACCGCTGAGCTCACACAGGTCCCCTGCAGCACCCCAAGCCTCACCTAAAGCCCGGCCCCGTCCCGCTCCGCCCCCGTGAGGGGAGCTGCGATACCTGCTGTGACTGGGAGTTAAATGTGTTTCAAGAGTTGTTTTCAGTTCAGCTAAAACCTGCTGAGATTCTGGGATGGAGGCAGGGTTCCTCAGCAAACAGCACTGAAGGAGAAGTAGGCAGAACAAAATGGAAAGGGGAAGGAAGGGGGGCTTTGACTCTGGCTTTTCGGGGTGTGGGATGGGGCCTCCGAGGCAGTTTAAGACGCAGGGTGGTGTCAAGGTTAGCGCCAAGCGGTGGAGGTGGGCAGAGCAGGAGCCAGGACTGGCTCTGCCACTTACCGGAGGACGGATTGAGTGCCCACTGCTCTCACTGAGCTCTGCGACGTACTGAGGGTTTATTGAGCATCGACTATAGATCATACTCAGGACTGGCTGCAAAGTGAACATGCAAGGCCCCATGCCCAAAAATTACTAAGAATTTCAAGGCAATGACAGCAGAGCATTGAGCCAAATGCGGGCCCATCTAGCACAGGGTCCTTCTGTGTCCCCTCCCAACTTCTCACCTGTTCAGCTTCTCCGGGAACAAGGCTGTGCTGTGACCAGACCTTCAGGGAAATTGGAGGGGCCCTGGGAACACGGCCCCTACCCTTGCTGGGCACGTGACCTTGACTCAGTGAGTGAGAAGAATGTGGGGTCAAGGGCGGGATCTTCAGCTCCGATCCATTCCTGCAGGAGGGAGCTGGGACCTCCAGCAGGAACTTCCCTCTGGGGCCTGAGGCTCCCCCTCAGGGAAGAGGACAAGCTGGGTGAGGTCCGTCCTCTCTGTGTCCCGAGTGCTGGGCACGGAGCAGGGCCTTGGGAACGGAGACGCGGCTGAAGCACTGGGTGACGGCCTCTGTGGTGACTGTGTTCCAGGCGCACGGGACATCTGCCATGACCGACACCGTGGTCAGCAGCGGCTCCAGCCGCTGGGTGTGTCCCAGCGACCGGCCCCTTCAATCCAAGTAAGTCCCGGGTGGTCTTGGGAGTGGCTGGTTCTGGGTCGGTGCGGGCCTGGGATTTGGGCTCACCAGGGAGGACGGGAAGAGCAAGCAAAGACCTGGAGTCCCTCCCGGGCAGGGGCAAAGGAACCCGGTGGGAGTTTTGTCATGGGAACTTCCCTGCTGATTTTCCTGCTTTTTAAAAATATATATGTAGAATTGTCTTAGTTTTTTAAAAATTGATTTTTTTACAGAGAGGGAGAGAGGGAGGGAGAGAGACATCAATTTGTTGTTTCACTGTGTATGCGTTCATTGGTTGATTTTTGCATGTGCCCTGACCGGGGATCCAACCCGCAACCTTTGCGTATCTGGACAATGCTCTAATCAACTGAGCTACCGGGCCAAGGCCGGGCATGTCATGCTAAACTTCCACCAGAAATACACCTACTCTCCCAAGCCCTTCCCATGATGCCCCCTTGGGCCCAGACTTATTTTGCAGAAAATATTCTACCCACCAAACAGCGTGTCTCTGGAAGATAAACAGTTGCCCGAAGGGTGGACGGGGTAACATTTATTTTATTTCTGAAATGTCAGTTCATTAAAATCCCATGCATCCGACAGTTTACTTCCGTCGGTACAAGGCCAGACAATTTGCTTTACGCTGAGAGGAGAGTGATCCCGACAGCCTGGATGCAGTTTCATTAGCAGTGCGCCCGGGCTGCCGGGAAACAGCTTGGCATTCTCCGTGCACATGGCCGGCCGGCTCGCTCCTGCATGTCCTTGGGATATTAAAATTGTTTTCCCGCCCTAACCGGTTTGGCTCAGTGGATAGAGCATCAGCCTACGGACTCAAGGGCCCCGGGTTTGATTCCGGTCAAGGGCACGTACCTTGGTTGCGGGCACATCCCAGTGGGGGGTGTGCAGGAGGCAGCTGATCAATGTTTCTCTCTCATCGATGTTTCTAACTCTCTATCTCTCTCCCTTCCTCTCTGTAAAAAATCAATAAAATATATATA
>NW_005871304.1:1706961-1742785 GCF_000147115.1 Myotis lucifugus
CTGCTCAGGGCTCATGCTCTCTCAAAGTGTTCGGAACAACAAGAGACAAGGATGATGTTGGCCATGTCACTAAGTGATTTCTCTTTAGGACCCCAAGCCCATGATTTAAATGCATAAATGATCAGCCCGGTTCATCAATAAGCTGAACTGATTGGTCATTTTAATCCCAGCTGTGGCTTTTACAAGCCCACCCTGCAGTGACCTTGTTTTGGATGAGCCGCAACCAGATCACGATGATTTGGGGGAGAAAATGGAAGCAGGTCCTTGTCATTTAAACCACCGGGTGTTGCATCCATACAGTGCTGCTCTCATGATGAGATTTCTTTCCTGACTTTGTTCTTTCTTTCTCTCCTTTCTCTGCCTTCCTCCAGTGATAAAGAACAGTGAGTATTTTATGCTACTATTTTATTTCTCAACCAACTGGATTATATCTCTCTTTGTTTGTTTGTTTGTTTGTTAATCCTCATTTAAGGATATTTTTCCATTGATTTTTAGAGAGAGAGAGTGGAAGGGAGGTGGAGAGACAGAGAGAGAGAAACATTGATGTGAGAGGGACACATCGATTGGTTGCCTCATGCACATGCCCGACCAGGGCCAGGGATTGAACCTGCAACCTCGGAACATGCCCTTGACTGGAATAGCATCCAAGACCCTTCAGTCCACGGCGGACACTCTGGGCTGACACTCTAACCACTGAGCAACCGGCCAGGGCTAGCATTTCTTTTCTGATCTAAGTGGCTTGCCCCTACAAGACAGATGGTCGGAAAAGGAACTAGCACATTTTATATATCTAAAAAAGAAATTTAAGTGGTTTTAAAAAAAACCACCCTTTTGAGAAAAAGAATTATGAAATTTCAGAAAGTATGTTGATGCAAGGACGGACAGCGTTCCCTAGGGGAGCCCTCAATTTCATTCTTGTGGCGTTTCAACAAGTTTAGTGACCACTCAGTGCCCCGTTTCCACAGCCTTTGCCTGGGAGTTCTGTTCCGACATAAAGAAAATATTAACTGAAACAACTGCTTCCATTAATAAAAGGTGATGAGCAGGACGGAGCTCGAGGGAAGTCACGCGCTATGCATGCCGTCCCTGCCCCCTCAGGGGAGGTCGCCCGATTTCCCGGTGAGCTGCCCTTCGCGCAGAGGTCCTCGCTCTGCTCACAACCTTTGTCTTTTCAATGGGATTCATTTCCCAAACAGGCATGACCGATGGGATGCCGGGTCCAACCAGTGAGCAGTCGGCTGCAGAGCAGCAGGGCGCTGGTGGTTGGGAGCACGCTGAGAACCCACGGGAAGGGAAGGCGTCTGTCCTCCCCACGATGGGGAGTTAGCACGAGCCAAAGGCAGAGCGCGGGGTCTGGCGTCGGAAGACCCAGTGAGTCCTGCTCTGGGACTAGACGTCGATGGGGCCGTGGACATGCCTTTCACCTCCCGAGCCCTGGCTGTCTTCCCTGTAAGACAGGCAGGGTAACCCTGTCCTTCCTCCCTGACCAGGTGGATGTAGCATCCAATGAGGTGCACCGGAGAGCTCCGTGAACTGTGAACCACACTGACCAGAGCGGAGGGGGGGGGTTTGGGGGGGTGGGGGGGGCCGGATGGACTGTGAATCACAACGTTGCCTTACCCTGTGTGCTGTATATATACATTATCCATGCATATCCATACGTATGTTTACCTTGCGTGTATATTTGTATTTGTATATATACAGTGTGTATATATATCACTTGCATAATTTGTTCAGCTCTTTTGGACCCAAAGGACCACATCACTGGGCCCAAAATCCTCTAAAGGTTTTCTTAACATCGATCAGGTGACCCCAGGAAGTGACTTCCCCGGTTCTGTGTCTCAGTTTGTCCATCTGTCAAATGGGAGCTTTAGACAAGTTGATGGCTAAAGGCCATTGGAATGTTCTACAATTTCTGTTGTTGGCCAATAAGACTCTGGCCAGACTAGATCTGCTTCTTATGAGTCTGGTGAGTGTATTATTCAGACATGCCAGGGAGAGATGTTGAGACATTGTCAGATTATAGATATGAATATCACAAGAGAGAAGCTCATGACTCCAGAGGGTCTGGAGGCTCATAGAAGCTTCCAGAATACAAGAGTTGAAAGGTAGAGTCTATGACAGGGGTGGGCAAACTTTTTGACTCGAGGGCCACAATGGGTTCTTAAACTGGACCAGAGGGCCGGAACAAAAGCATGGATGGAGTGTTTGTGTGAACTAATATAAATTCAAAGTAAACATCATTACATAAAAGGGTACGGTCTTTTTTTTTTTTAATATATTTTATTGCTTTTCCACAGAGAGGAAGGGAGAGAGACAGAGAGTTAGAAACATCGATGAGAGAGAAACATCGATCAGCCGCCTCCTGCACATCTCCTACTGGGGATGTGCCCGCAACCCAGGTACATGCCCTTGACCGGAATCAAACCTGGGACCCTTCAGTCCGCAGGCCGACGCTCTATCCACTGAGCCAAACCGGTTTTGGCTTTTTTTTTTTTTTAGTTTTATTCATTTCAGATGGGCCGGATCCGGCCCGCGGGCCGTAGTTTGCCCACGGCTGGTCTATGACCATACTCTTTCACTCCCTCCTCCCCTCCTTTCTCCCCCCTTTCTACCTTCCTTCCTTCATTATCAAATATTCACTGAATGTCTACTACGTATCAAGCACTCACTGTCTTAAGCACCGGGAATACAGGGATAGCCAAAGTATGAGTATGTGTCTAGCGGGGTCTACAAACAAATAAACAGCCAGTCCCCAACAAATATACCCCAGTGTGCAGTCATGGTGGGCCGAGCAAGCACAGGAGGGGCATCTAGCGCAGTCTTGGGCATCATGATGGGGGAAGTGAAATGTAAGGTGGGCCCAAGTGAAAGTAGAACAAGATGAAGAAGAGACAGATGAGTTCCAGGTGGAGGAACAGCATGTGCAAAGTCCAAAAGTGAGAGAGCATGGAATTTTAGCAGAACCAAGTGGAGCTCAGTCTGGCTTATCAGATTAGCAGGAGCCTTAGATTCCCTTAGCATTCTGAAGAGGGTTTGGGGGGACCCTGGCTTCCTTCTGCACCCCCTTTAGTCTGGTGGGGGCAAATTTCATCTGAAAGGACCTTTATACCTACAGGGCATGTGGAAAACATTTTGTGGTGTGGCTGCCCTTCCTTCCCCATCCTTTCCTCCAGGATCCATTAAAATCTCATTCACTGAGTGTAAAGCGGCTTCCTGCTGACACCTGCCTGTGCAGGCATCCTGGGGGAGGGGAAGGGGTGAGAAGAATAAAGGAAAGAAAAAGGATTAATTTTCCGCACAGCACCACCGTGTAATGCTTCAGAGCCTCGGTGCCCCAACAGCACTTCCATCATCGCACTCCTTTTGGGAGTTATAATTTGTTAAAAGAGACATCTGGTGGGTATTTATTACGT
This sequence comes from Myotis lucifugus, assembly GCF_000147115.1. Classification (NCBI taxonomy): domain Eukaryota; kingdom Metazoa; phylum Chordata; class Mammalia; order Chiroptera; family Vespertilionidae; genus Myotis; species Myotis lucifugus. The sequence goes on from NW_005871304.1 coordinate 1,710,378, forward strand.
GACTATTGTGTGCATGAAATAAAGAATTAAGGCGGGAGGCAGACAGGAGGCGGGAGTCTGCCCTTGGCAGATATTTAGGGAGAAACATCTGTGAGGGGCTTCCACCTGGAGTCAGGACTCATTCCTTTTGTATTTGGGGCCACTGGTGGAGGGTTCCTTCTGACTTTCTCTCGATGCACCTGAGCAGGTACCTTCAGGTAGCGATCAAGCAGGTCCAGGATGCTGGTTTCTTGAGCCCCTGAGCGTACTTGCTCCACACATGTTTCTCGGCCACTCCCTTCCCTCCTCTGAGGGGCAGGCACCTGGAAAATGAGCAGGTCAGTTGCAGTGATCTGTAGGCTTTTGTTAGCAGTGAAACTCTTTGATTAATATTTTATTCCGAAGCTAAATAGATAAGACAGGTGAGAGTGGCGCTGGAGAAGGGCCTTTAGTAGCTGACAGCATTAAATACATCATGGTGAACCTTGTGCAACTGTAATTTAAAATAATACCAAACTGCAAAGTAAATGTAGGGAGTCTAGCAAGCTTCTCATTTGTTTGTTGTTGTCATAGTGGGCACTGTATCAGCTAGCTTTTGCTGTGTAACAAACCATCTTAAAACTCTGTGGTGTAGAACAATTATTTGTTTCCAGGAATCTGGGCTCAGCTGGTGGCTCTGCTGATCTTGGCTGGACTCGCTTATGTGGCAAAGGGTTGGCTGATCTAGGATGGCTGTGGCTGGAATGACTCAGCTCTGCTCCACAGGCCTCTCATCCTCCAACATTCTGTCCTGGGCTTGCTGTCATGTCATGGCAGAGGTGTAAGAGAGTCATCAGAGACACACAGGCTTTTTCAGATTGACAAAGATTCCCCTCTTCCACACAGGCTTTTTCAGATTGACAAAGATTCCCCTCTTCCTCCTCCTCCTCCTCCTCCTCCTTTTTCTTTACAACATAATTCTTTAAAAAGATACTTTCAATTAGCGATGGGTGCAATGAAGGAAATGAACCTGGACAGTGAGGGATCAAGGAAGGCCTTTCTGAGTTGACTTTTGAACCAGATTTGAATGATGAGAAGGAGCCATCCATGGGGATATCTGGGGGGATAAGTCTTCCTGGAAAGGGGACAGCAAGTGCAAAGGCCCTAAGGCAAAAACAAGGTTTCAGTGTTTGAGATTGATCAGGGAGGCCAGCGATGCCGGGGTGCAGTAAGGGGGTGATGAGGATGGAGGCAGGTTAAGGACAGATCAGGTGGGACTTTGCAGATGGGCAAGAAGACTGACTTTTATTTCTACCAAGGTAAAATCCACAGGACATAAAACCAACCATTTTACAGTGTACAGTTCAGTGGCCTTCAGCATTATCACAATGTTGTGCAACCTCTATGCATTGTGGGGTTTTTCAAAGTCAGTGAGAAGCCCCTGGAGGGTATTGAGCAGAGGGGGTGAGCCTGTTTAGCATTTATTTGTTCATCCCCAGAGGCCCTGGCTCCAAGGCAAGGTGTGTTTCCACCAGAATTTCGCCCTCCTCCCCTTTCCTGCTTCCCTTCACTTTCAATCTCTTCCTTCTCTCCTAGTACAAACCAGCTAAGATAGGAGGAAGGCAGAGGGTGGGGTCGGGGGGGTGGAGCGGGGTGAGGAGATGGGGCTTTTGATTTTTAACATTGAGTGTCAAAAGGCAATTTCATGGCTGCTGGTGAGAGTGGAGCAGTGGAAGTAATAGAGGCTGGCAGCTAATGGGGTGCTGGCTCTGGAGGATTCTAGTTACTATTCCCCCCCTAACAGGGACCAGCATTTCTAGTGTTTAACCCTGCATTCCACTCGGGTGATGCCCCAGTGCCCGGGGGCGTGGACCGTGTCATCCGTGGAGATGATCATAATGTGCCATAGGCCTCGGCTCTCCATCAGCAGCCTCTGATCCTCTGCACCGTCACTGGGGCCACGCGGGCGGGCACTCGGTCCTCTTCATACTGTGGAGGTTAAGTGCACAGGCGGCCCAGGTTCGAATCTCACCTCAGCCACTTCCTGGCCACGCAATGTGGGGGAAATGGTCTAATTTCTCCATATCTGAGTCTCCTCACCAGTAAATGTTTGACAATCCCTGTCTTGTAGGGATGATGTGAGGATTGAGTGAGGTAGTGTGGTGCCCAGGAGGTGTCCGTGTTTGCTTGTTTAAAAAAGCCAAGAAGAGCACAGGATGGAAGTTAAAATGCTCCAGGAGCTTCTGAGGCTGGAAATCAGGATGTTTATGTGAAATCAAGGGGTTTTTTAAAGCCTTGTTGGCAACGACTTTAAATGCGTTATTTTTTAAATCTGTACCTCGAACCCAACATCTTTGTGCCAGGCAGGGGCTGGGGTCTACCTGGAGCCCAGGGCTTCTGACTGCCCTCCCAGAATTGGCTCCACTCCGGCAGAAGTCTGCTGCTCTGGAACCTTCTCCTGAGAACACCCTTGTCCTCCAGGTTTCCGTGAGCTTCCTGCAAGTGTGTGCTAAGCACATAATGAGACTAAACCCATTGCACTGATGAGCAAACTGAGGCTCTGAGAGATATGATTCTTTAGCCCAGAGTCTCCCAGCCGGGGAGTTTCCCGGCAAAGGTGTGAACTGGGGGTTTACCCGACCCCAGGGCCTGGGGTCTAACCACAACTCCACACTGCCCACTGGGTTTCCTGTCCAGCCTCACGCCTTCCCAAATTACCTTTCAGGCTCCAGGCGGGCTGGTCCGTCCATCCCGGTGGTCAGCCCGACAGACAGAGGAAGCAGGAAGAGCTGACAGATGAGGAGAAGGAAATTATCAACAGGGTGATCGCCCGGGCCGAGAAAATGGAAGAGATGGAGCAGGCGCGGATCGGGTGAGGCCTGACACTTCCCATCCATTCCACGGTCCTGGAGGCGGGGCCTGGAGGCTGCGCTGCTCAGGGCAGGGGTGCTGGGCTGGAGGGGGGCTGCCTTTGGGCCTTGCCATCTATGACCCACCAGGCCACCCACCCAGGAAGAACTGGAATCTTTGTCACATGAGGTTGGAGAGCTGGAGGAGGAGAGGGTGGCGGGGGAGGGGGGGCGGTTACCTGGGGAGGGGGCTTTTTCAGAGGGGGAACAGGGTTTTTCTGATGGGGAGGAAGGAGAGTGTGGGCCTGTGCCTTGTAGGAAGAGGGATATGTGTGTTAAGGATAAACCCTTGGAAGCAAGAATTCCTCTCGGCCTTTTTCCTGAATAGCACTTAGCACCAGCTAACATATTTTATATTTACATATTTACTTTGACGATTGTTTATCTCTCTCTGTTAGATAAGGTTCCCAAGGGTAGAGATGCTTGCCTGTTTTGTTCACCACTGAATCTCCAGAGCCTGGTACATAATCAGCGTGCACGAAAATATTTGTTGAGGGAATGAGCGCATATGACAGACAGTGCTGCCTCCTCATTTCCCTCGCCATCTCCTGTGGCCAAGACGCTGGAGGGTTTAGAATCTTGTAGTTCAGGGTCCAAATTCCCAGGGAAGGCACTCTGATTGGCTGCCTTATGTCAGGTGCTCTCTCTCGTCCAATCAGCTGTGATGCCCATCTCATACGAACATGGCCATTGGCCTGACTCTGGGGGTCAAGTTAAGGTGTGGGGCGTGTCTCTGTGGCCTGAGAAGGTGCTAGCTTGAACATCCTAGAACAGGGTAGATGGGTTGCCTGCCTGTCCTCCATGTCTGGTGATTTGCCTGGACTAACCTGGTGACAGGATGGAGTAGCGCAGTGGTTAACCACTGGGCCCTAAAGTCAAAGACCTGGGCCCAAATTCCAGGCCGACCACTGACCCCTGTGTGACCTTAAGGAAGCCATTTCCCTCCTTGTGCCTCGGTTTCCTCCTCTGCAAAGTGGGGATAACATGAGCACATCCTTCTCAGCGAGTGTTTGACATGCGACGGATTCATGCGGTGCCTGGCGCAGAGCACCCACTCATTAAATGGCGGCAGTCATTTATCAATGAACTTGGTGTGGAAGCTCAGGTTTGGTCACTGGCCGAGGCCTCTGTTCTAGAATTTATGCCCCGAGACTCCTGCTTGGCAAGCCCTGGAATTCCAGCAGCGGGCTTTCGTGGAGGGAGATCGGGGAGGCTCCCAGGGAAGCTGGGCCGAGCCCTTGGTGGCCGATCCTCCCTTTGCTGAGACGCTGTGTTTTCTGCCCGGGTGGGGGCGGCAGTTGGGGCAGGGATTCTGGCTGCGGCTGTTTCCCCGCACGCTTCCAGCAGCAAGACCTCGTTAGAAGCATCGCCAGAAGCAAACCCAGTGCTATTTGTGTCTGAAGAGCTCGAACCTGCCCTCGTTCCAGTTCTTCCCACGCTTCCCTGGGAGAGGATCAGAGAGGAGCCAGATAAAAGCAAAGCGACACGTCAGATGCGGAGCGAGGCTGAAACCGGGGTGCCACTGGGGCTCCCACTTCAGAACCTGAGGTTCCCAGTGAATAAGCTTTGGGAGCCTCAGCTTCTCCACCCTCAGTGAAGTGGTCAGTCTGATTCTCAGGACCCTCCTGATCAGACTGCGTGTTGGGGTGTTTGCTGGAGTGCTCTGGACCCTGGGGTTACCTGCTCCCTCTGAGCGAGTGAAACTCCTTCTAACTCTGTTAAAATAGCAGCTGTTTCTGTGCCCCATTCTGGGTCCAGACACCCATCTCTCTGGTGCTGAGTCCTCTTCCTGTTACCTGAGTGAAAGCCATCTAGAGAGGTGTGAAGTCACTGTTGATACACATAACAAATAATCATCATACTGGGTACCATTTATTGAGCACTTACTATGTGCCAAACCCTGAGCCTCAAAACGTCATATGGCCCGGCCAGTGTGGCCTTGTGGTTGAGCATAGACCTATGAACTAGGAGGTTATGGTTCCATTCCCGGTCATGGCACATGCCCAGGTTGCGGGCTCTATCCCTAGTGAGCGGCGTGCAGGAGGCAGCCGACCAACGATTCTCTCTCATCACTGATGTTTCTATCTCCCTCTCCCTTCCCCTCTGAAATCAACAAATACATATATATCTATATATATCTATAAATATAGATATATATAGATCTCTCTCTCTCTATATATATATATATTTAAAACAACAACAATAATAACAAAACATCATATGGATTAACCCTTGAACTACTTTTCTCAACCCTGTCAAGTAGATGCTATTATTATTACTATCCCCATGTTGCTAGTGAGGTCAGGTCCCTTGCCTAAGGTCACATCGAGTGAAGATGTACGTCCTGCCGGGCTGGCTCTCAGAAGTATGCGCTCAGCTTTTAGGTGTCTTTCCTGAAACTCTGACCCAAAATTTCTAGACTGCGGTGCATGGACGTTTGAAAGGCTCGGGTCTGAAGGGGACACGTTGGGAGCTAGAAGCTGCAGCTCCTCCTATGCTGGCCCTATGCCTTTGGGATCTATTGACCTGTTTGTGCATCCATAGCTGGTCTCCTGCTCCTGTGGCTCTGAGAGTTCCAGGGAGACTCGCCCTCGGGCCTCCCAGGAGGTGCTGTCTTCCTGGGGCAGCTTTGCTAGAGTCAGGCACCCCAGCAGATCAGAGCTGGTTCTCTTCCAGAAGCCTCTTTGCTTCTGCCCAATGGGGTGTCTAAACCTTTGGTCACCACTCAGCCCACAACCCAGCTCTGCTGTCTTCAGCGCCCCCAGAGGGGAGATGATGGCCAGAAGAGGGGAGACTCATAACCGCCTCATCGTGCCCCCACACCCCATATTCAACGGCTAAGTGGGACGACAGAGTTTATTTTGCACGCCCTGCCTGCTACAGGCTTTCTATATTCGTTAGGACACTTGGCTTGCTTGCCAGAAGGGGAATTAATTCCAGCAAGGTGGTTCAAGTTATCTATGGCTACATTAACAAAGCACCCTACCTTTAGTGACTTAAAGCAACAACAGTATGTTATTTTTGACCATTCTGTAGTTGAAGAATTCAGGCAGGGCTCTGCTGGGCAGGTTTTCTGCTCCACATGGCATGGGCTGGGATTGCTGACACGACTGCGTTTGGCTGGTGGCTGGGCTGGAAGGTCCAAGGAAGCTTCATGCCCATGTCCATGCCCATGTGTGCTCTATGTGGTCCCTTTCGTTCCTTGTTTGGTAGTCTGGCCTGAGCTCCTTTACATGGGAGGTGCATCCCAAGAGATCCAGGGTTCTTAACAGCCGGGTCTGAAACTAGTAGGGTATTAGGCAACCATATTCTATTGGAGAAGGGAAATGGGTCCCCTCTGCTTGTGGAAGAATGACTTAGGCATCCATAGGAAGGCATTAATGGTGGCCACTTTGGGAGACTCTACCACATTATACAACAAGGGGAATTTTAATATAAGGATTCAGAGCTATTTCTAGGGATTTGAGGACAGGAGCACAGCCTAGCCTCATGAAAGGTCTGCTTCTCATCTCACATGGTAGAAAATATAGCCATGCGATACCTCCCCAGTGGTTATAGCTTTTCTTAGTCCTAACTCCAAATTCCCAGGGAAGGAACTCTGATTGGCTCAGCTCACTCTGAGTGCCCACCCCTCATCCAATCAGCTGTGGCCAGAGGTGCCAGGCTGCATAGACACTGAGGACTTCTCCTGAGTGTGCAAAGGGGCTTTGTGAGTTGGACACACACCCATGAGGTGTCCGCAGAACCTTTATGTGTATTAAGGCTGGAATGAAACATTTGCTTGGGAAAATTTGTGTCTGCAATTTTTGGTTAAAAAACTCCCCCCCCCCAATGGTAGGACCCTCTGCATCCTTATCATATTTCTTTCTGCCCGGAGCCTCTCAAAGGCATTTGCTCACAGATCCTGCCTGTGATGGGACAGGCAGCCGGGTGGCTTCCATTCGAGGTCACCATCCGTAAACAGATGGGCCCCCAAAAAGTAATTAGGATTTGTCATTAACCTTGGTGTCCAGATGCTGTGATGGAGGAGGCAGTCAGAGAGACACAACCTGTTGTTGACAGGATCTGCTGGGTTCCTATCACCTCTCCATCTCTGTTCCATCATCCCCTGTATTTTTGGCACAGAATTTTTCCAAAATGTGGACAGCGGGAGAAATGAGTAATAGTGCTTATTAGGTAGGTGTCATTCCTGTGGTTTGACACGCCGACAATAAGCAGGTTATTCTCTCCTCTTTCTAAAGGAAGAACTCCCCACTTTTTTGACCTGGAGTCAGGCCTTCTGTGGATAGGTTTCAGGGGTCCTGGGGGGTATTTTAGACACATTGATGCATGTGTCTCTGTGCATTTTTTAAAATATATTTTATTGATCACACCAGGTTTGGGGGGACTCTGAACCCCAATGTTGAAACTGCTGAGCAGCACCTCCACTTTCTCAGGGATTGGGCCAATGCCTTCTCATGTGCTACAGCCTGTACGGAATCTGCTTGTGCAAGAAAGTGGAAATCTGAATTCGTCATGAGTCAGTGTCTGGCATAAGAGAGAGCATGTGTTCAATGAACCCTCGACCCAACTGTCCAAGCCTCTCATGGAACCACTTGAGTCTCACGGTGCGAGGTTGGACTGTGTGGTCTCCAGGCTCCTTCTACCTCGGCACGATTGACATGTGGGGACAGATAATTCTTTATGGTGGACTGTTCCGTGCATTGGAGGGTTTTTTTTAGCAGCGTCCCTGACCTTCATCCACCAGATGCCTGTAGTAACCCCATCCCCAACCAGATATGACAACCAAAACTGTCTGCAGACCGTGCCACCTGTCCTCTGGGGGGCAACAGCACCCCCTTTGAGGACCACCGCTCTGGCCCTTTTGTTAGGTTCACAAAAAAGGGAGAAGCAAACTTGGGATTTCCCTGCAACCCTCCTCGGCTTACCATGATGCTAGTTCACATGCGCAAAGCTTTAGGTAGATTCATTTCTGTCATCCTCACAACAGCGCTATGCAGTAGGCTATCCTGTTATTCCCATTTTATAGAGGGGGAAACTGAGGCACAGGGAAGTTCTGCAGCCTGCCCAGAGTCATCCAGTTAATAAGCAATTACAAGCGCAGGCTGGCCGGCTCTAGAGTTGAGTCTTACTCCGCTGCCCTACAGCAGGGGTCCTCAAACTACGGCCCGTGGGCTACATGCAAATACAAATATTGTATTTGTTCCCATTTTGTTTTTTTACTTCAAAATAAGATATGTGCAGTGTGCATAGGAATTTGTTCATAGTTTTTTTTTAAACTATAGTCCGGCCCTCCAACGGTCTGAGGGACAGTGAACTGGCCCCCAGTTTAAAAAGTTTGAGGACCCCTGCCCTACAGAAAGGCCAGGCAAATACTCGCTGCCCAGCACTGTGCTAGGAATTTGCAAATGTGTTATATTTCCTTTCATCCTCATGTCTTCACTGGAAGACAGACTACGGTCTCTGCTTTACAGCGAGAAAACAAGCCCAGTGAGGTTAGGACACTTGCCCAGGGGCACACAGCCTTTCCGTGGCCAAACCAGGCGTGAACCTGAATCTGTCTTTCCACTTTCTCCCATTGCTTTTTGGGTACAGAGAGGGCAGGCCATTGACAAATGACTTCAGGGATGTAGGGAAGTCGATCATTTAGAGCAGTGGTTCTCAACCTTCTGGCCCTTTAAATACAGTTCCTCATGTTGTGACCCAACCATAAAATTATTTTCGTTGCTACTTCATAACTGTCATGTTGCTACTGTTAAGAATCGTAATGTAAATATCTGATATGCAGGATGGTTTTAGGCGACCCCTGTGAAAGGGTCGTTCGACCGCCAAAGGGGTCGCGACCCACAGGTTGAGAACCGCTGATTTAGAGGGTGTCTCAGATATTCCCTCGGGGCAGGTGGAAGGGTTAGCAAGGGCCCCAGCCATAAGCAACTGAGACAAAACAAAGAGTAACAGCATCTGGGCAGCTAGACCTCGCCTCCAATCCCACCTCCGCCGCTGGCGGCTGAGTGCCCTCGGGGAGGCGGCTTCCCCTGTGTGCCTTGGTTTCCCCACCTGTGAAATGGGAGTGAATAATAGAGCTGGTCCCACAGGCTGCAGATGACTTAAGGAGAACACTGCACGCACAGTGCTCAGCACCGCACCGGGTTACTGTTATGTCCCGGGTTTGTAATGACCCAGCACCTTGCCTGGCGGTGACCACATTAGCTCCCTTGTCTCCAACTCCGAGTCGGGGTGACCCTCCTCCCCAGAGTGCTGCGGTGCGGGCAGGAATCCCATTCACCCATCCATCAAGGGGAGGGATGGGGCTCTATAGCTCCCCAGGTGACGACAGTCATAAACAACCCCGAGAATTAATGAGTCTGAGATGCACGCAGCCCGCAGACCCGCCGCATGGCTTCCTGACAGAGTGGCTCGGCCATTTCAGGACAGGTTCCCGAGAGGCCCTGCTCCGGGCTCTCAAGGCAGCGCTGGCCAGACCAGCCACAGCTGCCTCCTGTTTCTAAATCCTGTCCCCGTCCTCAGCAGATGGCCTGATCTTAACTTCAGAAAATGCCACATTTAATAAAGTTACCGGTAATGTCCCCCCACTTGGCAATTAGGATGAGAGCGAAAGCAGCATGATTCTGGAATTGATGGTGTGCGTCTCCCCCCCCCCCCTCTCTCTCTCTCCCTCTCTCACAGCATGGCACACACTCTCCCACTTTGCCGCAATTTTAGGAATCGCTGTGTAATGTTTAACTGCTGCTCTAATCGCAGCTGCTCCGGTCCCTCCCATCAGTAGTGGAACCCAGCTTTTCGCTATTTCCCTCTCCGACTGAGGAATCGGTACCCAGACCCCTCGCCCCGCACCGTGCCAGGCGGGGTGTCTTCCTGAGCTCCGCAGTGCTCCGCGTGGGGCCTCCTTCCTGGCGCAGTTGCACATCATTAGCCTTCCCTCCCCGTTCAGCGAGGCGCTGCAGCAGCGCTGGGCTGAGGGCTCGGAAGCAGCTGCCTGCGTGTTTCCCAGGCTGCTTGGGCCTTTTTCGGGGAGAGTGAGCTGACACGCGCCATCGGTCCTGCAGTTGGCTTCTGTCCTCGTGTGGGGAAGGCAGCCCCTGGGCCTGGGCGCCCTGCCAGGCCAGGGTATGCACAGCCCTGCATGGGAAAGTGTGGTCTGTACGTTGGTGCTGACTGTGCACACGCATGTGTGTGCACACAAATGCACATGGACATGTGCCTCTACAGGTGTGCCTGTGGGCATATGTACTCACATGTGGATACAAGCACCATCTTGTATGTATATTTAGAGACGGGCACGTGAGTCCTGTCAACTTCTGGTTACCGTAGCCCCTTTAAACGCTTTAGAAAGACAAATTTCCTGACTAGATTATAGCACCCTGGCTACATAGAAAAAATGCTAGTACAGGGAGTCATAAAAGCCATAAATTTCCAGAAGAAATAATTAGCAGCAACCGTTACTGAGTAGTTAACATGTTCCAGGCATTTTACAAACACTCTCATTTTGCCTTTGCAGCAATCCTAGGGGGTAAGGACTTTGTTTCCCCCAATTTACAGATGAAAAATGAAGGCTCAGAAAGGCTAAGCAACTTTCTTGGGGTCACAGAGCCAGGAAGTAGCAAAGTTCAAAGGTGGACGCAAACAAGCTCACTCCAGAGCTGGCATCCAATGCCTGCGTCATACCTGCCTCCTATTTCTAACATCTGAGTGTGTGTGTGTGTGTGTGTGTGTGTGTATGTGTGTGCGCGCGCGCGTGTAGGTGTGAATGTCTGGTGCAAGTGTGTAGGGAGTCCACACCTCCCCGGGGTTGAGCACCTGGAGAAGGTGATTGGCACCTGGCAGAGTCCAAAGCCTGGCTTGTCTGACATCCACAGCCAGGCAGGGAGGAATCGCCCAGACCTCGCTCTGGAAAGGAGGGCTGGCGTTTCATTCAGGCCTCATCAGGCGGAAATAGAACTTGGGTGGCAGATGGGGCCGGGGTGTGAGGATGGTAGACAGAGTAATGGTCCCCCCAAAGGTGCCCACATCCTAATCCCTGCAGCCTGGGAATATGTGACCTGACCTGGCTAAAGGGACTTTGCAGAGGTAATTAAGTTAGGGATCTTGAGATGGGGAGGTCATCTAGATGATCCAGTGAGCCCCAGGTAATCACACGGGTCCTTGTGAGACAGAGGCAGGAGGGTCATCGTCACAGGACGATCGGAAAATGTTACACTGTTGGCTTAAAGATGGAGGAAGGGGTCACGAGCCACGGAATGCAGGCAGCTTCCAGAAACTGGAAGAGGCCAGGGGATGATCCTCCCCTAGAGCTTCCAGAAGGAATGCAGCCCTGCCAAGCCCCTGGCTTTGGCCCAGGCATCTGAGCTTCAGGGCTGTGAAGGTCATATATATATGAAGGTCATATTTATCTATATATTTAAAAGCATAAGTGACCGTTACGACCTAATGACCGGAACGACCAGCCAATAGCTATGATATGCACTGACCCAGACCTTGCTGCCTTGCTGCTGGGGCCCTGACAGCCCTGAATCTGGTTCACCTGCACCCTGAACCCAGACAGGAGGGAGGAGGGAGCCCGATTCCTCGCTGTTGGTTAGCTTGCTGCTGGGCCAACCTCCCTCAGTCCCTCCCCGTGGCCGGCTGGTCCCCTGCCGGCCAGGCCGAGGGACCCCACCGGTGCACGAATTCATGCACCGGGCCTCTAGTATATACATAAAATCTGTTGTTTTAAACCACTTAGTGTGGTAACTTGTTACAGCAGCCATAGGAGACTAAAATACAGAGCGACTCCTTGAAACCCGGGAGTGTGCGGTGGCATTTGGTGGCCCTCCAGCTAGTGTACTCTTCTACCACTACTGAGTCAGACCCACTGGGACAGCTTTGGAGTTTCAAGAGACCTGGTCCAGCTCATGTGTAGATGAAGTCTAGGGACCTGCCTGCTTCATTCTACCTGGAACCACCATGGTGTCTGAAACTCTTCCTGCTCTGAGCCTCCCAAGGGCTCCATTCTTATGTCCACGTGTTGTCTCAAACCCAGAGACGTTGAGTCTCCTCCATTCAAAGCCTTTAAATGCTTTCCCATCACTCTGAGACTCAAGACACTGCATGGATGGGCCCTGCGCATCTCTGCAACCTCATCTCCCGCCACCCAGCCCACCAGCCATGCTGAGCATCTCTCGGGTCCTTTGCACATGCTGTTCCCTCTTCTTCCAGGGCTCTTCCTCGCCCTCTTAACCAGGTCAGCTCCTCTTTATCTTCAGGTCTCAACTCAAGGTCACTTCCTCTGAGGCCCCATCCTGACTTCTCAGATCCCTCTCTTACGAGTTCTCACTGCTACTCAGACTTGTCCTTCAGACAACCTACTAGGAGTCTAGTTATGATGGCTTGTGTGGTTATTTAAATGACATCTGAGTCCCTCACTAGAATTCCAACTCCATGAGGGCAGGGACCTCATCTATTTTGCTCCCTTTTGGATCCTCACTGTCTACTTGGCAGGTGGTAGGTGCTCCGTGAATATTTGTCAAATTAATGAGCAGCTCATCTAGGTCCATTTGGATGGCAAGGTCAGACCAAGTTGAGAATCCACATCCCACCCCCTCCAGAGGTCATCCACTGGTGCCCAGAGGAGGGGACATACCCTTTGTGGTGCCTCTGGGAGCATCCTTGGAAATGGGAGGTACCCACCGACTTTACGGGGTAGCCAACAGCCCCCTCTTCAGCACGAAGTCTAGTGATGGATGTGTCTTCTGGATGTGAGGCGCGAGGGGCACTTGTCAAGTTAATCGGGCATGTAAACACATGACTAGAGAGTGACAGGCACTTATGATATCCACCTAATTGGGCACTTAATATGGAGACATTGAGCAGGCAAACAAAACCAGCCCGCCCACGCAGACAGGCCTGCTCTTCGCCACTGAGAAGTTTGGGTTGGCTCGCTGAATATCATGGGAGGAGGGGGTAAAGGGTGACCCCCAGATCCTGGTTTGAGCAAGCCAGTGGGATGGTGGTGCCATTTTTGGAGAATAAGGAAATGTTTGCTGGGGACGGGGATGGGAATAGAGAGCTGCCAAGATGATGGCCAGATGAATGCAAGAGTCTGAGATGCCTGTGCAGACATCCATGTGACAACGTCATGTAGACAAGTAGATGAACAGATCTGGAGCTCCGTAAGCAGTTTCCTAGCAGAGGGGACACGAGGTAGAAAGGACTAGATAAGAGTCTTAATCTGAAGTCAGTAGACTAGATGGGCTTTGGGGGATATGGGAGGGGTTCTGTGATTTTCTGAAAATGCATCAGATTTCATGTGCTTGTTTCTTAGGGAGGTTCCAACAGTCTTCATCAGATACTTAAGAGCCCATGACTCAGAGAAGAATTAGACCCTCAGCCTGATACTGAGGGAGATGCAGGTGGTCCCTGGTCCTGTAAGGTCCTCAGTACCCTGTCTCTGCTTCCAGGCGCCTGGTGGACCGCCTGGAGAACATGAGGAAGAACGTGGCTGGGGATGGGGTGAACCGCTGCATCCTGTGTGGCGAACAGCTGGGGATGCTGGGCTCTGCCTGCGTAGTGTGCGAGGACTGCAAGAAGGTACCATCACCCTCCCCTTCTCTTCCCTGCATCCCTGCTCGTTACATGCAGAGGGGCTAGGCCTGGGGTCAAACCTTGGGGGACCCTGGGTCTTGGGAGTGGGGCTTGGATCCTGAAGGGTAGTTGCCAGAATATGATTCCTTCTGGGATGCTCTCACATCCAGCTGTCTCCCGAGGTAACCCTGGTCCTGGTTCCTCCCCTGAAACTCACTGGGACCCTTCTGTCCCCTCGGAGCTCAGGTCCATCCAGGATGAACTTGGGAGCTTGAGGTAGGACATGAGCTAAGGTTGAGCCTGCAAGTGTCCTGGTTGTGGCTTAGCAAGTTACATGTCAGGTTGAAGAGCATGATGGACTCATGTCTACACATGTGTGTCCGTGGAAGGCTAACCCAGCATTCTCTTAACCTGGGTTATAGTACAAGTGACTTAGAAAGCCCCTCTCCAGCCCATTTAGGACCACTGGGCTTCAAGAGCCTTTATTCTTGAAGCGGGGGTGCTCCTCGTATTTCTCCACCCTGTACCCTCTCCTCAGTTGTCTGCTCTTGACAATTCCAGGACACAGACAGCACTGCCCTTGGGTCTGCCTGATTCCCAGGAAAGGAACTTAGGAGAATGAGCCACCCGGAAACACCCATAGAGTCACTTGGCATCTCCTGCTTGGGGTCCCATTTAGCGTTTAGATGGAATATTGAGGGAAGTGGATCGATTCCAAAAATGTTGTCCGCTGCAGTCAGCCAAGAGTGAGAATTCGGTGACCCATCAGGATTTCCTATTTGCCTTGACTGCCAGGAAACAGCCAAAAATATAATGTCCCATCACACAGTCGTGGCGTTTCCTCACATAACTTCCTTCTCCTTGAAGATTTGAAGCTGTAGTTGTAGCCTAGGTTGTCTCAGATTCGCTTGGGAAAGGAGAAGAAATACATTAGTAAGCCATGTGGATACATGGCCTTTCCTCTTTGAAAACCCTCTCACTCATCTCCCCTGTATGGATGCTGAAAACTCAGGCCCCACGGGGACTCCTGGAGAATTTCTTTATCCAGTGCTGGGAATGACTCCAGGTCTTGGTACTGGAAATTAAGACTCAAGTTGGAACTTTATTCTAACTGGCCCTGGTCATGGACAGGAGTTGAGAGAAGGAAAGTTCTAGCTCTTTGCAATGGGCTTCCATCGCCACCTCCCCCGATCATGAGCACCTGGCATATCTGAGTGTACACTGGCCTCTATTTTGTCCCCAGAATGTCTGCACCAAATGCGGGGTAGAGACCTCCAACAACCGCCCGCATCCTGTGTGGCTCTGCAAAATCTGCATCGAGCAGAGGGAGGTGAGTAGACGTGTCCTTTCTAGCTTCTAGAGCACCCTTCCTTTTTATCCAGTTCCCCCTTCCTCTCTAGAGCCAGGGAAACAGGGTGGCAGGTGGGGGCTGGAGAACCTAGGCAGGGATGTGTCTTAAGGGTTTGGTATAAAAGGAACCCGCTCAGCTGTGGACTCTGGCAGAACAGCCCCTGAGTGTTTGAATGAATTTCTTTTCCCTTCTAGTTCTGTGACTTTCCCCTTCCTAGTAATAGGGAGCAGCACACCGCATTTAAGAGCTGGAAGACTCGGTGTCCAGTCTTTGCCCTTGCGCTCTCATGATGTGCATGAGCTCATACCCTCATGATGTCCAACTTTCTCCATCAAGAAAATGGGTCTACTCAGGCCCTCTCTGTTGAGTGGTCAGGGATATTGTGGAAATTAAATAGAAATTGTGAAAGGTTGCATACTGGTGAGAAAAGTGTCCATTGCTTACAGAGGGGAGAAAAGTTAAAAATTGGCACTCATGAAGGCAGGAGCAATATATTTGGCTGCCATGTCATCAGCCTCTCCCTTTCCTCCCCAAGGTGTGGAAGCGTTCTGGAGCCTGGTTCTTCAAGGGCTTCCCCAAACAGGTCCTCCCACAGCCAATGCCCATAATGAAGACCAAGCCCAAGCAGCCTGTCAGTGAGCCTGCTGTCCCAGAGCAGCCTACCCCTGAACCCAAGCACACTGTCCGGGCTCCAACTCAAGGTAGGACAAAACAATTTGTCCTTTCAGGACCAAGGACAGCTCTCGGCTAACTGGTCTACCTGAGAATGTCCTGACATGTTTGTGTTTCTACCCAGTTGATGGACAGACAGCCTCTGGGTTTGGGTCTGGGAATCCTATGTCTCCTTCACAGCTCACCATGAACCTTATGGAGAAGATAGCACAGAGAACTCTTCAACAATGTCAGGCATTTTTGATGGAGTATTTAGAGGTACAGCAGAGGTGGAAATTAAAATTAGGAACAAAGAGAAATTCTCACAACCAAACTGCACACTGGAGCCTGGAGGCATTTGGGAGTGGGGCTTGCTGAGAAGGCCTTCCTCACTCCTGGTATTTCTTATATCCACCATCAGCAAATCTGAAATTGGACTAATTAGAACGGAAAGTTGAATAGAAAGGAAATTAGTGAAAGAAAATTACCACTACTATGGATACTATCACTATCATCCAAGTATTATTATTAATTACTAAAATGATGATTAAAAGAAGGAGGCAAAGCAATACAAAGAAAAAAGGCAACCACAATAAAAACACATTAATTGGATGAGGCCACTGGGACTGATCAGCGAGAGTCCTTGCAATAATTCCAGTTAACACCAAGTGATCATTTCGGGTCTGGATGACAACTCTGCAGTTGTGTGCAAGCAGTGCTTCTGGAAGGAAGGTCTCAAAAATAGAGGTGCCTGAGTATGTCTCCTATAAGATAACTTCTTCATGTACTTGGGACTGTGTCTGGCACTCAAAAGGCATCAGCAAATACTTCCTGACAAAGGGAGCAATTTGTATCCCTTGCAGAGAATTACCAAATTGTCCATCTTCACTGCATCCTGAGGAGCCCTGGTTTCTACCAATAGAGCATCCTTCTTCCTGGTTAAACACTTCCCCCTCTAGGTCGAGAAGATTGTAGAGCATAACTGTCAAGATCATGGACATATGCCTGGCTGGTGTGGCTCAGTAGTTGAGTACCCATTTATGAACCATGAAATCACAGTTTGATTCCCAGTCAGGGCACATGCCCAAGTTGTGGGCTCAATGCCCAATAGGGGTGTGCAGTAGACAGCTGATCAATGATTCTCTCTCATCATTGATGTTTCTATCTCTCTGTCCTTTCCTCTCTGAAATCAATAAAAATATTTTTTAAAAAATATATTTTATTGATTTTTTTACAGAGAGGAAGGGAGAGGGATAGAGAGTTAGAAACATCGATGAGAGAGAAACATCGATCAGCTGCCTCCTGCACACCCCCCACTGGGGATGTGCCCACAACCAAGGTACATGCCCTTGACTGGAATCGAACCTGAGACCCCTCAGTCCGCAGGCCGACGCTCTATCCACTGAGCCAAACTGGTTAGGGCAAAATATTTTTTTAATTAAAAATGAAAAGATCTGGGCATCTGAGGGCAGGAGGACCAGAATCTGAATTCCAGCTCTGCCTCCTACCAGCCCTGTGAGCTTGGGCAAGTGTCCTAACCTCTCTGCGATTCGTTCTTCATCTATGGGGTGGGGCAAAATAGGTTTACAGTTGTGAGTATGCGAAACACAGTTTATTAATTATTTTACTGTTTTTCAAACGAACAGCTGCAGACCTGCTTTTGCCCCACCCCGTATAACATGGGGCTAATAACTCACTGGATTTGTTTGAGTATTAAATAAAACACTACATGCCAAGTGCTTGGCAGAGTGCAGCACTGAGTAAATGCTGACTGATAACATATAATGTTCATCACCTGTGCACAGACACATATACAGACACGTAGGTGGCATGAGCTAGATAAACTCTGGACAACACAGACCACTCTGGAAATGCGGTGGATGTAACCCCATTCACTTCACTGGAGAGAAGTAACATCACCAGCATTGCATAGTGGCGCTTAAAAAGTTATTAGAATAACATCGGTGCTGGTGAATGTGTGGGGAGATGAGTACTCTCTAAAACTGTTGGTTTAGACCAGGGGTCCTCAAACTTTTTAAACAGGGGGCCAGTTCACTGTCCTACAGACCATTGGAGGGCCGGACTGTAGTTTTTAAAAAAAAAACTATGAACAAATTCCTATGCACACTGCACATATCTTATTTTGAAGTAAAAAAACAAAACGGGAACAAATACAATATTTGTATTTGCATGTGGCCCGCGGGCCGTAGTTTGAGGACCCCTGGTTTAGACTGTAAGTCACCTCCAGCCTTTTGGAATGTAATATGGCAGGCTTTATTGAAATGGGGAATGTACTATTTTTTTAAAATATATTTTATTGATTTTTTACAGAGAGGAGGGAAGAGGGATAGAGAGTTAGAAACATCGATGAGAGAGAAACATCGATCAGCTGCCTCTTGCACGCCCCCTACTGGGGATGTGCCCGCAACCAAGGTACGTGCCCTTGACCGGAATCGAACCTGGGACCCTTGTGTCCGCAGGCCGACGCTCTATCCACTGAGCCAAACCGGTTAGGGCGGAATGTACTATTATATACCATTTGATCCAGCAATCCCTCTCTGGGATTATATGGAACAGCAATCCAAGTACCATGTAAAAGATATAGATATATTTGTTGCATCATTACTTATGACAGCAAAGCACTGGGAGAGGTTCGTTAGTAGGGGAATTGTTGACTGGATTATGGAATATCCACACCACGCTCTAGTAGGGATTATTTAAAATGGAATGATGTCAATGTTCTTTATGGATTTGCAATTATGTCCATATGTGCTTTCAGTATTCTCTTAACAAACATTCACTGGGCACCGAAGGAGTTCCAGGCCCTATTCTAAGCCCTGGAGATAGAGTGGTGTTTGCAACAGACGAAGACCCCTGCCTTCCTGCAGCTAAAATTCTAGTGGGGGAAACAGGTGCTCGACCAGCTGCCAATGCAAATGCAATATAGTATCGGGCAGTGATAGGTGCTGGGGATAGACACGGAGCAGGTAAAGGGGGCAGGCAGTGACAGGAGGCCCCATTCAGGATAGAATGGGCAGAGAAGGGCTGTCAGAGGAGGATCTTTGGGGAGACACGTGACTGAAATGATAGTGAGGACCCAAAGAATCTTCGGGACTATGGAGTACGTGGGGCTTAAGGTTGGAATGTGCTTGGTGAGTCCTGGGAAAATTGGATTAAGCGAGCAAAGCCCACCTAGAAGAGGATGTAGCCAGTGGCCCCAGCTCGGCCTGTGTTCAGCCTGTGTGTGTTCACATGCTTGTGCAGGCAAAGGAAATATGTGAGATTATAAACGAAAGCTGCGTCCAAGGGCAGGGCAGGAGGGGAGAGTTTTAATTTTAAAGAGCACTTGGGAGTGGAGGGTGGGCCCCTTTGTGGAGCTGTTTAAGTAGTGGCCCTCCTGCACCATAAAAACCAGTTCTCCCATCACTGTTCTCCCTCTCCAGGTGACGCTGAAGACAGGAGGGGCCCAGGTCAGAAGCCAGGCCCTGAGCTGGCCTCTGCGCCAGGCCGAGGAAGCTACGGGCCTCCTGTGCGCAGGGCCTCAGAGGCACGAATGAGCTCAGCCAGCCGGGACTCAGAGGGCTGGGGCCATGGCCATGGCGGGGCAGCCGGTGACTCCAGCCGGAGCCCAGCAGGTGAGAGAGAGGGGCAAATCCAGGCAGGCTTCCTGGATGAGGAGAATCAGAAAGAATGGGGAGGGGAGTGTTTTTATTTATCCATTCGGTGCTTATTGAGCACCTACTGTGTGCCGTGTTCAATGACAGATGCTGGTTCTAGCCTATGGTAGAGGAAAGATCAGACTCAGAAACAATTCTGACTCCAGACATCCAAAAGTTTTGCTTATATCCTTTTCTTGCTCTAATGTCTACATTTCTTTGTAGCGAGGTCATGAGACTGGCTCTGATTAGATGGGCTGAATATTAGTTCCCTCGCAGCCCTCTGGCCTTCTCTTTCTGATTAGGGGGTTTGTGGCATAGCACCTCGGTTCCTCTTGGCAGGAGAGCTGGGGAGCAGTATCTGATGGTCTCAAGCAGACTGGAGACCGACTATCTGAGTTCTAGCCCTGGCTCTGCCACAAACCAGCCAACAGACATTGCATGAACTCCTCAACCTTGCTGGGCCTCAGTTTCCCCATTTATAAAATGGGGTGTAGAGATTAAATAAGCTTCTTATATATAAAGTCCCTGGCACATGGTAAGCGTTGAATAAATGTTAACTCGTCCTTATCCAGTAGCTCCTGAAGTTCAGAGAGGGGGAGTGACCAGCCCAGAGTCACACAGCTTATAAAAGAGAATGCTCCGATGCAAAGTTAGGGCGATGTGAAGATATAGACCAGATTCTTGCAAGAATAATACAATAATATCAACATCTGCCAGATGCTGAGTGTTTACTACATGTTCTGAGCACTTTGCATGCATTGTATCATCGCATCTCCACACATGCTATGCGGTAGGTACTATCATCCCCATTTAACAGACGAGGAGACTGAGGCCCGGGGAGGAGAGGCCATTTGTGCAAGGCCGTACAGGTGGGGGCGCTATCACACAACTTGTGCATTTTCAACACCCAGGTGACTTGCCCGGGGGGTCTGAGTACTGGAAAGAGCGAACCCACTGAGAGGCAGAGAGGGTCTGAAGGAGCTGAGGGTGTTGGGGGGCTGCGTTCAGATCCAGAAGGCCTTGCTTTAGGCCGGCTGCCCAGTCCCAGCTTCTTTCTGCTTCCACTGTGTGTGCGTGCAACGTGACGGGCTGTTTCCCTTCCTTCCTCCTACAGGCTTGAGACGGGCCAACTCAGTGCAGGCCTCCAGACCCGCCCCAGCCTCGACGCCGAGCCAGGCACCGCCTCAGCCTGGGCAGCCAGGTACTTGCCGCCCGCCCAGCCACCGCGGCCGCCATGTCAGTCAGCGGCGACCCCAGTTCCTCCATCCTTGCTGGCAGAGCCCCGGCTCTCTGCAAAGCCGCAGCCGCCGCCGAATGCTAAGCTCTTCTAAGACCCTTAGACTGGGTGATCCTCGGGCTGGGGAGCCGGGCGGGGCACGAGCCAGCATCGTATCCAGCTGAATGCAAGAAGGGACAGCACTTCATTCCTCAGCGTCTCCCCCCTTCAGCCATGGTCACTCCACTGGCAGTTTTTACCACACGCACCTACCACCTACCCTCTTACTTTCTCGATCTTTCTTCAAATGGACTCGCTTTGCAAGCACAGCTGAGGGCTTGCTATCACCAACACTCTCGAGGGGGATTTAAGGCCACTGGGCTGTAATAAAATGACGCATGTTCCCAGAAGGGTTGTGGGAGATTCAGGAAGAAATGGTGAGCAAGGAGATTAGTGATGTGGGGAAATCTGAACACATGTGGCTCCTGAAAGACAAAGGGGGTGATGTCTAATTGGTGCCGTGCGGGTTTTGTTATTTTAAAAGAAACCTATGATAATGGCATCAATGGGAAACCAGTGTCCCGTCCTATAGAGAGAGTGTGTGCGGGCACCACCAACTGGGTGGTGTAAATTAGCAGAGACGGGTGGTCTCCCAGTTCTGGAGGCCAGAGGTCTGAGGTCAAGGTGTCGGCAGGGTGAGCTCCTGAGGCTGTGAGGGAGGATCTGTTTCATTCCTCTTAGCTCCTGGGGCCTCAGGCAATTCCTCGGCTTCTAAATGAAGTCCTCCCTGTGTCTCCCGTCATCTTTCTTCTAAGGATGTCTCTCTCTCTGTCCAAACTTCTCTTTTATACATATATTATTGATTTCAGAGAGGAAGTGAGAGGGAGAGAGAGAGGAACATGAATGAGAGAACCATGGATCGGCTGCCTCCTGCACGCCCCCTTTGGAAATCGAGCCCGTAACCCGAGCATATGCCCTGACGGGGAATCGAGCCGTGACCTCCTGGTTCATGGTGGATGCTCAACCACTGGAGCCACACCGGCTGGGCCAAACTTCTCCTTTGGATAAGGACACAGTCGTATAGATTAAGGCCTGCCCCAGTGACCTCATCTGAACCTGACCATCTTCAAAGACCCTCTTCCACCCGAGATCTCACTCACGGGTGCTGGGGGTCAGGACTTGAAGATCTTTCAGGGAACACAGTTCAACCCACGGCAGAGGGTAATGACCTAAATGAATGTAATGAAAATTAAACAAGGCAAGGAAATTCTCGTTCCTCTGGCCTGAGGAGGTTCTGAGCCTGGGGCCTGTTCGCTTTTGTTCAAAGGGGAAACCCAACAGAGTTGCACTCAAATGAGACTTCCTGGGGGTGGGGGGGTCATACTGAAAGGCCAGGGAAGCCTGGGGGCTCCTGGTGGTGTTGACGGGTATTCCATACCCCACCCCTGAAGTTGTGAAGAATCCACTGGGTCAGTAATGACCCCACAGCATTGATGGATCCAGAGTGTAAACTTGCCCATCACCTCGGGCACAATTCTCCTCCATTCGTTGATCAGCCTCATAGCCAGTGAAACGTGAAGAGCGGGCATTCTTATCCCATTTCAGATAGGAGAAAGCTGAGGCTCGGGAAGGACACATTGGGGCTTGAACCCAGGCCTTCCTGACCTCAGAATCCTCCGTGGGGCTGTTCCTGCAGCCCCAGGTACCTCTGCACATCGCCTGTTACCCCTGGGCCTGTGTCCCTGCCCAGGAAATGAGGGGGACACGGGGTGGACACGGAAATGATGCCACCTTCTCTGCTCCATCTCTCCTCTCTTCTCTCCACTCAGGGCCCCCAGGAGGCGGCAGACCCAGCGCTGGGCCAGCAGGACGCTTTTCGGACCAGAGACCAGGCAAGTGCTCGCTGCTCCCATGCCTGCTCGAGAGACCACCTCTCTCCCACTTCTCCATGAGAGAGCAGGGGGCTGCCTGATCGTGGCCCAGCCTATACCCCGAGACCTCCCTGATGAGCTCTAAGGCTCCCCACCCTGATTCCCAAACTCTAGAAAATGACCACACGTCGAGTGATTAAGAGCACACCCTGCCTGGATTCAAATCCTGCTCCTTCACATCCCAGCTGTGTGGCCCTGGGCAAGTTACGTAACTTCCCTGAGCCTCAGTTTCCTTATTTTAACATGGGAATAATACCAGGACCTACTTCAGTGACTGTTCTGAGGATTAAACAGACTAATACATATAAAACCGTAGCACGTGGCCGGGAATGTTTAAGACCACGCTAAGTGACAAATGACTATTACATGTGATATATATGCCTAGTCATCCTCACACGCATCACTGTGGCTACAACGTAGTCCTTGCTTTCTGATGCACCAGACACAATTTTGTATATGTATTCAATAATTTTTAAAATAATAGCTACTGCCATAACCGGTTTGGCTCAGTGGCTAGAGCGTCGGCCTGCGGACTGAAGGGTCCCAGGTTCGATTCCGATCAAGGGCATGTACCTTGGTTGCGGGCATATCCCCAGTAGGAGATGTGCAGGAGGCAGCTGATCGATGTTTCTCTCTCATCGATGTTTCTAACTCTCTATCCCTCTCCCTTCCTCTCTGTAAAAAATCAATAAAATATATTTTAAAAAAATAATAGCTACTATGATTTGAGTGACTTCAGGTATTATAATTCCCATTTTACAGATGAGAAAGCTGAGGCTCAGAGACATTGAGTAATTTGCCCTATACCACACAGCAGAGGTGCAGACCCAGGCTACCTGGCTCCAGAGCCCACACAAGTGATCAGTACCCCTTTGAGGTCTGTTTTGCCTGCATCTGATTAAGCTCATGGGACTTGTTATAAAACATGGACTTCAAGGCCCCACTGCACGGGCTACTGATTCTGCGTGGGGTCCGGGAACCTGCATTTTGCAAGCTCCCCTCAGTGGTTTTGACAAAGACAACATTCTGAGAACCAGCGAACGGCACAATGTGGTCACCCCGTCAACGGGAGGCCATAATTCTATGTTGCAGGGCTGTGGGTGAGTTACAGTAGGTGCTCATCCCTCGTGGTCATGCTGGAGCAGTTGTTGCTGCTGCCATTGTAACACAGGGACTCAGCTGCCTCTTTCCTGCCCTCTCTCCATCTCCCCTGCAGACATGGCCCCCAGTGACCTCTGCTACCCAGGGGCCTCCATCCCACCCTGGGAGGAGCGACTCGGAGTCGGAGCCAGGGAGGACCGGGCGGGCCACGCACCAGGCCCTTACTCCCAAGTGTCTGCTGCTGCCCCCCAGCCTGTCGCGACCCCTGCCCGCCAGCCCCCACCCCCTGAGGAGGATGAGGAGGAAGCCAACAGCTACGATTCAGATGAAGGGAGTATGTGGCACTGAGGGCAGGGGTGTCTGGGAAAAGCCCCTTCAGGGTCACCCCCCAGGGAGACAGGAGGGCTCCAGGGAGGGCCCTCTATACCCTCCCAGCTCCACAATATGCCAACCGTGACAAATACATTAACCAAGTTATAAAAATCCAAGTTTGTGTTACTGTATTCACAACATGACATGAACTTACTAAAAAACAGTAACATCCTATTTTTTTATTGGGGTAAAATACCTGTAACATCAAAGTCACCGTGTAACGCATTGTCAAGAGTGCAATTCGGCGATATTCGCTTTGTCCAGTTTGGTGGCTCCTCACCAAGTAGATCGTGGAATTATCGTGTGACCAGCATCCACTCCTAGGGTATACCTACACCTTTAACAGTTCCAAAACTCTCTACTGTGTGTCTTCAAAGAGCAATTTTTAAAGCCATTTTAAAATTTCTGGATGTTTCTTTTTGCATCCATGCAATCAGGGATGTATGAAGTGCCTGCTTTCTGCCCCTCCCACTGAGACCCAAGTCCTGGGGACACACACACACACGCACACACACACACACACACCCCAAGAGCTTGCGGTCAGGCGGAGAGATTGGACCCGCTTAGATGAAATGGACCGAGGGCTGAGGGCGGTGGCATGGCTTTGGCCCACGATGTCACCCCTTCTCGTTGTAAAATGGGAAGCAGAATACTGCCTCCTGGGCGGGACCGAGGAGGGTAAACGGAGGCACCCCCTGGGAAAGTGCTCTGTAAACTGGAAATCATTATCATTTTAGTGCTAAACACACACGAGGAATGGGTATCACGTAATACGCACACTTTTCTAAGTGTGTTCTGGGCACGTGCTCATGTGATCTGCCCACGGGGCCTGGGAAGAGTTGCTTTTACTGATCCTGATTCACAGGTAGGAAGACGGAGGCTCCAGGGGTTCAGGGACTTGGCCAAGCTCTCACCGCCAGTGAGTGGAGGGGCTGCCGCACATCAGAGGCCAGAGCCGGTGAAAGGCCAGCTGTCCCCTCCCCATCCCGTGCTCTCCCGCGGGCCTTGGGGACTGAGTCTTCCTCTCTCTGTAGGCTCGATGCTTAGCCCAGACAGGGCACATAATCAGCGCTCGGGAAATGTTTGTTGAATGACTGAGTGAATGTTCTCTTGGTTCCTGCCTCTGCCCCCTCCAGCCACCCTGGGCGCCCTGGAGTTCAGCCTTCTCTACGACCAGGAGAACAGCTCCCTGCACTGCACCATCATCAAGGCCAAGGTGGGTGAGGGGCCAAGCGGGGGACCACACGGGCTGCGCTGGCTTCTCCGGGGACTTGGGGAGGACACGGGTCACCAGGCTCCTCTCTGTTGCCCTGCCTACCTGTGGCAGTGACAGTGGTGAGAAAAAGGCAGAAATTAGCCACAGCCCACATTGTGGGGGAGAACTTCCCCCGGAGATGGTCCCAGAGGGTCATTTAACCGCAGCCGCCTCCCAGGAGCAGAGGCAGTTGGGCTACAAGGGCAGAGCCCAGCTCCCTGGAGGGGACGAGTGACAATCCAGCCTTGATGGAGCATCTCCATGTGCCAGGCACTTGACAGGTGAAATCGTGTGTAAGTCTCCCCCCTCCACGAAGCAGGGTTGTCCGCATCCCATTTGACCTGCGAGGAAAACGAGGCTCAGAGAGGTTAAGAAACTTGCCTGAGGACACACAGCCAGGAAGTGACATGGCCGGGCTTTAAGCCCCGTCTGCCCGATTCCAGGGCTCTGTTCCTCCTCTCTCTCTTCGGAAGAGGAAGCACATGGGGTGGACCGACGGGCGGGACAGAGGCCAGGGGCTGCGCCCAGGGCTGCGGCAGCGGAGTGGCCGGCCCTCCCGAGGCCCTCGCACCACTGCCTTTTCTCTTGCAGGGACTGAAGCCCATGGACTCCAACGGCCTGGCCGATCCTTATGTTAAGCTGCACCTCCTGCCGGGAGCCAGCAAGGTACCATATGGCCTGGGCCTCTCGGCGAGCCAGGAACATGGGCCCTGGCAGGCACCCACCGTTCCCAGCCCAGAGCCTAGAATAGCCCAGCTGCCCCCAACCCCCTCCTCCCCGAGTGGCCAAGTCCTCGCCAGCGGTGAGAGGTGGGCCAGAAGTCACTCTCCCGCAAGGGGCAGGGGCTCTGCCCATCTCTCCAGCCCAGAAACCTGAAATCCAGGAGCTTCCAAAGCCCAGGGGAGAAGCAGATGCCCCATGATGCCCTCACCTGCTCACATACCTTCCATGGCTCCCCAGTGCTGACCATGGTCCCCCTCCCCCTCCCATTTTATGCCCCAACCAAACACTCCTCGTCTCTCAGTGGAAAGGAATCGCTCTCTTTGGATCTCAGGGCTAAGCACCTGAGATAATGTTCTGTCCTGAGAGAAATGTGCCCCCTCCCACCTTGCCGCTCCCTGGCCATTGCTTTGCTCTGCGGAGGAGACGTGGGGTTCGACCCACTCAGAGGGGCTTACTTTGTCCATTTGATGTGGATGCGCTCAATACAAGGGTGACCGTGCACTTGGTTGCATGATCTCGGCAAACTGCACGTTAAAAATCTCTGCTGCAAGTATTGAATGTCCCTTAAGACAAAAGAGGACACACGCACACGCACACGCACACACACATGCACACACGCGCACCTGCACATACACACACACATACACACACACATACACACACAATCTTTTTCTTTGTTTAGATCAAGGAACAACAGTCTCTCATCTGGCCATGGCCAGACGGTGAAGTGTTTGGCCACTTCTTCTAACTCCCCAGTGACATTTGCTTCTCCTGAAGGCTCTCTCCTTCGCTCACTCCTAAATCCAAACTTGCTTTGCCAAGGAATCCAGTGAGTCATGTTAGTCTGAATTAGATTTCTCACCAGGCCCCTCTTCTGAGTTTAGTACATTTCTAGCCTCTCTCTTAGAGTGAAAAACTTTGTCTCCCTGCCCCCCACCCCCAGCCCCCTAACAAATTTCAGGCATGAAGGATGCTATTTGGGGAAACCTACGGAACCCTCCCAGGATCCCCAGAAATCGTCCTTCGCTGCCTAGGAGTGGGTGACTCCTATTTCTGCCTCCCTGACCGAGAAATGATTTTTTTCTCAAAGGAAAATGTCTCAGCTCTCTCTCTCTCTCTCTCTCTCTCTCTCTCTCTCTCTCTCTCTCTCTCTCTCTCTCTCTCTCATTTTGTTAATCCTCGCCTGAGGATATTTTTCCATTAATTTTTAGAGAGAGTGGGAGAGAGAGGGAAAGACAGAGAGAAATATTGATGTGAGAGAAACACATCAATTGGTTGCCTCCTGCACGAGCCCCGACTAGGGCCCGGGCCAGGGAGGAGCCTGCAACTGAGGTACGTGCTCTTGACCGGAGTCGAACCCAGGACCCTTTGATCTGCAGACTGACACTCTATTCACTGAGCCAAACCGGCTAGGGCTCGCTCTTTCTTTTTTTAATCCTCACCTAGGATATATTTTTTCCATTGCTTTTTCAGAGAGAGAGAGAGAGTGAAAGGGAAGGAGGGAGGGAGAGAGGGAGGGAGAGAGGGAGAGGAAGAAAGAGAGAGGGAGGAAGGGAGGGAGAGGGAGAGCAAGGGAGAGAGAAACATCAATATGAGAGAGACACATCAATTGGTTGCCTCCTGCATGTGCCCGATTGGGGGCGGGGAAAGAAGCCACAATTGAGGTATATGCCCTTGACTGATATCAAACCTACTGACACTCTAACCACTGAACACACCGGCCATGGCACTGCTTTTTAATCTTAAAGGAAAGTTCAAAGAGAGAGCCTACTGCGTGGAGGGAGGGGTGGCTCAGTGTCCAGCCCTGTTGATGGCTGCAGACATCACCCTGAAGATGCCCCCCACTCCCTGAGACGTGCATTTGGGAGCCCCTGAGCCCCTGTACACTCCTAAAGGGAGTGTCTCCTAAATCACTCCTCCACCGCCCCCCCCCCAAATCAGCCCAAAGGGTGTGGCTGCGGGGCTGGCTCCCCACTGAGGCTGGTGTCTGTCTGTCCGTCTCTGGGCTCTAGTCCAACAAGCTTCGGACAAAAACCCTGCGGAACACCCGGAACCCCATCTGGAACGAGACCCTCGTCTATCACGGCATCACGGACGAGGACATGCAGCGGAAGACGCTCAGGTACCTGCCGGGTGGGCAGAGGGGGCCGAGGTGGTCCTTGTGGGGCCACATGTTAAAACCTCTCTGTGTAGTGTCTTTCTTTCTTTTTTTTTACTTCTACAAAACAACATGTATTTCTGGTAGAAACTTCTAACAATACAGATAAGTGAAACTCTTTGCATCTGGGTGTCTGGGCATCTGGGGTGTGTGTGTGTGTGTGTGTGTGTGTGTGTGTGTGTGTGCATGCGTGCATGCAAAAGTTTCTTATGAAATTGAGTGCTTTAAAAAACAGACCATCGTGCCCAGCTGGTGTAGCTCAGCAACTGAGCATCGACCCAGGAACCAAGAAGTGGCCAGTTTGATTTCCAGTCAGGGCACCTGCCCGGGTTGTGGGCTCCATCCCCAGTAGGGGGCGTGCAGGAGGCAGCTGACCATGAGTCTCTCTCATTAATGTTTTTACTTCTCTCTCCCTCTCCCATTCTCGCTCTCTAAAAAAAAATCAATGAAAACATACTTTTAAAAATGGACCGTCCTATTAATCAGGCTGTTTTAACCATATATTGATGCATCTTATCTCCTACAATGTTGTCTGACACTGCGTTTTAAATTATATCAGTGACACGGGAATACATTCTTCTTGTAAAATATGATAGAGGAAGTAACCCCTTTTACATTAGTCCCCGCCCACCGCCGGGGTCCGCTTCCTCCTCCCGTGACCCTGGGCACTCAGACCATGTTGGCAACTTGGACAGTTTCGTGCGGTGTATCTGGAACCTTCCATTTTTCTTAACGAAGTGACTTAGAGTCATAGCCATGAGGCACATTTAGATCTACGTCATTTTAACTGCTTCAGGGTTTTCCACAGAATGGGTTGATTACAGGTTTTTTAAAAAATACTTTCATTAATAAATATTACAAATATACAGAAAACTGTAGATTATAATAGAACAAACATCCATGAACACAGTACTCAGTCTTTTTTTAAAAAAATCTTCACCCAAGGATATGTTTTTATTGATAGAGAGAGAGAGAGAGAGAGAGAGAGAGAGAGGGAAAGAGAGAGAGAGACTGATCAGTTGCCTACCATACAGGCCCCAACCAGGGATCAAACCCACAACCTTTTGTGTACAGGATGACACTCCAACCCACTGAGCCACCTGGCCAGGGCCTAGTACTCAGTCTTTAACACACACCTGGCCTCGTGCTCAATAAACAGGAAGTTAAAGTGCCACTATGCACATCACACATTCTTTGCCAGCATCCATCGCAGCTCTCGGAACAGAGTGACAGCTCACTATATGCTCTTTTTTCTCTCCCCACCCTCTGGGGGGGTCGCAGGATCTCTGTCTGTGACGAGGACAAATTTGGCCACAACGAGTTTATCGGTGAGACCCGCTTCTCACTCAAGAAGCTAAAGTCCAACCAAAGAAAGAATTTCAACATCTGCCTAGAGCGCGTGATCCCGGTGAGTGCCTCCCCCTGAGGGTGCGATGGGGGGGGCGGGGGGAGAGTTCTGGGGGTGCTGCCTTCCTCTGGGCCCGCGGGGTGCCACACAGTACAGCTGCTGAGAGGGGGTGAAGGTTTCAGGTCAGAGCCTCAGGGTGGGGCCCTGGCTCTGCCTCGTGCCAGCCCGGCGTTAGCGTCAGTTCTCCGACCGGCGGAGTCCTCTTTGGTGACACTGGGGCGGGCAGCGTGCTGAGGCAGTGGGGCCGGCCTGGGTTCAAAGCCCGGGTCCGCTACTCTCCCCGCTCCCTGGCCTCGCCGAGGGTCTGAGCCGCTCTGAGCCTCAGCTTCTCTCGTCTGTCAGTGGGCATGATAACAGTGCCTGCCTGGTGGGAGGTTTGTGTGAAAGAAACAATCAGAACAGAACCTAGTCCACAGTGAGCACTCGACATGGTCAACTGTCGTTCTTATAGGAGTCCTACTGCCGACCCACCTGTCACTCATGAAGGCATAACGCCCCACGCAGATGAGCAGGGGGCAGGATAGCTCCGTGCTGAGAGCACAGACTCTCAACCCAGAGTCCCTGGGTTGGAATCCTGGCTCTGCCACTTGTCATAGAACCTGGGCCCTGTTTTTTCATCTGTAAAACGGGATGTTATTAGAGTATCCGTCTGCTCGGGGCTTTTAAGGGTTCCTGTGAGAGTTCTTCTAAAGCATGAGGATTTGCTTGTTAGATGTGCTTCTGGCCTCTTGAGAAAGAACAAAAACCAACTTGAGGTTCTCCAGTGGGGCTACGGCTCAGAACCAACTGGAGATTTAAAAACCAGAGCCTCACCAGCTAAGATCCCGACCTCGCGAGGCAGGGTGGGACCAGCCATCTGTACTTTCAGACATAATCCAACCGGCCCTTTTCGACGAACGGGCCACCTCGGGCCCAGGGAGGGGAGTGAGCTGCCACGGTCACACTGAATCCGTGGCTATGTTCCCCGCCAGCCAGAGCCCAGGTCTCCTGCAGCTGCCAGCTCCCAGGCAGAGGGCCAGCTGCCCACAGGGGGTGAGGCGGGGGGAAAGCCGTGGCAGGCGGAGGGGGATCCTATAGCAGCCTCCCACCAGATGGCTGGCCCGAGGATGGGCTATCCGGGTGCCACGCCGTGTTTGTGTGGCGCAGGCGAAGGAACAAGACACAACAAGGAAAACCACAAGGAAGAATGTGCACCGAATGCCAGGCTCCAAATAAAACTCAAGACAGCCCGGGAGGGGAGCGTTTCCTCTGGGCCCTGCCCAGGAACAGCGGGCTCTTCGGGCTTCCGCTTCCTTCCTGCACTCAATGAGTCCAGGTGGCCAGGACAGTGGCCAGGCCGCCGCCCGAGTCGCCAGCTCTTGGGTCTGCCCGTCTTGCTGTGAGGGGCGCAGCCGGCCCTACTGGCTGGACCGACAGAGGCCGCAGTGGCCCCAGACTGGTCATCATCTTTCGCTCTGTGCCCTTGGTTCTCCCACCACCACCTTTCCCCGTAGCCCCACCAAGGGCAGGGGCCACATCAGTGCTGTCCCTTCCTCCCCCCTGGGCCTCAGTTTTCCTCATCTCTAAAGTGGGGAGGTTGTCTTTAACCAGCTGTTTTCACACTGTGTTCCCGAGGGCCTTAGAGTCCCCCAAAAGGACCTTGGGAGCCGAAGGGGAAGAAGCACCTGGTGGCCCGACCCCAAGGCCCCTGTGCCACCACCAGAGCAGATCAAATCCTGTCGGTTGTATGCATGGGGCGCTCTGCCACTTCTTGGCTGGGTGACCTGGGGCAAGTGGCTTAACCACTCTGACCCTCAGTGTCCTCATCTGTAAAATGGGGCTATGAATACAACCTGCATCACAGGCACTAACACCGTCTGCCAGTGGTTCGTGTTATGCAGCTTTTAGCTAAAAGGGGGAAAGCTGGATGCCACAGAAGCTCGGAAATCCTGTCCTCGTGGCTCCGGGTGCTAATGGAGGGGGAGGAGCATCTGGTCCTTTCTGCGTAGGGAGGTGAGCCCCATGGACGATGTTCTATTTCCTTTCTGTTTCCTCCTCAGATGAAGCGTGCGGGGACCACCGGCTCCGCCCGAGGCATGGCCCTCTATGAGGAGGAGGTGAGCACTGAGTGGGCGTTGAGGCCCCAGTCGGGGGCTGGCCCCTCCCTCTTCTTTCCCTCCCCGGCCCCACCCCTGCTCTTTCTCCCAAACCCCCCTGCCCATTGGTTCACGTGAGAACTGCCTTGCCCACGGTGTTAGGACATGAGACCAGGTGGATGCTTTCACACCTGGAGCCCAAGGCCGGGGAAGCCCCATCCTCTCCCACCAGGGACACCTTGAGTTCCTCGGCCTCGTTGGCAGAGGCCCTGCGGTGCTCCTGCAGGACAGGAGCGATGCCACCTCCCTCCGTGGGACGGACCGGAGGCTCTTTGAGCTCTGGGTGCCCGTGCCCTCAGGCTAGGTCTCTGTGCAACCCCAGGGACCACATTTGTGAGAAGACGGGTTCTATCGGGGATCAGGCAAGGCCAGGGTCAAGGCTCAGTCCTGGGTCAGAGTCGGGGCAGTCACTGACCAGGATCAAAGTCTACCCATGACACGGGTTTAGCTCGCGGTTGAAGTAAAACCACTGACCTGTGCCCAGACCAGTCCCCTTGGCCTTCAGCATCCGCCCCTCCCTGGAGGCTGGGCTCCGCTGTCCATGGTGCTGACGGCACTAGCGCTGGCCCAGCTTCTCCCACTTTCCAGGGCCCTGCCCTAAGGCTCCCATCCAGGTGCCTGGCCCGCTCCCCTCGGGCTCACGCGCCCTCTTCTCCTATTGCAGCAGGTGGAGCGCATTGGCGACATAGAGGAGCGCGGCAAGATCCTGGTGTCCCTCATGTACAGCACACAGCAGGGCGGCCTCATCGTGGGCATCATACGTTGCGTGCACCTGGCCGCCATGGACGCCAATGGCTACTCAGATCCATTCGTCAAGCTGTGAGTCAATGCCTGGGGACTGTGAGTGGGCCCCGGAGGGGGCTCTAGATCCTTGCAAATGGGGAGCCAGAGAGCTTCCCCAGACCATTGTACGCTGAGGCCCAGAGAGGGAAACGGACCTGCCCAGGCACACAGTGAGACAGATGACCAGAACTGGCTAAGGTGGTGAGGCTGGAGTCCC
>NW_005871304.1:1743047-1768151 GCF_000147115.1 Myotis lucifugus
CCCCCCGCAAAACTAGCAACACACACCTCCAGCCCCAGGATCAGATAAGCAATCTGGCCTTTTCCAGCCAGATTCAGTCTGGAAACTCTCAAATAAAAGACCTTAGACTTTGGGGTGATTCCCGTGATCTCACTCGTGGGGGGGGGGGGGAGAGAGACGTTGTCATCTGTTAGTCAGGGTCCTCTGAGAAAATGCCACCATGGGATTACACAGACGAGGATTTCATGAAAGGGAATGCTGTGTGAGGGGAGGCAGGGAGAGTTGGGGGACATGCAGAGCTGTTAGGCAGCCCCGAGTCTGACCCTAGTGAGGAGGGGTGAGCGGAAGCTCACAAGTTCAGCAAGGCCGTCGGGGAGTCCTTAGGCCCCATGTCACCTAAGAGTGGGCCTGCCATAGTGCCCCCACCACATCCGGTTGTCAGCTGGGGGCATGGCCTTGGCACAAACATGGCATGGATTTTCAAGCACCGCAGCTGGGGCCTGGTTGGGTTATGCCCCTTGTAGTTGGAGGTCCCCCAGGCACATTCTCATAGCTGCCCTTGAATCAGACATGGGGTTCAACCTCCCCCCCGCCCCATCTCTGGAAGCTGCTGGCTGTGTGACTATAAGCAAGTTACTGAACCTCTCTGAGCCTCAGATTCTTCATTGGTAAGATGGAGACAATAGTTCCAGTTCTTTCCAAGAATGAACATAAGGCCAAATGATAAAGCAATTAGAATTGTGCCTGGTACAGAACTGTACCAGGATCCTGCCTTGTCTCATGGAGGCAAAGTGCGTATCTGCGTGGATGTGGTTGAGAGCCTGGGCTCTGGATCTCGACTGCCTGAGCTGGAATCCCAGGCCCAATAGTCTTCAATGGTCTCTAACTGTGTGACCGCGGGCTCATGCCTTGACATCTCTGAGCCTCAGTGTCCTCATCTGTAAAATGGGAAGGATAAGAGTGTGCATTAGGTCCTGTTTTCCTAGAAGCAGGAGCCAAGAGAGGATGAAATGTGCATGAGACTTGTTGGGGAGAACGCGTGTGAAGGGAAATTGAGAGGGAGCTGGAGGAGGGCTGTGGAGACAACAGGCCTGGGTACAGTCTGCTCCCTGTGGGGGGAGGGGGGGTGGGGAGTCAGGAAGAGTCTTAGACTGCAGGGCCGTCTGAGGAAGTTTCAACCAGGTGACGAGGAATCCAGAAGCACGAAGTCGCCCTCCAAAGGAACCCTGCATCTCTCAGAAACCGGCTGCCTCACGTCTCTGCCGGCTCAGGGTGTGGCTGAGAGCAGCCACGGGAAGCATGGCCACGTGAGAACAGAGTGGGGAATCAGCGCCCAGCCGCTTGTCAGGCAGTTCCGCCCCTGCAGCTGGAGACCACGAGGTGCATTTATGTGGGGTCTGGTGTATAGTAAGTGCTCAATAAAGGCCTGTCGTGGTTCTAAACAATGACCATCGTTATTCTTACTCAAGGCAACGAATATTTATTAATGTTCTCTCCGGCCTGGGAGGCGCTTCTGACCCCACTGCCTCCGAGCACAGAGAGGAGCACTTCCCTTAAGCCCTCGGTGGAAAACCAGGCCAGCGTGGGCTTTGCTTCAGATTTCCTTCGAATGAGGATTTAGTTAACAAAAGAACACACAGGTCAGGAATGAATTTGATCTCCAGGAGTAATTTGGTTTTATTTTCTCGTATGGTCCGGTAAAGTTAACTCATGGGCTGCTGCCCTGCTCTCCACTAAATCCCAGCCACGTGCAAGTTGGTTTTCCTAAATCATTCTCCCCACCGGCCCTTCTCCCACCCACCCAATCCCGCCTGAAGGGGTAGGGTCGCTGAGACCCCAGTGAAGCACCTGACCTGGCGGCTGTTGTGGGAAGGGAAACAGGAGACCGTGAATCCGTTGAGGATCAAATAAAGATTCAAAAGTCAGAATCGCCCTTTATTTTTGTCCAGCATTTGGTACCTTTCGATTCCCCATCTGTTTCTCCTCTTGGAAAGTACCCCCAAAAACAGTTTGGTAAGGGAGAAAGAAATGTTTGCCCTTTCTAGTGGCTGGGAAACTGAGGCACGTTGAAGTTACGCTCAGGTTCGAAGTTGCACAGTTAGCGAGAGCTTGAATAAGAACCCAAATGTCATAACTCTTTGGAGTTTTTAGCCCATTTTATTTATTCGCCCAGAGACTATTGATTGTGCACCTACTGTGTGCCAGGCATCGTGTCTACACTAGGGAAGAGCCTTCCAAACGGAGGAAACAGTATGTGCAAAGGTCCTGGGGTAGGAAGGAGTGAGTGGGAAGTGGGGCGAAGAGCATGGGTGAGATTTGGCTGGGCTAGAGCAGGGACCCAACCTCTCAGGCTCTGAAGGCCACATCAGAGATTTTGAACTTTACGCCAGGACAAAGGGAAGCCATTAAATAGTTTTGAGCAGAGGAGTGACAGTAATTAGATTTGCAGCTTCTCCCTTTTGTCTACACACATGGCGTCTCCCCGGGAGTTGGGGCCAACCTAGGGGTGATCGATGGTAAAATGCCAGGCACAGCATCAGGGTCTCAATTTGATCCTTTGAGAGCAAGTCCTGGCTAAGAGCACAGACTCCAGATGCAACAGCTGGGCTCAGACCCTGCTGTGTGACCTAAGGCAGCTGTCTCAACTTCTCTGGACCTTCAGTTTCCTTGTGGGTAAAATGGGTGGTTGTAGTTCTACCGTCCAGGGTTTGTTGAGGGGCAAGTGCACCTCAGGTGCTTAGTGCAGTCAGCGCCTGACATCAAGTAGCTCTAATGCACACTGGGCATCGTTAATGTGGATTCGCTTTCCGGTTTGTTCATCAGTTATTCCCCTAACACCAGAAGGAGCCTTTGGGGTCACCAAGGGGCTATTCTTATTCATTGGACTTCACTCACAACAGCCTCTCATGTCTCCTCTCAGCTGGCTGAAACCAGACATGGGAAAGAAGGCCAAACACAAGACTCAAATTAAGAGGAAAACCTTGAATCCTGAATTTAATGAGGTAAGGCTGCCCCAGTTTTTGTCATGCTGTGGAATCTTAACTGTGTGAGAATGGAACGAACTCCCTACTAGAATGCTCTCAGGCACATCAAGAAAGTGCTTTCTCTCGTAAATCAGCTTGAATTATCCCAAGGAGAGGTAATGAGTTTCTTGTCCCTGGAAGGAATCAAGCCTGAGACAAAAACCTATCGATTAGGCATGTCATAGGCAGGAAGTTGAGTTAGAAGAGAGATCGAATGAAATCACCTCCCATAACTTCACCAGTTCTGACAGGCTGCAATACTGAAATCTGGGGAGGTACGTTAGAACAGTGACGCCCTTTACCGTCCACCCAGCTGGCGATGCCCCCTCCCTCCCTCCCCACATCCATCCGGTGCATCAAGCCGCAGTTTAGATGCTCAGTGAATGGCTCCTTCCTCCGTGTTCTCACTGCCGCTGCCTTGCCTGCGACCCTGGCATGGCACGCTTGGACCCTTGCGGTAGACTCCTGAGTCACCTCCACATAAGCACTGAGCTTTGTAAAACATGCATCTGAATGTGTCACCCCCTTGCTGGCAGTAAATAACCCAACAATGACTCCCTAACTTCTTAGCACGACAGTCAAGCCCTTTCACTCACAGCCCACCCCTGCCTCGTCACACAACCCCCCTCCCCAAGTCACACTAAATTCCTGCAGGTCCCTGGCGCACCCTCAGCCTTTTGCATCTGCCGTTCCCTCTTCCCAGACTTCCCTCTCCCTCCTCTCCTCTCTGGCGAACTCCTAGTCATCCCTCAAGACTCAGTGTGTGATCCCCCAGAGATAGGCTTCCTCTCTGCTCCCAGGTCTATGCACCCCTCTGTCTTATGCTGTCCCTCTGGCTTTCACTGACGTGTTGACAAGCCTGGCAGACACGGGGGGTCCAGAAATACCTGATGAATATAATGATCTGATGTCGGGCCAGTCAGCCACACTGCTTTTCACCAAATGGTGCAAAGTGGGAAAGGGCAGCTACAACACAGTGTGTTTTGTGTCATTTCATTTTTTAAAAAAAAAACGCATGCCCATCGGCACATGCGTGGGGAGAGTTCTGGGGAAACAGAGTCCAGAGCAACCCCTGGCCAGTGAGTGCAGCCCGTCCTGCCCCAGGTCCCTCCTTCAGACGGCCCCCTGATTTCCTGACTCTGATTCGTGAATTGTGAGCAAAGAGCCAACTACTGCTGTCCTGCCCTCCCCTCTCCTGAAATCTGAGCAGGTCACAAAGTAAGAAATCCAAACCGCCAATCAGCTCATTAGCAACAGAGGAAGCACACATCAAGACCAGACCCCATCTCTGATAACAAACGGGCACACAGCTGTTGGAAGTGCGGTGCCCGGCGTGGGTGCACATGTGGGGAGAGGCGGACGCTGGGCGGGGAAGCCAGCGTCCCGCTTCCAAAGGGGAGTTTGTCAAAACCCTGCAAAAGCCTTCGATTTTTACATTTAAGTTCCATTTATCTGGGGCATGGGGAATATAGTCACATTCGAAAATTCCAAAAGTCATAGAGGGCATCCAATCAAAACCCCCTCCTCCTCCAGCCTCTACGAGAACCCACTTCTTTTCTTCTGAAGCAACGGTATTATCTATTTCCAGGAGACTAGATAGATAGATAAATAGATAGACTGATGGACAGATAGATGAATATGTATATATATGTATGTAGACATCGGTATAGATACAGCAGATATATGTGTGGCTGACATTCTTATTGGGCACCAATGGTATTGCAGTATATATCCACTGTTCTCTATCTTACAATTTTACAAACTCAGAAAAACACTTCTTGGAATATCTGGATACGTCATCATGGGTGCACGCATGGTTTAGCTACAAGGGTGCCTTCATCATACTATTAATGATCATGAAAAATTGGAAACAACCTAACTGCTTGACCATCTGGCATTAGGCGACGGTACAGCCACACAGCCATTAAATGAAGCCATTGAAATGGTGATGCCTCCCTGGCCGGTGTGGCTCAGTTGGTTGAGCCTCGTCCCATGCGCCCACAGGTCATCTGTCAATCCCCAGGAGGGGGAGTGCAGGAGGCAGCCAATTTATGTTTCTCCCTCTCCCTCTCCCTTCCTCTCTCACTAAAAAAAAATCAATAAAACATACTTTTTAAAATGGTGATGCAGAGAAATATTTGCTAGCATGGGAAATTGGTTTTTGCCATGTGTTCTATAAAATGGGAAAAGAAAGCCACAATATGGTATATTCGTATTATATGTCATATAGTATAATACATGAATATTTCATATAATATTCTAATG
Organism: Myotis lucifugus; assembly: GCF_000147115.1. Classification (NCBI taxonomy): domain Eukaryota; kingdom Metazoa; phylum Chordata; class Mammalia; order Chiroptera; family Vespertilionidae; genus Myotis; species Myotis lucifugus. The sequence goes on from NW_005871304.1 coordinate 1,748,315, forward strand.
AATATTCATGTTCATTTTTTAAAACCCTGGAAACATAAGCACCTGTTGCTATGTCAGCCTCCGTCCCCTCAGCTACCTTGAATCTCTAACTGATGGCGGCCAGGGAAACCTACCGAGCGGAAGGACTGAACCCATGGCCCTCGGCCTTCAGGGAAACTCGGCCAGGACCAGCTCTCTAGCAAACTCCACCTGCCTTCCCAGTTCCCAGAGAATTACAGGGCTCGAGGGATTTGTTATGGAAAATATTTGTTGAAAAGTGATTGTCAGACCCTGGCTGGTTCGGCTCAGTGGTTGGAGCATCAGCCCGCACACCGAAGGGTCACGGGTTCGATTCCCGGTCAAAGGCTCATACCTCGGTTGCAGCCCCGGTAGGGGCGCATTTGGGAGGCACATAAATGTCTCTTTCTTTCTCTTTTTCTCTCTTTCTCTCTCTCTTTCCCCCCTCCTCCCACCCTTCCACTCTATCTGGAAATCAATGGAAAGAGAATCCTCAGGTGAGGATTTTAAAAAAAGCAAGAAAGAAAAGGGATTGTCAGGCCTGGAATAGAGGCTCAGAGTGGGAGGGCCCCCTTGTTCCCGGAACGCCTACTTCCAGGGCCTCCCTTGGTCTGTGAACCCCTCGGACTTGGCCTCTTAGCTCAAACACCCGCCCTCCTCTCTTGCCTCCAGGAGTTCTTCTATGACATCAAACACAGCGACCTGGCGAAGAAGTCGCTGGACATCTCGGTCTGGGACTATGACATCGGCAAGTCCAACGATTACATTGGTGAGTGCTCGAGCTCCCCTCGAAAACCTGCCCTCTGTCCTCCCAGGGCTGTGGGGGGAGGGGAGGCGGTGAGAGTCTGTCTTTTTTTGGCACCACATCATCCAAACACTGAGTCAGAAACCATGGTCCCTCCTTGGGTCCAGTTTGAGAAGCTGTTAGAGGAGCGAGCTCACGAAGTTGGGAAGATTGGGTCATGATTGGTTCTTTGCCGAACGGATCGCCTCCGGCGGGATGGTTAAATCACAGAGCACGGGGCCTGTGGCTCTGCAGGAAATGGGGTGCAAGGATGTCTCCCTAATCTATGTGCGAGTCCAGGATGAAGGCTCTGATTTTCCCAGTCGGCCTCCAAACAATGAGGAAGGACGGTCACTAACGATGGATGGGGAGCCCAGCCGGTGTGGCTCAGTGGTTGACTATCAACCCATGAGCCAACAGGTCACCAGTTTGATTCCCAGTCAGAGTACATGCTCGGGTTGTGGGCTCGATCCCCAGTAGGGGGCGTGTAGGAGGCAGCCGATCCATGATGTTTCTCTCTCCTCTTGATGTTCTATTTCTCTCTACCTCTCCCTTCCTCTCTCTCTACAAAAAATCAATAAAAACATTAAAAAAAAAAAAAAAAGGTGGAGCAGGGAAGGAACTCCAGGCCAGGGACACAGCTTGGGCAGAGGCATGGTGGCAGTGGATCGGGGTGATGAACGGAACTCTTTGGAGACAGATGATGAGTCTCCACAAGGAACGGGAGGTCCGTTGCTGTGGGTGTAGGGATCTGTGGCCGATCTGTACAGACAGACAGCGCGGTGCCTCAGTAGGGAGCCACGGCCGGTTCGTGAGCAGCTGGCCTGCGGGCAGAGAGGCCAGGAGTCACAACACCGTAACCTCCACCCTCAGAGCGCGGATGCCCGGGCGCCGGAGGGGCTCGCTGCTTGGCGGCAGTTTTCCCCCAACTGGACGTTTGGGTCCAGAATGCGAGTCCCCTGTGTCCCTCCACTCTGACCCCTGTCCCTGTCCGCCCTGTCACCCAGGAGGCTGCCAGCTGGGGATCTCGGCCAAGGGAGAGCGCTTGAAACACTGGTACGAGTGCCTGAAGAACAAGGACAAGAAGATCGAGCGCTGGCACCAGCTCCAGAACGAGAACCACGTGCCCAGCGATTAGGATGGCGCCCAGCTCCCTGGCTCCGTGCCCTGCCCCCTGCCCAGGTCCCCCCCAGCCGGCTCCAGCGGCCCACTGCACTCTGGTCTCCTGTACACCCCTGCCCCTCCCCTGCCGCCCTCCCTGAACCTGCTTTTGGGGTCCCCCTCACCTTGGGCATTGCCGCCAAAGACCTCCTCTGCCCCCGCCCCCCCAACACCAGATGCTCCTGTGAGGCTGTGAGGCGGGCTCTGAGCACAGCCCGGCTCCGGTCCCTCCAGGATGGAGCAGTCGGGACAGGGATGGGAGATCCTTACGAGGAGGTTGTTCCATTAACAACCTCCTGGTTTGGGTAATTACAGGCGTTTGTCATCATTTCGGACTGTTTTAGCCCTCCTGGCCTTGAGCAGGCGGGCACGTACACCCCCGTTTCCTGCATCGCGTCTGTGTGTCCCCTCAGCGGTCAGCACCGGACAAAGCTGTGGGGACCCTGAAGTGGGGTAGACATAGAGCGTCCAGGCTCCCACCTTTCTGTCCCTCTCCACCCCCGTCTCTCTCCCCTTCTTCCCTCTCCCTCTCTAAGGGGTTCAATAGCAAAAGCAAAAAATATCCTAACACAGCGTCTCCCCCTCACCTCCTCTCACCTGCCAGACCAGCCATCGGGCAAAACCTGAGCTTCCACGTAGACCCTTGCTTCCTCGGATGCCCACTTCCCCTTGGGCACCACCAGGCGGCCTCGGGCGGAGGGCTGGCTGCTGGCCCTGCCCAGATGCAGGCAGCAGCCCACAGGCTGTGTAGGCGCCCGAGCAGGGCTTTCCCAGCCCCTGGCCTCCGGGGCGGGCGCAGAAGGCGCCTGGAAGCCAGAGCTCTGGGCCGGGGGAGGGGGGGATCTTGCCGAAGCCGCATCGGGCTCCTCCTCCCTCTGCTCTCCGTTCAGTGGACCTACGACCCCTGTCCCTGACACTCTGACTCGGCTGCTTTGACTCTCGCGCCTGTGTCTCACCCAGAATCGCCCCGAATCTGTCTGTCTCTGTCTGTCTGTCTGTCTCTGTCCCTCGCACCCTCCAATGTGCGGGAGGAATACACCACCGTCATCGTGGATCTGAAACTGTAGTGTGACAGGTGCCGGTGCCAAAGGCTTTTGTTCCGTCGGGATCATCCAGCCTTGCTCTTTAAAAAAGTTGCTTTCCAAAGGAGAAGAAGGCAGCGCGGACAAACATCACGCATCCGAGGCTGGGTTCGGGCAGTCTGCGCTGCCTGTGAAGAGCCTTGGTTCTTCCCATTCCCACGGCGCCTGCCCCTGTGAGAATCGCCCCTCTGTCCAGCAGCCCACCCTGACCTGAGATGGACTCGCAAACGCTCACTTCCTGGAAACACGCCTTTTCACCTTCCCCCGCCAGGCTCTCCACCCCCAGCTCTCCGCACAATTCACTGAGAGCCATCGATTTCTAAACGTTCAGTCCTAAACACCACGTTCCCCGCCCGCCCCGAAATGGCCAACAGCTTCCTGGCTGCCGTCGGCCCCCTGACCCTCCGCGGCCCCACGGTTGGCCCTTAGGAGAAAGCATGCTGGCTGCGTCGCCCAAGCCTGGCGTGGGTACTGGCGCTGGAACCAGCATGTGGCGAGCTCCCAGTGCCCGCAGTCCAGGCGCACGCTCTCTCCGCTCTCCCCACAAATGTAACCGCCCCCCCCCACCCCGCCTCGAGTACACACACGCCCTCCGCCCTCCGTTGCATGCAGAACCCCAGCTCCGCCCACCGCCTTTCTTTGTGATGATGTAGCCAAAAATAAAGTAGGAGTATCCAGGAACACCGTGGCCTGCGCTCTTCCTTTGTGGTTCCCGGGGTTCTTTCTCCCCGCCAGGACACATGCCACTGCCTGGATAGCCAGTGTTTAATGAGCACCTACTACGTTCCAGCCACTGGGGACACGGCGGCCAGCAAGGAAGGCGTGGTCTCTGCCTACCTGGAGCTTGCTTCCTGGTGGATGTCAGCTTGGGCAGGTAGGCTCAAGGCCACTCATCTCACCCCACGGCCTCTTAGAAGAGGACTCTGTGCTGGTGCCCACCCACCAGGCAGGCAGCATCCTCAGCTCCTCCCTACCACCCCAGCCTTGGGGGGAAGGCCCACGTGGTTGTGGGCTCAGATAACGTGAAAGCTGTCAGCTCACTCACCCGACTGGTGAATAACCCAAAGCCCAGAGGAGGACCAGTCTGGGGAGGAGCTAGATCGGGGACGGCCTGTGGGCTGCTCTTGGCAGGTTGATTGACACCGATGAGATCACCGAGTACCTCCTTTGTATTCCAGCACCTTCCATCCCATCCCGCAAGCAGCCTTCACGATGGCCCCTCCCTCGAGGTTCTCCACGTCCCGAAAGTGAGCTGAGTAGGTAACGAACTTTCCAGCCGGATCCCCAATCCCACTGTAACCCGTCCCCAAGGTGCTCGGGAAAAGGCATCAGGAGTGTTGGTTTCCTCCCAGAAGGAACAGTCAGTTCCATCCGGCAGAAGCTGGGCCTTTTCCAGGCCGAGTTCGAAACAAGTTCCTTGTCTTGTCCCCCAACAGGGAGGTTCCCAGGGCTGGGGCAGAAGTCGGCATAACAGGTTCACTGGGGAGATTTTTTTTTTCAGTCTACCCAGCTCTGCCCACCAGAATACTGACTGTTTCATCCACTTGCCGTGGGTTAAAATATTTCCTGGTTGATATCTGTTTCCACCTCCATCGTGACTTGGCAAACCACTGCCCTAACATCCTGTTTGTTTTTTTCTGCAACTCAGCTAGCGGCCACCAGGTGGAGAGAGATGTCAGTTACAGCCACCCAGGCCTCCCGGGAATGGCAGGGGACACTTGTTGCCACTCTCTCCCTCTGCTCATGGCAGACATCACTAATCAATATGGCATCATTCCCACAGAGCCTCCTGGCAGCCTCTGAATCCTTCTTAACACAGCAATCCAGGCAGCCGCCACCACTCAGTCATGGGCAGTTGAAAAGAAACCTAATTTCCTTCTCTAGACATGGGACATCCCAAAGAAACGGAGAAAGACACACAAGAAAAGTTCTCATAAATACCGGTACACCTGACTCGGCTAATCATCTCCCCCCCCATGCCCCCATTGAAACAAAACAGAGGCAACATGATGTGGTAGAAAGCTCCTGACCAAAAACCACAGCAGCATTTCGCTCGTTCAAGTCCAGCGTTCAGATCCTGGCCGCCACTTTGTCTCAGTTTCCTCACCTGGAAAATGGGGACAATCGTAAATACTTCAAAGAGGTGAGACCAAGTTGCCAAGCTCTGGTCTCCCATCAGGGCTGACACAGGTGAGGCCCGGGAAGGGGGAGGGCATCAAAGGGCCGTGGTTCCTGGTGGAAGCCATATGAGCTGGGCCCACAGGCAAGTGGATTAAGCAGTCAGTATTCTGGTCCCTCCTCCACTCCGATCTGCCAGGGACATTGGCATAATGAAGTTCAACAATACAGCCCAGCCCCACAGAAATACGGATCACCACGCATGCATGTAAAAGGGATATTTCGCTCGGCCCTGGCCCAGTACTGCTGCGTGACCTTGAGCAAGTCACTTCCCCCTGTGGGTCTTCAACTCCATAGGTAGGACATCAGAGTATCATAATCCTCTCACTTGGCTGCCAGGGCCCACACATGGGCCTTCATGTCCCAGTCATTTAAGAGAGGCCTAGACCAGGGGTGGGGAACCTTCTTTCTGCTAAGGGCCATTTGGGTATTTATAACATCATTCAAGGGCCATACAAAATTATCAACTTAAAAGCTAGCCTGCTATATTTGGTCAAATATTTAATGAACTCACCCCTAATGCCTTGGCCGGGCCGGACCGAATGATTTCCAGGGCCTTATCTGGCCCGCGGGCCGGCCGTTCCCCATGCCCGACCTAGACCTTTTTGCTGAGGGCAGGCCCCTGGAGTGGAATCCTGTGCGGTCTGTCTTGTACGAAACACACAAGAAAGCGCCATCTATAATTTCCTGTTCCTGTTTCTTTAAAGGGAACACGAACTTACAGACACTTGCAGAAGCATGAGGGCGTAATTCTGTATTCTTCCACTTATTTCCTCAACCTTTTACAGTTGTAATTCTTACGACTCACGCTTCCCTAATTCTAGGCAATGTTTTGTGAAACATGCTTTTATTACATTTTCCCAAAGAATACAACGCTGGTTTCCTAAGGACAGATCTCTTCCGAACTCATGCTGGATCTGTTTATATGTAGATTTAGCCCAAAGTATACATTTCATGAACAAGTACTTTTGCCATAAAGGCATTTGGGAGCAAACGAAATCTTTGATATATATACGACCCAACTGGTGGGCAAAATGAGTGTTGTGTAGAATGACACCCACCCCTTCATAGTTACATTTTGCTTTAAGCAAAAGTCCACATAGTGCACAGGAATGGGGAGTGCCAGTTAACTGAGGAGCTGGTGAAGAGAAGGGTAATTAAGAAAGATAGCTAACAGGCATCTTTGCACGACTTCATCCAACAATAACAGAATACACATTCTCCTCAAGCTCACATGCAACATTCCCCAGAAAACACACCTTAACACATTCGAAAGGATGCATCTCATCAAAGTATGCTCTCTACCACGATGGAATTAAACACTCTATCAATAATAGGAGGCTATCTGAGAAATTCCAAAATATTTGAAGACTAACACACTTTTCACTAACACATGAGTCAAAGAATCCTCAAGAGAAATTTAAAAATAGTTTGCACGGACTGACAATAAAGAAACAACAATTAAAAGTGTGGCATGCAATGGAATCAGTGATTAGAGGGAATTTTGTTTAAATCCTCCCCCAAAGTTATGTTTATTGATTTTAGAGACAGCAGAAGGGAGAGAAAGAGAAACATCGAAGTGAGAGAGAAACAGCGATCGGTTGCCTCCCGTATGCACCTTGACCGGGGATCAAACCTGCAACCTGGCGTGTGCGCTGACCGGGCGGCGCACCGGCCACCAACATGTTCCAACGGTCGTTTTTGAGGTTTGGGGTTAGGAATGGGGTTTTATGCTTCCTGAGTTTTCTGACTTTTTCCCTTTGGCCATACGCACATACTAATCACAGGAGACTATAAAACAACTGTCAGCAACAATAACAAAACAAAACAAAAACTAGGAAGAAGAAAACCAGAAATTGGTTTGGGATCCTGAAATTGGTTTGGGATCCTGGTTTCTGTCGGGTGAGGTTCTAATGGGGGTTAAAAAACAGTGTTTCCAGAGTACAGTCCGAAGACAGGCAACTGTTAAGAGGCAGATGTCAGTTGCAGAATGTGGGGGAGGCCTCTGGGATCCCAGGAGTGAGTCATCTGATAAGAGGCCAGGGCGTAGCTCCTCCCTTCCCAGGAAACGAAACCCAGGCAGCTCAGACCTGGGCGACAGAAGAGAGAGACGATGGAGGTTCCCTGGCCCTTCCTGTCGCGGCCCAGCACCACAATGTGGTCGCTCCAAGCGATCGTAGCCACGGATCTCCAAGTGATCCCAGCCAAGGATCTGGACAGGTTCATCGAACACCACCTCCTGCCAGACACTGCTTTTCGAATGCAGGTCAAGCAAGCCATTGACATCATCTGCAGTTTCCTGAAGGAGAGGTGTTTCCTCCGAGATAGAGTCCGGGTGTCGAAGGTTGTAAAGGTGAGCCCACCGGCCAGACCGGGGAGGGGGTGGTTGAACGGGCAGGAGTTTCCACAGAGAATGAGATCTGGGGCTGGTGGTTTCCAGTTGATCCCTACCAAAAGTATAACCACAGTTTGTGAAAATAGATTCTGCAATTTATTTAATAAATATATTTTTATTGATTTCAGAGAGGAAGGGAGAGGGAGGGAGAGAGAGAGAGAAACATCAATGATGAGAGAGAATCATTGATCGGCTGCCTCCTGCACACTCCCTACCGGGATCGAGCCCACAACCTGTCATGTGCCCAGACTGGGGATCCAACCGGGACCTCCTGGTTCATAGGCCGATGCTCAACCACTGAGCCACGCCGGCCGGGCCAGACTCTGTAATTTTTTAACAAATGCCCCAGTGAAGTTCGTGAACCATCGTCCTAAGCCACGTCCATTTCGGAGATAGGGAAGCGGAGGCCCAGCTCTGATCCACAATCTGCTAATTAATGGCCAGGTTGAGGACTCACCATTGATGCAGGGTCTAAATTTTGACAGGTTGCTGGTTACTAGGTGAATGGAGATCGGGTGGGGTGGGGTGTGTGGGGCGGGGGGAGAGAATGAAGAGGATAAAAGGGTTCAAACACAATGTGACACTAGGAGACTGGTCTTGGCTGGTGAGCACACAATAGTGCAGGGGTCCTCAAACTTTTTAAACAGGGGGCCAGTTCACTGTCCCTCAGACCGTTGGAGGGCCGGACTATAGTTTTAAAAAAAAACTATGAACAAATTCCTATGCACACTGCACATATCTTATTTTGAAGTAAAAAAACAAAACGGGAACAAATACAATATTTGTATTTGCATGTGGCCCGCGGGCCGTAGTTTGAGGACCCCTGCAATAGCGTATGCAGATGTATTACAAAGTTGCACACCTGAAACGTATGTGATGTTATATTAACCCACGTCACCCCCAATAAATTTAATAATAATTGCAAAAGGAAGGTAGCCCCTGCTGGCTGTAAAACCTTGAGCAAGGCAGTAGCCTCTCTGTGCCTCCGTTTCCTCATCCATACGTCCCAATACGTTACCGGGCTGTGCAGATTCAGTAAACCACCCAGCATGGGCCAGGCTACAGCATATAATGACGTAAGACAGTCAAAGCCAGGGAGTGAAGACCACAGCTTCTAGAACAAGGCAGCTGGGGCTTGAACTGCGTCCCCACCACCTGTCAGCAGTGGCTTGGGCCCATAGGTAATCTCTCTGAGCATCTGTCTTTCCACCTGTGAAATGGGAACTAATGATAATAATAACGCCTAAATAGCCAAGTCCTTGGGAGCATCGTAGGAGGTAAGACGGGCGATGCCCTCAGGACAGTGGCCGGTGCCCAAGAATGTTAGCGATGGGCTCGTCCTTTTATGTAGGGAGGCTCTTCTCAAGAAACGCCAGTTCTCCTCCTCCTCCTCCTCTCTGTTCCAGGGCGGCTCCTCGGGCAAAGGCACCGCTCTCAAAGACCGGTCTGACGCCGACCTCGTCGTCTTCCTCAGCCCCCTCAGAAGTTTTCAGGAGCAGTTTGAGCGCCGGGGAGAGTTCATCCAGGAAATCAGAACACAGCTGGAAGCATGTCAGCAAGAGAGAAGGTTTACCGTGAAATTCGAGGTCCAACCTAAATTTTGGAACCCCCGCGCACTGAGCTTCACGCTCAAGAGCCAGTCTTCCCAGGCGGAGGTGGAGTTTGATGTGCTGCCCGCCTATGATGTCCTGGGTGAGTGCCCCTGACACAAGCGATGTCGGCCTCTGTCCTATGACCGGGCTTCTTTCTCTCTCGGTTCATAATCGTTCACAGTTAGTCTTCCCAAAGCAGGGCATCCCTTTAAAACGGGGAAAAGATCTTCGGTTCTCTCCCGGGGCAAGAAGGAAGAAGGTCTGATCAGACTCAGGAGTGACATTAAACAGCAAACTGGCACGATTTGGGGGCAAGGCATTTCTTAGTATTTTATCTCTCTAAAAATGAAGAAGCATGGATCTGGCATGTTAATTTCATCCTTGACCCAAAACACGAGGAAGCCTCATCACACTTACGCTGAGGGCTGGGAATCTATGGGTGATGGACAGGTGGGCAGGGAAGTACACCTTCTCGGAGGAGGCTCAATCCCCACATGAGAAAAACTGTAAAACCACTGTCATACTTATTTTAAAGTATTAGATGAGCATCTACATTAAGCTCTTACACAGGGCCTGGCACATAGTAGGTGTTCACAAATGGGAGTTCCCCAACTGTGCACCCAGGCACCCCAGGACACCCCAGTGAACTGGCTCACAGGGGTGTGTGTAGGAATGGTTTAGATTTTAAATTTCTGAGGGAAACACAGCGACATCTGTCGGACACCGTGCAAACTGCTACTATTAAGTTGTGGGAACGGATCTACTTAATACACAGAACTGATAGGGATTTCTTTTGGCCTAAGGGACGCTCGAGAAAAACGCCACAAAATGAAAAAAGTTTGGCAGTGTCCCCTGGTTGCCATGTCCTGTGTTGGCTGCTGGGGTACAGTGGTCCTAAAAGAGAGAGAGAAGGGGAGGAAGGGCATGCCAGGCAGAGGGCACAGCACAGGCAAAGGCCCGGAGGTTAGGGGAGACCTGAGTGTAGTGGGGGAAATGCAGGACGCTGAGGATGAAAGGAGAGGAGAGGACCAGCAGGAAGTGATGGAGAAAGCAGCCGGGACAGCGGATCCTGCAGAAGCCTGTCACCTTCATGGCGTGGACTGGGCGATAGCAGCGGATGGGAGAATGGGGCTGGAAATGGCCCTTTCCCTGTATCCACTCCAGCGAGCTTGTCACCCAGGGCGACGGAAAGACCCTCAGGGAAGAGCTGACATCTTAAGTTATGGATTTGTCCCTAACAGGTCATGTGACGGAGTCCTACAGACCTGACCCCGACGTCTATGTCAGGCTCATCCGCGAGTGCGAGAAACTGGGGAAGGAGGGCGAGTTCTCCCCCTGCTTCACGGAGCTGCAGCGGGCCTTCCTGAAGCAGCGCCCGGCCAAGCTCAAGAGCCTCATCCGCCTGGTCAAGCACTGGTACCAAAAGGTGGGGTCCTGTCCAGACGCCAGGAGGAGGGAGGGGAGGGGAGCAGGAGAGGCAGCAGGAGGGGAGGCAGAAAGGGAGGGGGTGGGAGGGGAGGCAGGGGAGGAGAAGGGAGGGATGGGGAGGGAAGGAGGGAGGGGAGGGGGAGGGGAACATGGAGGGAGAGATGAGAGGAAGAGGGGCATGGCTTCTAGGCCCGCCTCGCTCATGCTCTGCTTCTCTTCCTTTGGATAGAGTGTTCCCAGTTCTTTTCACACCAGTAATTGACTCTGCAATATTTAGAGCTTCAGGAATTTATTACTATTTGATCTCTTTTTTTTTTTCCTGTTGGTGCCGTTTCATTGTGTGCCTGGCTATTTCTATGCTCCTTGTAGTACTTGAGATTATTTGTGAGATAATTTGGGGCTTTGGATCATATATCTTCCTGCAGAGGGAATTTTGTTTGCTTCTAGAAGGCACTTAGGAAGTGCTTAAAGTGCTTCCTCTGAATTAATTTTCATAATATCCTTTTTTATTACTTTTATTTATTTCAGAGAGGAAGGGAGAGGAGAGAGAGATAGAAACATCAATGATGAGAGAGAGTCATTGATCGGCTGCCTCCTGCATGCCCCCCCACTGGGGATCAAGCCTGCAAGCTGGGCATGTGCTCTGACCAGGAATCAAACCGTGACCTCCTGGTTGATAGGTCGACACTCAACTACTGAGCCACACCGGCCAGGCTCACAATATCCTTTTGAGGTAGATGCTATTATTACCATTCACTTGGTAAATGAGAAAAGTGAGGCTTCCCGAGTGGTCTGCCCAGCCTGGCCGGTGTGGCCCAGTGGTTGAGCATGGACCTGGCACCAGGAGGTCACCAGTTCCATGGCCATCAGGGCACATGCCTGGGTGTGGGTTCTTTCTCATCGATGTTCCTATCTCTCTCTCTCCTCCCTTCCTCTCTTCCTAAGAGCCAATAAGAACATATTTTAAAGAAAGAAGAAGAAAAAAAGAGTCGTCTGCCCAGAATCAGGCGAGGTTGGAGCCAGGATTCAGTCAGAATCCAGAGCCCCAACCCTAACCAGGGCCAGCGAATTCTTTTCATAAATGACGAGGTAGTAAATATTTTAGACACTGGGTCAGGGCCACGGTCTCCGTCTTGGCTACTCAACGCAGTCTTTGGAGCGTGGAAGCCAGACGATACGTGCACGCATGAGCGTGACTTTGCGCCAAGAGAAAACGTTATTTACAAAAGCAGGCGGCCACAGGGCTGGGCAAGCCCATTTTTCTGGCTTCCCCCCCCCCCCCCTCAGTGTAAGGAGAAGCCTGGACAGTCCCTGCCGCCTCAGTACGCCCTGGAGCTCCTGACGGTCTACGCTTGGGAGCGTGCAGGCCGGGAAACGGACTTCATCACAGCGCAGGGATTTCGGACGGTCTTGGAGCTAGTCATGAACTACCGGCAGCTTTGCATCCACTGGACACAGTATTACGACTGTTCACATCCTGAGATTGGTCCATACGTGCGGAGGCAGCTCCAGAAACCCAGGTACTCTGTCCCCACAGGGCCCCTCCCCACACCCATGGACCCCGGCTCAGCTCTGGTGCCTCGGAAATGAGGAAGGGGAGGCTCCACGTCTGTTGGTCATCTGCTGCTGCCGGTCCCAGGGCCGGGCCCCTGACTGCCATCTGATCAGACAACAGGCAGCCCTGTGAGGCGGGCACTGTGCTCCCGCCAGCGGTTCTCAACCTGCGGGTCGCGACCCCTTTGGCGGTCGAACGATCCTTTCACAGGGGTCGCCTAAGACCATCCTGCATATCAGATATTTACATTATGATTCATAACAGTAGCAACATGACAGTTATGAAGTAGCAATGAAAATAATTTTATGGTTGGGGGTCACAACACGAGGAACTGTATTTAAAGGGCCAGAAGGTTGAGAACCGCTATAACCAAGTAGATGAGGACACTGAGGTTCTGTGCGACCCTTCACAGGAAGTGAGCGCAGTAGCTGAGATGTGGGCGGAGACAGCAACAGCCCCAGCAATCCAATCACTGTTCCCCGTGGTGAAAAGCCTGCTGTGGGGCTCACGCACTCGAACAGGAAAACAAATTATCATGAGGACTGATGTGGATGGGCCCTCGTTAGGTTGTGTCCCACGTACTGTGCGGAGCATTTCGCATCCTTGGAGGCGGGCATGTTCAGCTCGCCCCATTTCACAGATGAGGAAACCGAGGCTTAGAGAGCTCCCGTGACCTTCCCACGGGCACACCACGAATCAAGGGCACCGGTGGCATTCCAACTCAGGTCTGTAAGGCCCAAGAGCAAGGCTCCTTTTCCTGGGTCTGCTGTTCTCCGGGACACTCAGGATGAGTCCCAGGAAGCAGCGCCCTGCTGGGCCCTTCCTCCTACCCCCACCCCCACCCCGTCCCACCTGCCCCAGGTGTTTTGCAACCACAGGAGCATCTAGGCTCCGGAGACCCAGCCCAGCTCCTCAGCTGTCCCTCTCTCAATGTTGCTCCTCAGGCCTGTGATTCTGGACCCAGCGGACCCTACAGGAAACGTCGCTGGTGGAAAGCCAGAACGCTGGGAGCCGCTGGCGGGAGAGGCTAGGGTCTGGATGACGTACCCATGCTTTCGCAAAGGAGATGGGTCCCCAGTGGGCTCCTGGGACATAAAGGTGAGACCCCTGCTCCCTCCCTGTCGTCCCCCCCACCCCCTCCACGCAGCTTGGGGACCCGTGTTTCCAAAGAAATTGCCTCTCACGTTCATATAGCTTCAGGCTGAGCTCCCGATTTTACAGTAACTTTATAATCACGTTGACTCCACTCAGCGGGTTCCTAGAATGTCCACGCCCTTTGTTCAAAGTTCATTCTTTAACTCGGGCTGCCTTGGCCGAAGGTCACTTAACCACTCCAGTTGTCTCACTCTTCTAACGATAACAACCATAGCAACCACTGCTCATGGAATGTTGGCCTGGCGCTCAGCTTCTGTCCTAAGCCCTTTAAACACATTATTTTATTCACTCATCGATCCTCGCAGCACCCGATGAGGTAGGTTTTCCGCTCTCGTCTCACGGATGAAAGGAGGCTCAGAGGGGTGGTGCCGCTGCTCACGGCCTTCAGCGAGGGAGCCGCAGAGCTGGGACTCAAACCTGTGGAGTCCAAGGCTGGTGCCCATTCCCCTGTGAAAACAGCCTGCCTCTCCCCCCACCCCTTCCCCTGCCCCCAACACCTGACAAACGGGAGACTCAGAGCAGCTAGTAGGGGCAGGCACTCCTGAACTGGGATCTTTCCACTCCCAGGGCCGAGGTCTTTCTCACGCCAGGGGATTGGTGATGTCATGGGGGTTCCCCAGGAAGCAGACGCCGAGAGGGGGTGTGGTGTGAGGAACCGACACCCGTGGAACGGAGGGGAAGGAAGCAGGTGTGGGCACAGGGAGAGTCCAGCTGGGATGCAGCCCGGCCACAGTGTCAGCACCCCCTCCCCCGCCCCCACCCCCGGGAGCCCTGGAGCTCCAATGGCCTTGGGAGTTGGCCTCCTGCAGTCTGAGGGGGTCAGGCCGTTATACCCGCCCTGGGCCCTGGATGGGTTCCTAAATGGGGCAACTGAGGACAGGGCGTGGCCTTAAGCCAGGGGCTCTCTGCAGCCCAGGCAACCCTAAAGGGGCCGATCACTGAAGTCCGTTGCTGACAGCCCCCCTGGCCCACCCGGGACCTGCTCCTCTTTCCTTGAGGAGGAGCCGTGTGGCATGTCACGGAGCCACCGCAAAGCCAAGGTGGGCACCAGCGCTGCAACGTGATCGTGTACTTTCCTCTTTACAGGCCTAAGGAGGCAGCAAAGATGCCTGGGTAACATCTGCTCTCAAGACAATCAGCTCCCCGATTGTGCACAGCGCCCTGGGTCCTTTCACGCCAGCATTCACCAGGCAGAGTGCCCCTCCCCGGGTGGAAGAGAACAGAGCACACACTCACCTTTCAGATGCAAACCAGCCAATCAGAGCCCAGACTCCCACTCACCCAGGGCAGGTCCCAGACGACTGGGCACGGCCCCACACTCCAGAGCCCGCTGGAATTCTTCGCACTGGCCCATCCTAGGCCTGCTTACCCCGCTTGCCTTTCCCGTGGGAACTATGATAAAGGTTCTTTTTTTGGTTAATCCTCACCCACAGATATTTTTCCATTGATTTTTAGAGACCATGGAAGGGAGGGGAGAGACAGCGAGAAATATCCATGTGAGAGAGACACATTGACTGGTTGCCTCCCAGATGCGCCCCGACCAGGGCCAGGCTGGAGCCTGCAACTGAAGTACGTGCCCTTGACCGGAATTGAACCCGGGACCTTTCAGTCTGAGGGCTGAGGCTCTATCTACTGAGCCACACCAGCCGGGGCTATGGTAAAGGTTCTCGCCCATGTTCCCCCTCACTCCCTGTGGCTCAACCCCAGTGCTTCCCCGTGTGGCCCTGTGTGGGACCCTAACCCCTGTTTCTAGGGATCTGTGAGTATAAACGTCTTCCTTCGTGACAATATTTAGTCATTGTCTTTAACATTCACAAAATAAATCATTTGAAATAAAACAACAACACTCCCACAATCTCCCCCTCCCACCTGGTAAAATCTGGGGCCTGTCTCCTCAGCCCTTCCTCTGACTCTGCCTGTCTCCCTCGGTATGTAGTGTCTTTTTAACGGGGTCCTACTCCCTCCCCAGCTTTGTCATCGGCTCTGACAGGTTTAGCATAGTTGTCCAGGCTGAGACGAAAATTTTGGCATCACTTGTAACGGCACCATTCCTCCATGTGGGTGAGCCGCCTGTGTTGTCTTATGAGAGTTTTTTTTATTATAAAAACAATATTACAGTCACCAGCACATTAATTGAGTTAGTAACTAGTTGCTTAATTTGAAAAGCCAAACACATCATACCGTAGTGCTCATTTTAATCTCTTGAGGAATTCCCATACTGTTTTCCAGAGCGGCCGCACCATTTCCCATTCCCACCAACAGTCCATGGGCCTTCCCATTCCTCCACATTCTCGCCAACACTTGTGTCTTTGTTTGTTTGTTTGTTTGTTTGTTTGTTTTAATGGAATAGCCATTCTTCCCTAGCTGGTTTGGCTTAGTGGACTGAAGGGTTCCGGGTTTGATTCCCGTCAAGGACCCATGCCGGGGTTGTAGGCTTGATCCCCAGTAGGGAACATGCAAGAGGCAGCCAATCAATAATTCTTTCTCATCATTGATGTTTCTATCTCTCTCTCCCTCTCCCTTCCTCTCTGAAATCAATAAAAATATTTTTTTAAAAAAAAATAGAATAGCCATTCTAACAGGTGAGAGGTTTTGATTTGCATTTCCCTGATGATTAGTGATGTCAAGCATCTTTTCATGGGCCTGTTGGCCATTTGTATGTCTTTTTATATTTTTATTTTTTGAGAAATAGCTATTCAAGTGTTTGGCCCATTCTGTAATAGGACTATTTGGTTTTTAAAAATTGTTTTGCTCCTGACTTGTGGGAGCTTCTTCTTATTTTGGAAATTAACCCCTTATCAGGTTTATGGTTTGCAAATATTCCTCCCTTTCCAGGGCTTGCCCTTCCACTCTGTGGATGCTTTCACTTACTGTGCAGAAGCGCTTCGTTTGCTGTAGTCCCTCCTGCCTGGTTTTGCTTTTGTTGTCTGTACTTTGCGCATGCAGTACACTGATGTCCAGCAAGGCCGGGTAACTTCCTGCTGGGGAAAGGTTCTCTCTTCAACAAATGGTGCTGGGAACATTGGATAGGGTGAATTGTACCTCTACCTTACACCACACACACAAATCAACTCAAAATGGGTCAAAGACTCCAAGATTACATGGATTAAAATCCAACCTCGTCTGAATTACTATAAACTTAAAACAATTATTCATATCTCATAGCAAACTCTGTTCTCTTTTTTTTTTAATCAAAATCCATGGCTTCCCTTGGCCTTTCTATTTCCATGTTAATTTTATACACAATTTGTACAATTTCACCCAAAATATGGGGAGGTGTTTAATCAGAGTTATACAAATTAGATTAGGGAGAATGGCATCTATGTAATTTTGAGAATCCCAGTTGATGAAGTTGAACTTTCTTTTCATTTAAGTCTTTAATGACTGTATGAGTAAGTTTTAGAATTTCCCCTGAATTTCATGGGTTTTTTTGTCATATTATTCTTAGGTACTTGTTTCTGTGTTGTTGTATGTAAGTATGTTTTCTTTAATTTCATTTTGTAATGATTGATTCCTGGAAGACCTAAATGTTTCAGCATGTATATTTGATTTTAGCATTATGAGTGATCTTAATACTTTTCTGAATTTTCTGATGTTAGATAAATTTAAACTTTTATTGCTTGTATGACGACAAAAAAAACAATAAAGCAAATTTTCTTGCAAAAACATATTTTAAAATAAGTATTTCTCTCAGCTAAGCTTGGATTGTTTGTGAAATGCCAGCAAGCCCAGGTTATAGAAAGATCTGGCGTGCTGGTATTTGGAGTTGCTGGTTCAGGGGCAAGTTCATGAGATTTGGAAACAGGGGAGCAATTGTGGAAGGGATGGTGGAAATTGAAACACCTGAGCCAGCCCTTGCTGGTGTGGCTCAGTTGGTTGGAGCATCGTCCTGTACACCAAAAGATGGCAAGTTCGATTCCTGGTCAGGGCACATACTGAGGTCATAGGTTTGATCCCTGGTCAGGGCGTGTGGGAAGCAACCAATGGATCTTTCTCTCTCACAATGATGTTTCTCTTTCTCCCTCCCTTCCTAAAAAACAAACAAACCTGAGACATAAACTTCTGAGGCCCCAGAGATAAGGCTACTTTCTAGGTAACTTCCTGCTGGGGAAACGAAACTGAGAAAAGAGCTAATGGATAAGGCTACTTTCTAGATAACTTCCTGCTGGGGAGCCGAAACTGAGAAAAGAGCTAACAGTTAGTCAGCAGAGATGAGGGTGGAGGTCAGGGAGATTAGAGCGCAGCTGAAAGGCTGTCAGAGGTTGTGTCCTGTGAGGTTTGAGGTCCTGGGTTAATGGGGGAATCCCAGGGTGCTCAGACTTATGCTGAGGTCCCCCCAGCTCAACTGGATTTTATATTTGTTTATTTTTATCTTTTAATTGATTTCTTTAGAGAGGAAGAGAGAGGGATAGAGAAATAGAAACATCAACGAGAGAGAAACATTATAGATCAGCTGCCTCCTGCACGCCCCCTACTGGGGATCGAGACGGAAACCCGGACATGTACCCTGACCGAGAATCAACCCGTCACCTCTTGTTCCTGGGTCCATGCTCAACCACTGAGCCACATCAGCCAGGCTTCACTGGATTTTAATGTACTGACACCCCTTTCTCTTTTCTCGGCCCACAGCCCCCCCCCCCCCGCCTGCCCCTCGCCTTTGTCTGTGATATGCCGGGGATCCCTTCCCACCCACATAGTTACCTCCGCCCTCCTGTGCTCCTTCATCCGACCCCACATCTCCTTCAGGACTCTCAGAGGACGCGGCAACAGTATTCGTTATGTTCATCTCTCCTGTTACTCCTAGAGGTCTGGGGTGGAGTGGAAGCTTGAGCATTGGGTCAGTCTGCCACCTTGTTCCAATCTTGACCCTTCTGCTCTTTACTTTCTAAAAACTGCTCAACTGTTCTGGTCCCCCGATGGCACGCTCTCTCCATTTCCAACCTGTTGAGTTGCATGATACTTTAAGCATATCTTTGCTGCCCGGCTGAGGTGGCATGTACAGAAGGCAACCAATCACTGTTCTCTCTCATGTTGATGTTCCTCTCTCCCCCCACCCCCTCTCCCTTCCTCAGGTGAGGACTAAAACAATTAATACATCTTTGCTGTCATTTCAGTAGGGTCTTGAGCAGATGTTCAGTCCACCGTCTCAAACAGAATTCTCAAGTGACTTGTGAATCGGGAAGACGACTGTGATTAATGAGTAAGTGAATCCCCTTCACAACCTCTTACCTATAATCCAGTCTTCCTCCTACACTTGAATACCCCAGTGACGTGGCACTCACTACTCAAAATATAAACTCTGGACACGCTGGTGGCCTACCATCACTCCCTCTGACCTCTGAAATGCGTTCACCCCTGACCCCCCTATCATTGCCATTCAGTTACGGCGGGCTTCCGGAAGCCCTTGTCAAGATTAACTGTTACCTGAGGTTTACTCAGAGGCAGAATAAATGCTGGATCCTTGAGTGACGTGGCAGAGGACGAATGCGTTTTGAGTGATAGGGAGGAGGGGGTGGACCCTGGCAGGGCCCCTCCAGAGAGAAGCTCAGGTGTGCAGAGCAAAGGAGGTGGGGAAGCAGCTGAAAGGCGAGTCCAGGCCCGGAAGCTAGAAACAGCACTGGGCTCCCGGAGAGTCCAGGGTCCACGCTGCAGCTCACCTGCCTGCGTTGGTCCAGTCCCCGGAGGAGTTTAGTCCTGGAGCTTTATAACGTTAATACAAAAGGTCCATTCTAAACTGACTTTCCTTTCTCATTTCTCCTCGTTAAAAAACACCAAAAAAACACTTAATTCTTAGTCACTTTAGATGATGTGTTTGAAATGTTAAGAAATGGAATTTTTACTGGAATTGCATCCAATGTATAAACTATTTGGGAAGAGTTGGCTCCCGCAGGACTGGAGTGAGCGGCGAGAGCTGGCACAAACCGGCTTGAATCCGGTCGGACGACTTCCCACCCGTGTGACCTTTGACAAGAGGCCCAGGTCCTCTGCCCTCACTCCTCGCCCAGGAACCGGTGTGATAACGGGGCGCGCACATCAGCACATCATGGTTGTCGGGGGGCGTGGAGGAGGTGATACTGTCGGTGGTGCAGGACCCACTCTCTGTGATCGCTCCCGGTTGGGTGTTTAGAACGCACCCTCCCCTCCAGCCAGGAGCGGGAGGCTCTGTTCGCGGGACTCTCCTGCCTTTTTCCCCAGAAACCCCGCGGGTCCCGCCGCGGTCTGCGGACATTACTCCCCCGATGCCGCGGTCTGCGGACCGGCTGCTGTGACGGCGTTTCGTGCATCAGGGCCCCAGGGCATGTAGGCCCGGAGCTGGGAGAGGGGTAACCGAGCAAAGAGAGGGACCGCGGCCTGGGGAAATGGTAGCACAGATCCAGAAACGAAACTGAAAGCTGGAAAGGAGGGGAATGGGGTGTGGGGGGCGGGGTGTGAGAGGACGTGGGGAAGCTGGGAGCCGGCTCCGGAGCCTCAGTCCCTCTCCCCAGCGGGCACCTGGGGACCAGAGGCTGG